>NC_042291.1:1984561-2284561 GCF_901000725.2 Takifugu rubripes | reverse complement strand
AAACAGTGGTGTGACAGTTATGTACATTATATGAAGGAGATATGATTAAACATGGAAATCCTATCAACTCATTATGGTCCATAAAGCCATCAAATGGCTTTTGAAGTGCATCTGACACTTTGGTTTAGCATGAAAGTAAAAAAAACCCACAACACCAATTAATAATGTAGAGAAATGGCTCTCACACTCACTTACTGACCTGTCTTGATCAGCACTGCGGAAACGGGGGAGGATCATGTGGCGAAAACTGCTGCTTCGGTCCAGTTTGGGTTGACTCTTAGCCCTCTTGATGGAACCCTTTAACCTCTTGCTGAGGAAGCTCTGGAGCAGGTTGCAGGGGGAGGAAAACAACAGCGGGGGCGAGCAGGTGGTGGGGTGGCCATGTGTGGGGTGGAGTTTCAAAGAAAGGAAAGAAGTGGAGGGATTGAATAGGGTTTAGTTTGGCAGTGTGATGGGGAGGGATGGATGAAGTATTTCAGAAAGACATAAATGAATGTGATGGTAAGAAGGAGGAGGAAGACACTGTTAATACAAGAGTGCATTTCCTCAACAACATCACAACTGTCCATCCTCTTTGGACAATTCTCTTGATGTGTTCATGCACACATGCTTCAAGTTCTAAAGTTGCTCTAATTTCTGAATATGTACTGATTTTGTTTTGGTTTTTTCAAGCAAATGGAATCGATTCCTCATGGCAATAACAAATTGTTTGCTTTATTTTGCTTAAATTAATGAGCTCTGCACTTTTAAACCTACAGAATTCTACATTTCCATACCTCTTTGCCTATAGGCACGGGGGCAATAGCCATAATTCTGACAGTAAATGACTATTGAATGGTTGTCATGGATAAATCAAACAAATTTGTTTGGCTACAAAATGAGTATTTATGGAGTGATTATCACAAAAATTGAAAATTTTGCTTTGAATCAAATCCATCAGCAGGAGGGTCCCCCTACATGAGCCTGGTCCTGCTCAAGGTTTCTTCCTGTTAAAGGGGAGTTTTTCCTGCCACTGTTGCTTGTTGGGGGTCAGGCCCTGGGATTCTGGAAGGCGCTTAGAAACAATTTTGATTGTAAAAGATGCTGTATAAATAAAGATTGATTGATTGATCCACACCCTCGTCCAATAGTGCCGGTCAGGGGCTCCACTTTAAACACTAAAGTACTGATAACAGCCTTTAATTATATGGACTTCTATGGACTTGAACACTTTTGTATGCATGATCAATAAAAGATTTTTAATTAAGATCACGTCATCGTCTTCACAAAGTGATGTTTGAAAAACAAATTATTTTAAGAGAATGCTATTTTTAGAGCATTTTTCTCCCGTTACCTTGATGTCAGGCAGCTCTAATCGTAAAAGAAAACCGAATCGTCCTCTTCAAAGGAACCAGACTCCTTTGACAAAAATACCTCACAGAAGGTTTGAGCTGCTCCTCCAGCTCTGCTGATTGCTTCTTTTGTTGTGACACTTATGGTGTTACGTTAGGTCGGGTAGGTCAGAGGTAACAACCCGACATATATTTAATGTATGTGATAACATAATGTTGGGTCTGTCCCAGAAACAAGTCTCAAGTGGTGGAGAATAACTAGGGGTGTGTTAGTTTAGTTCTGTCTGTGCAAAGTGCATTTTGAGCTCAGGCAATTTTCAAAGTCTCTTTGGACAAAACGGCAAAGATAATTCATTTTAAACCAACACTCAGATCAGACGCACTGATCTGCAATGATCTGACCAAAACTGTTAAACCGTGTTTTCGATGCAACCAGGTGAAATGCTGCCTTCCGGGGACCATTTGGTGTCACCCTTGTAAATGTGTAAATGCTTTAAAGGTATCAAAGTTTTATACTTCCTATCGTCAGTTTTTTCTGTTTCTGTTTCTGGTTCCACTTTCACGCCACAGTGCTTCACTCAGTGGGAGAATGATTTTATCATCTATCAACTCAATAACATGACATAAGTCCTGCAGAGTTAAATCCACACCGGCTCCAGATCACCTATTTTAGTTTGTAAAAGTAAAAAATCAAAACAGAAGAGAGAGAGAACTGCTGGAGAAGTGAGAACTATAGGAGAACTGAGGACTTGACTATGGTATGAGGGTCACCTTTGGGTCAAGCTAAGTCTATTTGGTTAAAAATGGCTGCTGCAGATTAGAGATATCTAAGAGATATCTCGACTTTAGAAACAAAAGGAAAATATGGATGACTAGTCTGATCAATTTAAAATCTCTGATCACAATCACACATTATTATTACTGAAACTGTAAAAGTGGGAAGATCTGGAGGGACAGAAATGGTCACTGTTGGTACCTCTTCAGAAAGTTCAGCAGGAATCAACTCAGAATTTGGTTCCTGGCACATTATGGACCAAACTCTATTTTGGTCTTTATTTTATACCCAGGGATGCACACGAAGGAACCCGCAGCTGGGCAAAAGAGCAATGGATTATTGCTGAAAGGTAACCCCTCCCTTCCTCTGTGTCCTAAATGTTTGGAGATATAAATCAGATCTGATGGAAGGAAGGACGGCCATTTTGTTGACATTAAAGAATGTTGACAGCTTCAAGACCTTCTTACTTAACATCCAATTTTTTTGGAAAGCCAGAGGCTGTTCTGTTTCCACCACACATTACAGCTTTAAATCATTTCTGAGTGAGATGAAATTCTTTTATCAGCTTGTGAGCCTCACTTGAGCGTAGCATGTGCCACATGTAGGAGCTTTAAAGTGACTGGCATCATTTCATCTTGTCTGCAGAAACTGTCAGTACTGTCAGTTTTCTTGCACGAGCGCTAGCATGTTGCATCAATAATGCATTAATAATTTTTAAGTGCACCATTTTTACCAAATCTGGTCTTCACGAAGTGATGAAGTCACTTCAAATGAAGAGGATGGACCACCTTCTCCATGATGATATTTCAACATTTAAACACGTGAACGTAGCCACTCTGCTTCAATAATGACTGCGTAACATACCTCAAAAGGGGGCAGTGGTGCTACAAACGGTCCTCTAGCCACTGGACTCGAACCAGCAGCCATCCAGTCTCCACCCCAGTGCAAGAAGTGGGGAAAGGAGGAGGATGCAGCAGGTGAGGAGGGCAAGGTGAAGGACAAGGAGGAGGGAAGGGGCAGTGAGCAGGGTTTGGAGGCTGTGCCAGGCCATTTCATGGAGCCTTTAAGCTGCTGCTGCTGCCGCTGCTGGCACAGGACAGCAGTGGGAGAGACCCGGGAGGGAGGGGGTGGCGGAAGCAGGCTGCCGCCGGCCTGGTGGCCGCAAGGGTGTGGTGGTGGATTTAGGGCAGGAACGGGGAGAAGGGACAGCGGGAGGTTTGTAGACAGCGAGTGAGGCCGGGAAAAGAGGGGGTTACTCACGGATTGTCGGAAGGGTTGAAGGGGGGCAGTGGGAGAGACGTCCATGCTGGGCTGCTTTCCTGTGGCTATACTCTTCCGCCGGGTGCGATGATCTGACAGAGAAAGAAAGGGTGACCGGAGCGTTAATATGAGAACATCTAGAATTTTGTGTCTGGATCAGATGACCAGCCATAATCTAGCCAGTGACACATTTTAAAGCTTGACGAGAAGGATCAAAGTTTAACCTGCTGCCCGAGAACATCTCTGAAGACTGCAAACACGCCACCCCTGAAATTTCTAGCAGGTAAAATATCTTGCAAAATCCTCAACTCACAACAAAGGCTAAGAAAGCACCTGCAGAGATACCAGCAAGACTCACAGACATGAGCCAGAAGATAGAGCACCACAGCTGTTATCAGACTAATGAAAAGGTCTCCGATACTAACATAATTCCAGAGAGAGATGGATAGATTTATCCTGAGGGAAATCCAAGCCACCTGTACCATATGAAAAAAAACAGAACCATTCGGCGTAAAAAATAAAAACCAACATGGATATTGAATCAAGAATAAATCACAATATGTGACTGTGGAAACTGATAAATATGCACATTATTGAGATGCTGTATGTAGATGCCTGTAGGTTACAGGTTAATGTTACCAATGTAAAGTTCAATAGGAAGGAGAGATCTGATGGGGACAGCAGCTTGGTGCTGATGATGGTGGACCAGTTTGTCCAGTGTCCTCTATCCGAGCCAAGAACTGGTCCCGTTCTAAGCCAGCAACAAAGCCTTCCTTAGCAGGCTGTCCACATGTCCCCACCAGCCTGTCCAATCATGCCGCATGCTAACGGTAAAAGAGCCACAACTGACCACGCATTTATTCCATGACTATTATTCAGCCTAAACAAGCACGCTTCAAGTGTCATGACAGGATGTGTGGGCGGTAATAATCAGAATTCTGGATCACCTGGGTGATGGTGATTATGGTAGGAGATGTCGTGGGTTTGCAATGAAGCAGGCAATAATTAAAACAAGAAAGCAGAAACAGCATTTAGATCTGGCTGCAGCAGTTTCAGTCTCTAGCTGTTTTAAATTAAAACTGTTTTACTGCTATTATACTGCCACAACATTTAGTAAATGTGTAATAAATATTTTTCTAAAGGACCATTTAATTTCAAATATAGACCCAGTCTCTCTCTCTCTCTCTTCCTCAACTCTCTCTCTCTCTGATGTGATGTGACAAACTATCACCAGAGGCAGAAGGCAATAATCAGGGTTGTCTTTTTGATTCTAAATCTTTATATTGATATTTATTAACATGATGATCACATTATAATAGGCTGTCGGAATGAAGGTCTTGCAGGTCTTGTCATCTATGGCAATACTCTGTTATTGTCCAATGAAACCTTAATTATTGAATTAAATAATTAAAAAGCTGAATTAAAAAGGTTAGGTGTGGATTGATCATGTTAATCTCACTAAAGAAACATGGCTGACAAATTCCCAAATCCTCTATTCAGTGTTGTGGGACTGAACTTGAAGGCTGGACCCAGGCAGGTTAAGGCAGGGGTCGGCAACCCGTGGCTCTAGAGCCGCCTGTGGCTCTTTAGCGCCGCTCTAGTGGCTCCCTAGAGCTTTTTCAAAAATATGAAAATGGAAAAAGATGGTGTGAATATTTTTTTTTGATATAATATAATTACTGTAGGAGGAAAACATGAGAAATATTCTTAAAGTTTTCCAATGCTGTATAAATGTGTATAATCAATTTTTAATTTCAACATCTCTGTCACTGAAGATTTACATCATAGGCTGCAACACACATTTATTTCAGCTCGGCGTGCTGCCAGACAGGTGGCTGTTGCACACAAACGGGCAGGTGTGTCATGGGCCATGGATACCAAAGGGAAAAAGGGAAAGATAGCTGAGGAGAACAGAGGATTCAACAGTTCTTGGACCGAATCGTTTGGAAGTTAAACTTAAAGCACCATCGTACAGCAGAGCAGCCACGTGATGCATCATTCTCTCCGCTGCAGGGAAAATAAACATTTAGTTATGAATGCTCATTATGGATTTGTAGCCTACTGATCATTTTGACAGTAACTAATATAGCTAATATAGACACTTACAGCATGTGTTGCCTTCATTATAAGTCTTATATAAGATTTGTTTATTGTATTTTTTGGTTCAATATGGCTCTTTCAACATTTTGGGTTGCCGACCCCTGGGCTAAGGGATGAGACGGTTACCTCGGTTACTGCTTCTTGCAGTGCATGCAACTCCATGGCTCCCTTATCTTGTAACCCATCAGGTGGGCTCGCCTGGGCTTGTATTACTCTTTCTATCATATCTCTCTACTTCCTCCAAACTCCTCGAGCCATCAGTTACAACATTATGGTACTGTATCAAATTTTGACATTGTTGTTGGGGGGGCAATGGAGGGCAACACCCTGGCAGCAGGACAGCTACGCTTGGCAGGAGGAGCGGTACCAGAGCCATGCAAAATTACCTGCACTAGCCGCCACATGTTAATGTTTCTTCCTGTCACAAACAGGGTCCACGAGGGTGCCAGGGGGGCCTGGTGGTCGCCGGTGGGGCCTGTGCTAACAGACCAGCACCACTGGGCTCTTCCCTTTTCACGCGTGAGGTACACATCTAGGACACGTGGCAGACGTATCCAGCACACTTGCTCGTCACTGGTCCCCTGACTGCCTTTGCATACTGGGATCCTCAGACCGTGCGTTGGTGGGGGTGCCTGCATGATGAATGCGGGCACCCCGCCTACCGCGGCTGGGGCAGTGCGAGGCGTTAATGACATTGCTCTGCCTGCCCATTGCTGAGCTTAGTCCATAACTGACAATACTGTAATATTTCATTTGGCAAGATTTGATCTACCTATAAAAATGAGGGGAAAACCAGACCCACCATGTCTCCTTGTTATCTACAGTATATTTATATACATTGTTGTTATTAATGTTTAAAATTAGTTATAAAAGTCAAATTCAGGATATTAGACTGTTGCATAACAATAATAATAATAACACATTGGATCAAAACATAGACCCATAAGCCAAAGCTTATAGTCATATAGCCTGTAAAAACGCGTGTCCATGCATGCAAGCATCCTGCCTATGCCTTCACATTTGTAGCCATGTGCCAGAGCAACATGAGAAATTATGTTCTTGCTCATTTTGAATGTGATGTCAAGCTGAAAGCTGAAGAGGTAACGCGTGGGTGTTGAATGTTCCAGCTGACAGAACAGGGAGATGGAGAGAGTTAAAAGAGTGGGAGGGAGGGATATAGACTCAAATGATGAGAGGCTGATTTAAAAAATACAGAAAAGGAACACTGTGTGTATGTGTGTTTGTGCGCCACGTAGGAGTGAGGGACAGTGTGAGAGCAAGGCTACACAAAATAAAGACAAGATGCAGAAAGGAGCTACAGGAGAAAACCGAGACGGAAACATGGGCAAAGGCGTTGAGCGGAGCTGTGAGGAGGGAGGGGGTAAAGAGAGGCGCAGTGGGAGGCATCTGGGGAGTGTGTCTTCGTGGTGCTCAAATGCTCAGGGCTTTTTGTGTGTTTGCCTTTGACAGAATGCTGGTTAGCTCTCTGTTAGCTTTCAAACCATAAACCGAGACAGCAAAGCTGAGAGCTGCTTCTTCAGTGCCGTTGCACCACTTATTACATAATTACAGATATAGTCTGTGGCCAGTGGTGCAAGGAAGATGTGGTGAATTATTTCCTCAACTACCGATACGGTGTGACATTTCTTTGACCCCCCCCCCTCCTCCTCCTTCTTAAAGCGACTCAAAAAGACATCCGCATGTACAAAGACTGAAGTGAACTACCACATGTATGTAAGGGTGCGCCCCCACGCATGTGATGCATGTCGGTGCATGTTATGTGCAAGAATTAACAGCAGCTGGCAGCGCGACGCCCGTGACAACGCTCAATGTACCGATCAAATCCTGTGGTATTCACACCTCTCTCTCACGGGGAGAAATTGGACACAGAACACAGGTGGTGAGAAACGATCATTGTATCATTGGAGGAAACAGCCAATTTCCAAACAGCCAAAGAAACACGCATATGAAATGGTGCCATCAGACATACATGAATCCAATAAAGTCAGCTGAGAAGTTAAACATGTCCTACCTAGCTGAGGTGGGGCTTGTTAGTGTCCAGACTTCAACAGTAACCGTGAGACCCCACAGTGACGTCAGCTAAAGCTCCAGGCTGAATTCCAGGCTTGGTTTGAACTCCAAACGTACACGGTGACATTAATGCCTATAAATGAGGGAGTAGCTGCATATGCACATGACATCTGCCCACAGGTGTCACGGCACACGTGTGTCCGCCTCCGTGATAAGCAGGCCGCCGTCCTCTGAAGAGTTCTTAAGGTTGTGTTCAGGTTTCAGAGAATTATTGCACATGTAGTCAATCTATCAGAAAACTGACTAAGAGTATGACTGTTTATATGCCCTTGTAATAATAATTCAAATAGGTCTATGAATAAAGATTAGCCTAACGGCCTCTACTACCACAAACCCTAAATCAAAGTCAGTAAATTCATATAAATATATTAGGAACCCCAATAGTCTGGTGAACTTGAAACATGTCACGCCCAAAAAACTCTACCATGAAAACTACACATTAGTAAACTCTTTAATAAAACTAATGGAAACCATAAATTCCACATCGCTACGACCTTAAACTCACTACATACCCTGTTCTAGAATGGAATAAGGGTTGATTTTTGCCTCAGAATACGTGACGTCACCGCAACACAACAGCCAAATTTCACAAGAAAGAAATTTCCATTACACAAAGTTAAACTTGTGCATCATGGTAAATTCGCCCTTCGACCCTGAACTAAATGCATAATTTAGCTCTAAACTGCCCCCAAAGTGTCCCGTTTGGTGCATTATAGGCTGACAGTTATTAAGTGGGCTGTCTTCATCATATGCGTGCTAATTAGTAAGAGGTGCAGCGACGGCAAAGCGAGCTCTCCAAAGCAGCGTTATCGTTTCACAGCGCGCTGTTCATCCGTTCCCCGTCTCCCCAGCGCGGCAGTGGCAGCGTTAATGGCAGTGGCAGCGGCAGTGGCAGCGGCAGCAGCAGCGGCTCTTCCAAAGCAAACACTTCGGCTGGAGGCTCTGCCTCCCCGGCCTCTCCTTGTCCTTTCTTCCCGGTGCCCTCCGCCCCGACCCGACAGTCGCAGATCCCGTGATCGATGGCAGATCCACTGAGGACAATTTCTCTCATCTTTCTATCAGGAAAGTGCGCTCTCCTCTGTGCGTCTCCGCCTTCTGCTTGTCAGACTGCAATCGCTTGTTTGATGCGCGATACGTAAAGACCACGGAGAAAACGGGCGCTTAACTGCGGGAGCGCCTGTCCGCGTGTGCGTTTACGTGCGTGCGCGTCCGTCCAAGTGCGTGCCTATCCATCGCCAAATCATAAACGTGCGTCAGGAGGAGAAAGCGGCGCCAATCTCTCCTGATCGCGCCAACCGCAGATGGGAATAAGTCACTAAAAAGTCTTTTTTGATCAGAAAGGGAGAAAAAAAAAAATCACAGAAAAAGATCCGAGCGGAGAAATGAGTAAATGGCTCAGAAGAGAGCGCAAAAAAGCGCGCAGGATTAAAGGAGCGCCCGCAAAAACTGCGTCGCCTCCAGGCTGCTGAGAGAAGCCTCACAGGTGGACGGCAGAGCAGCTCTGGGAGGAAGAAGGCTGACTGCTCGAGAGCACTGCATGCAAACTCCTCGTCTCTCTCTGTTTCTCTGTTCCCAGTGCGCGTGCGTGTGTTAGAAGGGGGGCAGCATTTAAACGGGGTGGGGTTGGCTGCAGCCTTCCTGGGACCTTGGTCATTTTAAGCTGGTATAAGAAGCTTTCAACTGTTTTGTCTCGCTTTTTCATTTTCCCAGTTTCACATATTCTCTCTCACTCCCTCCCTCTCTCTCTCACACACACACACAAACACACAAACACATACCAGTGTTAAGATTATTCAAGGCTGAATATGTGGGGAAACATGTAAGCAAGTGATTACGCATAGCTGATACTGTCCATCCACGCAGCCTGGTTAATTCGTTTCCAGGCTGTTTGCTGGTTTATCTGCGTGTAAATGAAGGCTGTGTGATTCACCTGCGCTTTACCGAGTTTACATGTGCTAAAAATACATTTGATCTTATTCAAATGAGGCAGCGACTTTTTTGAATTTTTACTTTTACCACCATCAGCCCTCGTTGGGCTTTCAGTAATGGGCAATCATCACTGCCAGAGGGGTCAAGGGTATCTCTGTTCTGTTTCCATGACAACTGCGGGTTTGAACCAACTTTTCAGAGCCATTACTGAATTGTGACACTAAACATGCACAGCACCAATTGAAATAACACGTGGACAATCTACTGTGTGTATAGATTAAAAAATAATTCAGTTTGAAGATAACTACAGTTGTTGATACAAAAAATAATTGAATGCAATAAAAACCTTTTCATTCAAGAAATATTAAATGTTAACTTTGCGATGAAAACTACAAAAACGGTGGTCAAAGTTAGCAAATGGAAACAAACAGACCAGCTGAGTGAAAATGGATACTGACCTTAAATACACTGGAGGTAAAGAAATGAAATATTGTAAAAGTAGAATTCAGTCACTGATCCGAAGCCAACTGAATTACAGTTAATAAACCCAAAAACCAAGACAGAGGAAGCCCCAGCTGAGGAGGGTGGATGGAGAGCTCTAGTTTTCCATCTACAATAGTTGTCATTTTTAATAAAAAAGCCTTTTATTTGAAGTCTTAATTGATCGTATTAGAATCATTCTTTAACCTCTCATGATTTTCTCTTCTCCAAGGATTGGCTTACAGGATTGCTGTAGTTTTCTTTCCCTCCTCTCTTAAACGGTCTCCCTCTTCCTTAAACAGCTCTGTAATTATTTCCATGGTTACCATTGTCTGAAGCCTGATGCTGTCCTGCTGGCTAAATCATCTGTCCCTTCTTGCTCTTCGTATCAATTACTCTTCCTATCATCATTACACAAGTCTGTACTGCTTCAGGAAACACACCATTTTCTGGCACCTTCCAACATTTAATTCTGAATCTTACTTATCTGTGGATCATTATTACATTCCACCAGTTCACATGTACGGTAGTTGAATCTGGGAAGGACCTCGTCCTATAAGAATCACTTCAATCGTGTTTTTGGATTTTTATAATTAAAATTAACCGGGAAGCATTTACACCTTTGTTACAGAGACCATCAAAAAAACATGACAAAGGGACTGACTTCGTCAAACACATCACACTAAAATGCCCCATAATTACAGCACTGTCCGAAATATTTGAAGTCTTCCATGTAATATGACTTATTGACCACAGCAGAAAATGGTAATATATGTTTTTTAAATGTTTTTGGACAGATCGTTCTCTAATAACAAAAAAAACTATAGCAAGAAGTATAATTAATTATGCTGTTTGCTGGGGCTGTTCCCACTTGAAAAACTATCTCCAAATCTGTTCTTCAAAAGCAAATCTGATGATTGAAAGCTATAATTACTGTAGTTGATGTATCCTCTTCACAGACTGGGATGTAATCTACAATCCGCCATCAGTCTCATGACAGAGTGCATTACAGGACTTCAGCGAGGACGCCGCCATTCTCCCCAGGAGAAGAAGCCTTCAGGTCTGTCTGCAGTTATTTTTACATACCGTTATATAGTTCTGTGTACGCACTTAAATTGCATGTGCATTTTCATCATATGCTTACTTTAGTGTCACTTACAGCTAGTTTTCTCACATTTATCTAAATCTAACAAAGTCTAAAAGCAAACGTGAAATGTAAATCTAAATATTATTTATAAATGTTAAATGTAAATGTTAAATTTCTCACCGAATGTAAAACTAAAGCTCTACCTCAACCAGCGCAGAACCCCGTCCCCCCATAATGATGACATTGTACACCTCACATGGTTATTAAATCATGCGGTAAGAGTTCATATGTAGATACCATTAGGTTGCATATTGGATTATGAATATGAAGATCTGATAAATAATTATTGCTTACGCTGAGTCGCAGGGAGCATTATTTGATAGGGCCCTGTTGGACTATCAAAATATGCCTCCTCTAAAATATTGATTAAGATTATGGATTAGAAGCAAACCATACCAGATGATTGTATATAACAGCGGTTACAAAATTTAGCTAAATGTGAAGAAATTAGTTGTGACATTTTTACATTCGGTGGCCCAACATACAGACTCAGAGGTTACTGCTTTGTTTGCTGCAAGACCAGAGAGCAAGTCCTTTGCCAAGCCAAAGTAAAGACCAAGGAATTACCAGGAAAGTTTTTGATCTTCTGTTTTACAAGAATCTAGCCGCCTCAAATATTTTTCTACAGTGTAGCTAACACCCCAGCAGATTTTTCACTTTTTTCACATCAGAGGCCTTTTTTGTTTCGAGAGACGAGATGAAAATATCCACGCATCACATTTAAAGCTTTTTCTGGTGGTGTAAGCCATATGTCCAGCTATTTTGCCAATATCCAGGAGAAAATAAAGGCACATATCCCAGTAACACCATACACCCATTGTTGCAGTAATGCCTTTGATTTGATTTGGAGGCAGAGGTCTACCTAATTGCTGACACTATGAACTTTGTACAGAGCTTCTCTGTTGCAAAAAGGGAGTCAAAGCCAAAACACTCTTTTATGAGTGGACACTGCTGTGTGTAACAAGTCATCGTTGTCAAGATGGGCTGTGCATAACTAAAGCAATACAGCATGCTTGCTCGGCCTATTCGGTCCTGTTGGAGACAATAAATGAGCTTAGCAAACTTCTCTTGCCTCTGTAAGCAAGTAATAAAGTCAAAAACATACAGCCCTTTTTGAGTCATGTGAAACAGTGACCAGAATTCACCCCATGCGACATGAATATTGTGTTCAGGAGAAGTGAAAAATGTGTGAATCATTTGCCAATGTCAAATCCACCGGGGGCCAGTGGAGATTCAGCTGATGTGAGGGACACTCAGGGATATGGAGGGTATCACACCTAGCACCGTTCACCAGCAATGTTGTGAATTCTATCAAGCTGCTGACCTTCCTACATCCGAGCTGGATCCTAGAAAGAAAGATGCCTCTTAAAGAGGAAAAATTATTGAAGTTATAAATGGCCTCTACTCAGGTTTGGATGATATTACTAACCACTTCCCTACCCAAGTAGCCTGCATATAAATGTCACACTTCTGTGTGATCTCACAAAAGAAAACACACTCAAAACACTCACTGATATTTCATTTTTTGGCTGACTGCATCTACAAACAAAGAAGCTCTTGAGAAATGAGGAATCTAACTTTGTGCCTGCTTATGTTTGTTGCTTCCACCAAGAGGATGTTTTTTACCCTTTGACAGCTCCAAACATAGCTAAGGAGTTCCATGGCACAGAAAAGGCTAACACACATTCTGGACAGTTGTCAGGCCCTTGTGCCAAACAAGACAGTTCACTTTTTTCTCAGTGGTGTTTGTTGTTTAAAAATGCTTATCCCAGACCACGGTTGTTTGGTAGAAATCCCAGGAAAAAAGGTCATATTGTTAAATGCGTTAAAGCTGAAGTGAACTTCACCTATAAATAATTGCTTTTTAACTTTTTGTATGAGTAAATGGTGCAGCATTAATATCTTGTGGCATCAAAAAATGATTCTTTTCAATTGTTTTCATGGTGGTAGTCCCTCTTTTTAAGAAGGGGGACCAGAGGGTGTGTTCCAACTATAGGGGGATCACACTCCTCAGCCTCCCTGGTAAGGTCTATTCAGGGGTACTGGAGAGGAGGGTCCGCCGGATAGTCGAACCTCGGATTCAGGAGGAGCAATGTGGTTTTCGTCCTGGGCGTGGAACAGTGGACCAGCTCTACACCCTCAGCAGGGTCCTCGAGGGTGCATGGGAGTTTGCCCAACCAGTCCACATGTGTTTTGTGGACTTGGAGAAGGCATTCGACCGTGTCCCTCAGGGGGTCCTGTGGGGGGTTCTCCGAGAGTATGGGCCCGCTGATACGGGCCGTCCGCTCCCTGTACGATCGGTGCCGGAGTTTGGTCCGAATTGCTGGCAGTAAGTCGAACTCGTTCCCGGTGAGGGTTGGTCTCCGCCAGGGCTGCCCTTTGTCACCGATTCTGTTCATAATTTTTATGGACAGAATTTCTAGGTGCAGTCATGGTGTTGAGGGGGTCCGGTTTGGTGACCTCAGGATCGGGTCTCTGCTTTTTGCGGGTGATGTGGTCCTGTTGGCTTCATCGGCCCGTGACCTCCAACTATCACTGGATCGGTTCGCCACCGCATGTGAAGCGGCTGGGATGAAAATCAGCACCTCCAAATCCGAGGCCATGGTTCTCAACCGGAAATAGGTGGAGTGCCTTCTCCGGGTCAAGGAGGAGATCCTGCCCCAAGTGGAGGAGTTTAAGTACCTCGGGGTCTTGTTCACGAGTGAGGGAAGAATGGAGCGGGAGATCGACAGGCGGATCGGTGCGGCGTCCGCAGTAATGCGGACTCTGCACCGGTCCGTAGTGGGGAAGAGAGAGCTGAGCCGAAAGGCGAAGCTCTCGATTTACCGGTCGATCTTCGTTCCTACCCTCACCTATGGTCATGAGCTTTGGGTAATGACCGAAAGACGGCGTTTTCATGTTTGCTTCATTTTGAAAAATAAAGCTGTAATTTCACCATGATTGCCACTTGTAAGGTGGTGGACAGCAAAGTACATGGTGTATGTTAAGTGTGCCCACTACTATATAGAAAAGCAGCTGGGGGGAAGCAGGGGGGGTTCAGTTTTGTGTCTTTACCTAATGTAGCTCTGACGTGTCACCTGTGGGCTCCTAACCAGAGGTAGAAATGACCAGGAAACTCAGCCTAATAATTAATCTGATTCAACACTGAGTCTGGAATCAACAACAAGAACATCATTTCTATCACCGTTAACCCACATTCTAATGTTGCTCCGCTGGTCATCTTGGCCATGTCTAAATGATTAAAAGCAGTGAGTTTCTGCCATGTGATTACAGATCTGCATCAATGACCATACAACCAAACTAACGATCTACGGACAGGATTGTTATTATTTTTACTCACTACGATTTTAACCGATTAGCCCAGCCTTTTATAAAAGTTGTCATTCAGAGTTTTTGTAGCCCAGTTCCCCCTCTGGTCTTTGAATCATCGGTTTCAGCTGAGATCTTCCTGTCACCTGCGGGTCCCTCTGCAGTTCACCTGTTTGTCATCAGCCAATTAAAAACCTGCAGCTTTAAACACTGGTCCTTCTCTCCAGCCTTTGCTGGATTCCCCAAAGTGATAAAAAGATAGGTGGTAGTTATTCCAAACAAGTGTGCTCCAGGCTCTTTGCCCCCGTCGCCGTCCTGCTGCCTGACCCCCCAGACCTGGCTGAATCTTGCACCCCTGCTTGAATAAACATTTAATGAGAATAGTCTTTGAGTCTGGTCAAATCTTATTGAATACATTAAATATCAGCTCAGCTGACTCAGGGAACACGAACAGCTCTTTTGAGCCCTCTCAGGAAGTAATCAATCCATGATGAAATGGATCTCTCAGCTGTTTAATCTAGGCTCCCTCCAGTCCACATGAGCCACCACCTCTTCCACAGTTCCCAGTCCTCAGGAGGAATTCCGTGCTCCTGATCCAGAACCCTTCACTGGAGATCTAGGCATGCAGCTTCATAAGCCCTGAAGACCTTTGGTGTTTAATTAAATGCTCCTGTCTCTACGAGACAGTACACTCAGTTTTATACATGCTTTTATAAAATATCTTAGCAGATGAGATTGATTCAAATTTTGAGAGAGTAAAGTGGTCTAAAGGTCGAGTCTATCTCTCTAGACAAGATTAGAACCTTCTAATTTATAAGGATACACTTTATTTTTTAATCCTTCCTGCTTTAAGATAGAGAGTAAAGTCAAAATATAGCAGATTCAAATGGTCAGCTGCTGATATAACGTGAAGCTGCTGTCTGTGATTGATGGTGCATATTCCTTTTATCAGTGTTTATATTTTTGTTTGATGCATTATTAAATCAAATTACGTAATAAAAAAGTGATTTATTAATGTGCCCCATATTGTAGTGTTTTTGATGATTTACATAATGACATCGTGTGGTAATGCTTTGGGTTTAAAGAAAATAGATCAAAGCCTTGTTGAGGTGTAACAGTAATTTGCATTTTCTAAATGTATTTTTATTATTATTTTTAAAGCTGACATTTAGAATGGACCTCTTGGCTTGATGTCAAATAATAGAGTTGTTTTATTGGATCTTGTGGGGGTTTTTTTTTAGTTCTTGTGTTTCTTCTTCATGTCATTTTTTCAGTTCTGTCATGTGGGTTTATTTGCATTTAGACTACAGTAATACATAGGTATCAGTGCATTTAGCCCTGCAGGGAGCCCATTAAAATATATGGCTGTTTGCACTGGACTTACACTTCAAGAATAAGAACAGGCTTTTTTATGCTAGGGCATGACAAAATCTGATGTGTCAGGGCTCGACTGTGCGAAGGTCAAGTGGAAAAAGTGTATTCAGAGGAATCAGCATAACTGTTGAAAGGGTAACACAAGGGATGCCCCCAAAATAACCAAGATTAGATGGAGAGATGGAAGGTTAAATGACAGGAAGAATTTGGAGGATAAGAAATAAACCACAAAATAGTATTTGTTTTTGAAAAATGCTTTTTGAAAAAAGTTTTGCTAATATCTTAAATAAACTTAAATAAAGCAGTGTGACAGTGGCAAATACGTGGAAAATGTATCTTTAAAAGGTATATTTTTAAAACAATTCCATATAGTATATAAGGTATATTAAACCATGTGTCAGTTTGAAAAAACAAGTGAAGTGGGAAACTTGCAGGTGGACCTTGTTGAAGCTGTGTAACTACAACATGGTTGTTTTGCTCACCCATCTCTGGATGGTGTCGTCCCTCAACAGGAACGCTGACTGTCCGACGCAGCAGCTTGTTCCTGTGGGACTCTGAGCGCCGTTCGCGCATCAGTAAAGGGTGTACCTGCAAGGACGGAGAACACAAGAGTTAGCAAAAAAACTTTAGATCTTACACTGACATGTTGTGCAGGTGTGATTCCTTCTCTACATGCATAAGACCAAAACCATCAGGATGCTTTACGTTGAAGGTCACTGGAATTATTTTATGCTGTTGTACCCGTCTAATATAAAAGACCTCTAATCCAAAAGGCCTAGTGGTTCTAAAGTAGTTAAGGGGAAATCATTTTAAGTGCACAAAGAAAGTAATTTCTTATGCCAGTCATTGTGTATGGTAGTTGAGCTGCTGGGATTTTAAGCAGGGAGTTTTGACCCTTTAGGCAGATCCTTTCCCTCCTCCCTTGACTGAGCTTATCATTGGGTAACGGTATGATTGGGATAAACCAACTTCTTCTGAATTTAATTTAGCACCACTGAGAGACTAAGTGGGCCCTCATGCAACCCTTTTGGAGAGAATTCCTGACAACTGAGGCGGAAAGATTTACATTCAAAGCATCCCAGTAGTCACAAACAGTTGGGTTGTTGCCCTGTGCCCCTTCACCTCTTCTGCTAGACTGACCTGTCTCCTGAGAAGTTGATGCTTAACCACCACCTGAAGTCTGGTGCTACTGGTATTGGAGAAAGGACAGATAAAACCAAAAGCCAGCTCAAGGGATTTTGCGTTGCCATTGACCATGTTGCAATTCAGGTTGTTAAGACCAGAATCATTGACTATGTGCAGCCCCGACAGAGTCAGGCTGTGACACTGGTTGTA
Organism: Takifugu rubripes; assembly: GCF_901000725.2. Taxonomy (NCBI): domain Eukaryota; kingdom Metazoa; phylum Chordata; class Actinopteri; order Tetraodontiformes; family Tetraodontidae; genus Takifugu; species Takifugu rubripes. The sequence continues at coordinate 2,267,430 of NC_042291.1, read as the reverse complement.
CAGGGACTAAACTGGCTTTTATAAGGGACTCCGGTACCCCATACTTCTGGAAACCTGCCGCAGAAATCTCCAAAAGACACAGTTGAACACTTTCTCCATGTTTTTACAAAAAGGTGATGTAGACTCATTGGGCAACCTCCCATTCTCTCACCAGGATGTCGTTGAAGGCCCACCGTTCAACAGCCAGTAAAAAAAAAACTAAAAAATTGGCTCCGGATGTGCATGTAATGTCTCAGACATCCAGCGTCTCAGAGTCCCCAGACTCTGCCTCCACTTTGGAAGATATGTAGGTGGGATTGAGGAGGTCTTCCATGAACCTAGTCCCTATTTGAGGTCAGCAATGTCTTCGCATACGCAGTACTGATGGTGCACCACTCCCCCCTCCTCCATTGTGGACTAGAATTTAGTGGACATTATCCAGAAGTCATTCCCAATGACCTAACCAAACTCCTCCCACAGTTGACTTTTTGGCTCAGCAACCCTCAAAGCCCCCTTTCGCTTGGCCTGCCTGTACCAATCAGTTGCCCCTCCTCCAGTGACAGGAGCGTGAGTCCCAAATACATGGATTTAAGTTTTCAGGTTCAGGTGTTGGATTGCTACAGATGGGCTGGGCTGTGCAGGTGACTCTGTAAATGACTTTAGACCTTTACTCAGTGATTGCTTTCAGATAGGTTTATGATTAATAAGCCAACAATGAACATTTATGCACTCAGCTACCCACAGAGATGCATAGAGACCTAACTGAAACCAGTCTTGTGTGCTATGGTGTTGCAATGGACTAAACTTTCCAATTCAGGTCCAACATCTTATATCTGGCTTTGGCACCCAGGGGCCTGGTGCCAAATACCCAACAGAGTTCATCAGAGAAAACTTGGAAGGAGTGTCAGGCTTGGGTGTCTTCATGAAACAGATGGCAGGCAGAGAAAGAGCTCCAAGTCCGAAAGGCTGAAGGATTTCCAGAGTAAGTATCTTTCAGGGAGGTCCAAGACAGGAAGAGTTAGCAACAGAAAAGTCATTCAAATTCTGCAAAGTCCGGCATGTTGTGATGAAGGAACTAGCAAAGTGTTTAGACAGTGTAAGTGGGCTGAGGGGCACAGGTGAAGGTGGTCACCTTATTTTATGCAAATGGCAGCCGGCGGCAGATGAAGTGGAGCAGATGCAGGTATGTGGAAAAGTACCCGTGCCAGGAATCTCTACATCCCGGGTTTTGAAAAATGTTGACTTACATAAATGACAGATATGATAGCAGCTTTGTCAGTGTCCCCCTTCAGGACGTTTGTCCTTTCAAAACCAACACTGCTGTATGTGTTACATAAAAGGATGATGTAGGAGTTGGCGTCACATGGCAACATCAACATCTGTGAATATTACACACATGCATGTCTGATTTCTGATGTCTTCAGATCCAACTATGAAGTTTTAATGGCATTGACAATAATTAAATATATTATACACTGCTCAAAACAATGGAAACGCACATTAATCCCAATGAGTGAAATATTTCACTGGAAAATCGTCATTCACTATATTGTGTAATTGAGAACAAAATAACACAAGGTTGAATGTTGTAAACCAAAATCATAAACCTGTTAAGGGCTGAATTCAGATTCATACTCAAAAGTAAGGGTAAAATCTTAACATTGCAGGCTCATCCAAGGCCTGATTGCTAACATGCAGTGATGGATGCAAGAACACAGTGTCTGAGACATGGGCATGACATTCAATGGCATTTATGACTTTGTCTTTCAAGAACTGCTGGAAGTCTCCAACCCTGTGAGGCCAGGAATTGTCATGCCTCAGAAGGATTCCAAGGCCCATTGCATCAGCGTGACGTCTGCGCATTTGGCTGTCATCTTGGTTCCCAACTGCAGTCATAGTTTCTCTAGCTAGCAGGTAAATATGTCTGTGCTGCCCTCCAATAATGCCTCCTCACACCCCAGAACCCCCACAATGGTGGAGGTTGATGCAGGAACATTTCCACAGCATGCTCAGGCTCTTATATATGTCACATGTGCTCAGGGGGAAAAAAAACCTTTAGGGGCAGGATTATAGTTGTGAATTACTGGCTTTTTAGGCAAGATTTCACTCAGCCCACTGGATAAGTATCTGTAAAGAGAGTATTATTGTTGCTCTCCCCTTTTTTAAAAAACCAAACAAACCCTGTATAAATCGACATGACCAAAAATACAAGTGTGGAATGTGGAGGAGGAGCAAAACTCACACCAGAGGTCCTCTCTCTGGATAGCAATGGAAGGAACAGCAGTGATTTTCAGTAGGGTTAACGTGACAATCTCTCAGTCCAGAATCTCAGCTGTTGCCATGGATTTCAGTGGAGACAAATGGCTGCCTTCACTTTGAGTTGTGAATCAGTCTTTTATCCACATTAACCCAGACTGGAAACAAAATACTTACATTTATTACATAATGAATCCATCCAACGCCCACATTACACCTACCTGAAAGCCTTCAGGGTCATAAACAATCACATCACCTCTACATACACAGTGGCAGCAACAGCTATATATATATATATATGTAAATACATATATAGATATAAGGAGGGGATACATCTTTTTTAGCTTTATCTTTAGTTAATCAATGACATGTAATGTTGGCTTATCATCTGTTCTGAATAAGAGATTCTCTCATGTCAATGTCACTGAAATTAGACAATAGGTATTGAAAAAGGAGGTGGTGATGGAGGGTGGGGGTGGCAGATTGTAGAGGCTACACTAGAGGACAGATATCCCTGACTAGCTGCCTTGGAATATAGCAGAAGCCAGCTCTGCTTTTGGACGCAATCATCTTCAAGAGATGTGGAGGGAAGCCAGCAGAAACATCCAAAACATTGTCTAGGTTTCAGACAAGACCACTGGCAAAGTTTGGCATGTCAAGACTGTAATCAGAGTGCTGGAGCTAGGTAAACCTGCTGACCTAAATGAACCTGAAAGGAATCCAAGATTTGGTGACGCAAACAAGATCCAAGGCAGCACAGGACCAAGAAGAATATCATGCAACATGTACAAACACAGCTCCAGGAGGAAAGGGACAAACATGTCAGCAGTAGGGGACATTGGATGAGTAAGGAGTCATAAAGAGGAAGACCTCAACATAAGGAACTATTCCAGAATTATCGCATTTTACTGTCAAAGGTAACGTTTTCTTTGGCCTTGTTACGAGAGCTATGCACTGATATTTCAGGGCACAGAGGAGGGATCCAGTCTTCTTTACAACACCACTCATCAGGAAGGATGAGAACGAAACAGATGGAATCTGGCAGTGCTTCAACCTGGACAGTGAACTATTTTTCAATACACCAAAAGTTCTGCTCAAATTTTAGCCAAAACATCATGTTGCAGACCTAGTAAAGAAACCTTATCCTATTTTGGTGCAGGAGAAGGAAGCCTTTGCTCCTATAAAAGTCCTTTTAAAACTCTTTTTCTGTGTATAAAAAAACAGCATTTTTATCAAATTCATTTACTGAATCAGCATCAGCTTTCATGTATCCTGCTGTGCTGTGTGGAGTACAATACCTCCTCCTGGTCCAACATGAAGCTTGGATTTTCAGAGTTCACACGAAGATTAGGGTTCCAGTGCTCGAGACGGTCATGGGAGGAGCGGTCGTGGATCGGAGGCTTGTGAAAGGACCAGTTGTCGGCGGGACGGTCGCAGGAGGAACGGTCATAGATGGAAGAGTTGACGGAGGGATGTTTACATGCGAAAGAGGTAGCTTGGACGGAGTGCAGCTGGGAGCGGTGATGGTGGTGATGATGATAGGAGGAAGGAATAGCACACCTTGCATCTGGTTGGAGAGAAGAATGAGGTTCAGGGACAGAGGAGGAGAAGTAGCAGAGGAGGGAAGAGCAGGTACTGTAAGTTAGGAACATCGCTGAAAGGGCTTTGCATCATTGTCAAGATGGTAAAAACAAAGTCACAACATCGTATTTTCAATGGTAATGGGCAGGATTATGACAGAGTAGCTAATAATAATTAAAGTGCACAATAGGATTTTTAATGGGTTGCATCATGGGAAGTGTTGAATACAATTATGTGTGGTGTCTGTTTACCTTCTCTGCTAGAGAGTACAATATTTCATGGATATTTTTTAAATTTACTATTTTGGTGTATAGTTATGGCTGCTGCTCCATGAGTCCAGAACAAATTCCCCTATTCTGACGAGAAAGTGTCCTGAATTGCATTTTTATTTAAAGATAATAATAGGAGAAAACACAGGAAAATCAATAACAAAGAAAATCATAACAGACATTATCCCAATATGTATCTTTCACAATAATAAGCTCTGAGCAATAATAGAAAATGCAATCAAATCCAGAAATAAGCAGCGGGCCACAGAAGAATAATAGATAATTCATAAAAAAGTATCACAATATTCAAGATCATTTTCTGTGAAGGATTGAAAAAGACATGTAATTCTAATTATGTCCAAAATGGTATTATAATGGTCGGGCAGCAGTAGCCTGAGGCAATATTACAGGGCCCCAACAGGGCCCCTGCAGGACCCCTCCTCTCTAGGACCAGTCCAGCTGTGCATCAGCCAGTCTCATGGTGTCCTCGTGAAACTGCTGGGAGCTAAAAAGGGGCTGTGACAACCTGAAGGGAACCTGAGAGCTGGAGGTGAACCCTCAGCATAAAACGTGAACACAGAATTAAAGGAAAGCGGAAAATGTGTATTTTCTTAAAAAGTCTGCTGCTGAATTACCTTCTCAGCTCACACATTCAAAGAGTTTTCCCTTTAAACATGGAAATTCCTGACATTTTGCTTTGTGATCATTTCTTTCCAAAGTTCTCTTTTGCATTGAATAATTCTCCTTCTGATGAAATCTTACCTACCGAGCGTCTTATATTGTGATCTCTTGAACACGTCAGTCATCTAAAGTCTTATAAATGTGCTGCCACTGAGACACAGAGCTCTTTTTGATGTAACTGTTGCTATTATGTTGAGTTTTTCTTTGTTTCGTCTTCTTTGTTTTGTCTTTTCACACAGTTGACTCCAGACCCCTCAGTGCATTACCCCCCCCCCCCCCCCATGTCACGTGACATCTCATCTAAATGTTACTGCATCGCTGGCTCATTTTGCAGGAAAGGAGATGACATGTGGCAGCGCTCCTCTGTCCAAGCCACTCATCAACAGCACAGCAGGAAGCTGTCCGTTATTTCAGCGCCTTTAGCACCATCTGGCCCAGACTGCTGAAGCTGGGGAGCACGTGTTTGAACGTCGAAGCTGCAACACCAGCCGCCCCCAAACCAGCACTTAGTTGAGACACCTGCACAAGTTCTCAGATGACCCGACCACATATGGGTGTGTGGAGAACAGTCAGGAGGATGAATACAGGCTCCTAGTGGAGAGACCTGTGCTACGGTGTGGTGAGAACCATCTCCACCTAAACGTAATGAAGATGAAGGAGATGGTGGTGGATTCCTCCTGTCACCTGATGTGGACTGTGGGGCTGATGTGGAAATTGTCCAGACCTACATGCTAGAGTGGTCCACAAGCAAAGAGGCTGTGTACAAGAAGGCCCTGAGCTGGCTCTACTTCCACAAGAGGTTCAGGTCCCTCAGTCTATGCAAACAGATGCTCCAGATGTTCTACAGTTGTGAAGAGAACCAGCTTCTACGGTGTGCTGGGCTCAGCCATCAAAGTGCCAGCAGACTGAATAAACTGCTCAGGAAAGCTGGGCCTGCTGCTGGCTGTCAGATGGTCTCCCTGGAGGAGGTGGTGGGGCAGTGGAGAACTAGACCTAATTAATAATTTATAGGGACAATTCTGCACAGTTTACTTACTTAGATAAGTTCCAGTTTGCACATTTGCTGGACCTGCAGGTTTATTGAGATTTTTTTGACTACTCCTATTTGTTGGGTACTTTATGCAGCTGTGTATCTATTTATATTTATGCAGTACCAGTTGGGCTCAATTGTAAAGAGTTATTCCCAACAATAATAATAAAATACTTTGGAGTAGCCGTGATAGCAACAATAATAATAATATTTTTACACAACGTTCTTCTGGTGGATGGGTCAGACCTTCCTATTGCAGGAATGTAACATACTGCGACTATTAAAGTGTATATTCCCCCTTGCTTCTAATACAGATGAGCTCTTTGACTTGGCTTTAGAAATGTAGTGTAAAGCCATGAGGATGAGACAGTCACTGGGGGGCAGCATATGGAGCCTGCACAACCTGAGGCCTTCATCTACATCTCTTCAAATGGCCTCAGCTCTGGACAGAATCTCAATGAGCAGACCAGCTCTGTGGTCTGACCTTTTGCATAAACTGGAGAAAGATGGCAGGTTTTTTTTGGTCCTTCTTACTAAAACATATTTTTTTGACCCCTCGTCTGCCTTCTCCATCGCTCTGTTCACGACTGATTTTTGCAGCTTACAATAAGGAGAGTCCTGCAGGTAGATGTCTGATCAGTATTAGACAATGTTGTTGCTTTAGCTAACCTGATGAGCCTCGGGTTGAATATTACACATCGCTGAGCTTTGCAATAAGGTTAAAAATAAAGCTTGTCAGATAATGCACTGAGGCAAATATGGTGAACCATAGTGCCTTCAGGAAAGCTTCTCAATGTCTTCTTCATGACTGTGACCTCTGCTGCACCAGTATCGCTCACTGCTTTTAAAAGACGACTGTGAAATAAGGAAACAGAACAGCGAATAAATCTGTCCAGATATGATTTAACATTGGGAATAAGTGCATGACTGCACCCAGCAGCTGTGAGTCAGAGCGCTATAATGTAGCTGCAGTTCAGTGGGCTGGTGTCAGTGCTGTCTCAGGGGATTCGAGTGCCAGAAAGAAGTTCAGAAGGCCCTGCTGAATGAGCATATCAGTCAAATTTGGTGACACCTCCTACTGCTAAGGAGAGATTTTTATTCTTGATGCATGTTAGCTTTGGCTAGGCTAGTGCAAAGGAATTAACAGCCTCACAGTCCTTATCCTGATGTATACCAGATCCTTCACACCACGCTTAACGCAGCCTCCAAAGCATAATGTTAACATGAACATGGCCACAAGTAAACGTGAAAGGTACTCCACTTTTTTACACTGTATAACATTTAAATCACTGGGTGTTGTCGTCATGTGCCAGGGGTAACTGCTGATAATAACTGCCCCCGTCCAGGGTCTGTTCCAGCCTTCTTCAAATGTGCCCCTTCTTTAAAAAAGTCTCATCTTGTCCCTTCGGTTTGATCTGTTGTTAATCCTGTTTCCAAATAGCCATTGTTGCAAACATATAGTCAATTTAAAAATAGATTCCAATCTGGTTTCTGAACACACCGCCGGTGGTTCTGCTGAAGGGTTTCAATGATTTGATGTGATCTGTTGATGTCAAGATCCAACAGATCGGGTTGGTTTGGTTGGACCATACAGCAGACTGCAGTCCTGACTGTGTGGGCATCTAAAGTGCCAACTTTGTACAATTTTCTGTTTCAAGTGTAGACGTTGTGTTTGATAAGATCCAACTCAAGAGCCTCCCTCTGCCATCTGAAGATCAATTGACATCTTCTTCTTTTATTTCCCAGTTTGATTACTGTAATACAGTATAGGTCAGAATGTCTCTCCTGCCACACATTCAACCCACATCCTCATTTTCTCTAAGTATATTTTAGACTAGATGTGAAGATCGTAGTTTTTAAAAGCCTTTAATCCCTTTGCTCCGTCTCGTCTTGTCTGAGTTGTCAAGCATTCATGGTGACAGCTCTCTCTTCAACTTCTGCTACAAGTCCAAGTGTCCCAGGTGCGGAGTAATCGAGCAAATATTTATTTCTATATTTATTTAGAATCCTAAAAACAACCATTTCTGCTGGGCCGTGCCAATTTTTGCCGGGTCCACCAATCTTCAGAAGGTAACTGGGAACGATCAAAGGCCGCCCGGGATAAGGCGTTGAACTTCTTGATCAAAATAACTTTCACTTAAAACAAGATGTATTTAAAGCAATCACGTGATAATTGCGTGAATGTTTCATGGATCAGTACCTTACATGATATGTGCACATGAAGCAGGTGTTGTTTCCACCCCCCAGGTGGGACGATGGACAGGGAAAGGGGGATTGTGGGTTCAAAATGTGTGTAAGTGTGCAAGGTTGTAAATGTGTGTGTCTGTGTGTGAGGCAGAGATGGAAATAGTATTCTCACCTATAAGATCAATCACCCAGCCCTCACATGGCGCGTCCCAGGTTCCCCATTGCTCACCCAAAGAGTCCACATGGTGTCACTGTTGCTGCGCTGCTAGCGCCTTGAATCCGCCCCCACTCCACCACACAGGAAACAAGGTTAGAGCCCAAGAGATGTCACTTCCGAAACACCCACTCCCGCTTGCTTGCTCACACTTGCTCTCTCACGCCCCCAGCCTATTGCCATGACAACCGAGAAAAGAATAGAATAAAAGTGAATGTTATAGAGACAGAGGGATCAGAGACAGGAAAGGATGGCTGGATGGGTACACAGGAGAGGAACACAGAGGCTTTGGAGAAGAAGGGAAAGAACAGAAAGAGAGGAGATGGGTAGGCGGGTATGACAGCAGCAGGAAAGAGAGAGAGGGAGCGAGAGATAGAGGGATGACATGGTGGGATGCGATCAGCGAAAGAGAAAAGGAGATAGACGCTCTAAATGCTGTAAAGCAGCAGAAATGGAAATTAAGTGATGAGACGGAGAGAGTAAAAGGAGGGAAGGAATGAAGGAAAGAAGGAGAACACATTTTGAGGAATAGGGAGCCCACATCTTGTTCCCATAGCAACCCAGCTATCCATGAAATACTAACTTGTACCTCTCACTGTCACTGGTTCTGTCTCTCCAGTTGGTGCTGAGCATGTCCACACTAATCCAACCTCTGCAACACAATCCTGGGAAATGGTCACAGATATTTGGCTGCTGATGGTGAAGAACTCTCTTTCAACAATGCCCTTTATAGCAGTTATTCCATACGGTCGCATTTGAGATAGGACTTTTCTAAGAGGACATGTTAAAAAGTTAAAAACATATTCATATAAAATGATTTTCTGTACAATATTTCAGTCACCACCTAGATGATCTCAGAGAGATGTTACAATGTTAGTTGCCACAGTTAAAACATCTCCCACACCTCCCTAACCCTAACTCTGGTTGATTGGTTTAGCTCAAGTTTTAGAAAGAGAAGGCAGGAAGTTGGAACGAAAAGAGATGTTTGCGTCAAAATGACCTGTGAGACTTTTGTGGAGGTTTTAAAGAACTACGCAGCAGTGACGCAGCAGGCTTACCCATTTATTGTTTGTTTAAAGTTCTCTTTTAATTCTGCCTGGCTTGAGTGCAGCCTTTGAAATGTTAATCAGCATTTTGTGCCATTGTCATGTGTCCTGGGTGGCCTCTGTTTAATGGGTTGCCTCTTCTGCTTCTGGCAGGTGACTGACTACTCATCGCCCTCAGGGCACGTCGTGCTGCAAATGTCTCTTGCATTTTATCTATCTGTGATCGTATCGTTATGATGTTGACACTAAACTCTGAAATCAGCCAGATTTAAAGCTATTGTGTCATTGGGGGCCATTGAAAAACCTCATTTTGAGAAACGGTCATATTATTTTATTTTTTTTAAAAATTGAAATCCAGCATTTACCAGGAGCAAATCAGAAGAGAAAAATGAGACATTTAAAAGTTTTAGCAGCACTTTGTTCAAAAGTGAAACAAGGACAGAGTGGGTCACATGATCCACATGGTTGGAATTTGACAGCAGCCAATGAGCTTTGATGTTAAGGTTTGGATCCGTTATTCTTCCCTGTTTGGTTGCTGATACAAAGGAAGTGATCATATTTGGATGTGATAACGTTGTGGAGGAGAAACAGGGTTTTCCAGGGATGCATAGGATGACACACAGCAGCATTAAAATGAGCAAAGCCCACAGATGTGCAACTGGATTCAAACCTGGTGAAATTGGAGACCAAGTCAAGAACTTCATCTGAAGTCTTGATCCATAGAGCGTTACAATTAATTCCAGAATCCCAACAAGCAACAGTGGAAAGGAAAAACTCCTCTGTAACAGGAAGAAACCCTGAGCAGCACCGGACTCATATGGGGGAGGATCCTCCTGTTGACTGGGCCAGGGAGGAAGAGAAGGTGGGAGGACAGGTAGGAGAGAATAGGCATAGATCATTCAAAAGGAAATACTGTTTGTTCCTTCACCATTTTTCCTTTGCATCGGGGAGCAGTCTCCTGTTAAACCTCAGCTGGTCTTTTTCCCGCTTCTAACACATCAGATTTGAGACCAAATTGGACAAAACATTTGTTACCTAATTTTTCCCAGGTTCCCGAAGGAAATGTTAGTGTTATTTACTTCACCTGACAGACAGATAGACAGATAGATATGTAAATGTATTAAAACTAAATGTAGACCTCAGTAACTTGTAAATGTGTCAGTGTAGCTGATCCTTGTCTGCTTGTGTGTCTTAAGCTGTCACCGTGCTGAGTCAAAGCCTTGTACGTCACGCTGTCCCTAAGATGATGAACAATTATAGCCCTTCGTCCTGAATCCAAAGATAGGAATTGTGTCATTGCCGTATTAACTGAGGTTCTCCAACTTAAAACTTTGCACTCTTAACTCACTTTAAGAGCCTCAGCAGCATCTGACAATCAGCTGATGGAAGAAATAGAGAGAAAAAAACATCCTAGAAAGAAGAAGAATCCAAAATATTTGCATTTGGACAAGCCAGGCTCAGGAGCAGTGGGCAAAACATGAACCAAACCGGCATTTGAACCAGCAACCCTGCCGTTACAATGAGGACTGAAGTAAATATATTAATGTGGCACGTTCTGAGAAACCCATGCCCAGAAGTAGCTTCCTTCCTGTTTGTAGACTTTGTTGTGGGGTGTCTACATCTAATAAGTGGTATTTGGCTACTTTTGGTTCTTGACTTGCATGATGACCTCCAGCCCCGCTGACCCGTTGTATAGTGTTTTTTTGTGTGTGTTTCTGTGCTCTGTGCCTCTCCTCTCCCCCTCCCTCTCCTTCTCCTCCCCCTCCTTCTCCTTTCCTCTCCCTCTCCTCTCCTTCTCCTTCTTCCTCTTCTCTCCTCTCCTCTCCTCTCCTCTCCTCTCCTCTCCTCTCCTCTCCTCTCCTCTCCTCTCCTCTCCCTCTCCCCTCCTCTCCTCTCCTCTCCTCTCCTCTCCTCTCCTCTCCTCTCCTCTCCTCTCCTCTCTCTCTACCCTCCCCCCATCAGCAGGAGGGTCCCCCTACATGAGCCTGGTCCTGCTCAAGGTTTCTTCCTGTTAAAGGGGAGTTTTTCCTTGCCCCTGTTGCCTGTCTGGGGTTAGGCCCTGGGATTCTGGAAAGCGCCTCGAAACAATTTTGATTGTATAAGACGCTATATAAATAAAAATTGATTTGATTTTGATTTTGATTTTATTTGATTTGACTTGCCTACATTTAAGCAACAATGGCATTTGTATTGCTTTCATTGGTTAATCATGTCATCACTTTTACCAATCACATAACATTAGCATTGGTTAACACTGGCATTAGCATGGCTTCTCAGTCACACTCTGCTATGATTATTTATTCCTCAGCATCCTTACTGACAGCGATAGGTGTAAGAAGTGTATATTCATGGCTGTGGAGGCATGGCTCATTGAGTGAGCACCTCCGCACTGGAGCTGTGCCACAGGTTAGCAAATTATAGGGATATATCCAACCTTCCCTTCACCTTCAAAATGCTTGAGAAAGCTCTGGTTAGCCGATTATTCAACCACCTGCAGAGCAATATTCTGGTTCAGATAAAATATATCAGATTGATTCCTTTTGGACCATGTTCAAGATGGTTCCTCTTCATACCATAGGGTTGATCATGGAATTCCACAGAGTTCTGTACTCGGACCTACTTGTGTTTCCTAGACCCTTCAGAATTAAGATGGGTGGCCAAGATTTTAGCTATCGGGCCTCACTGCTGTAGAACCAGCTCCCTGTCCTGTATGGGACTGTCCTCTCTGCTCCTTGTGTTAGCTTTAAAATTTCTCACCCAGAAAAAGTCAGTCATTTTATACCCACAGTCCTTTTTCTGGCTAAACCAATGCTCAAAGTTACAACAGGGTCATCTAAACTTTAGCATCATCTTAGCTACATTGCTATAGGCTGAGGCTTCGGGGGCACAGATCATAGTTCATTGGGGTAAAGGATCGTTTGTACAATTTTCCCCCCAATATCATGATGACATTCATGGGGCAGTGGTGATATTCCTAAATACCCTCTGCAGTTCCCCCACAACTGGTATCCATCTCTGTGTGGGTGTATTTATCTACATCACTCAATAGCTTCACCTGCTCCTGCATCACTCACTCACTCACTCACTCACTCACTCACTCACTCACTCACTCACTCACTCACTCACTCACTCACTCACTCACATCTTTACAGTAACTTTGTGTCTTGTGGATAACAAACAATGACTTATGTATTTGCTATTGTGTCCTTCCTCCTTGACCTTTCTGCCTGGCAGCCCTGCAGCAGGAAGGTTACCCCCACACACACACAAGCCTCCTGGTGCTGCTGCAGTAGATCTGCTGGCACCGGAACTTGCGGCAAATAAGATCCCAGCTTTACACAGCCGGCACAAGAAGCTGGACTCAGCAGGACTTCAGTTGGACTGTGCAAACATGGAGAGCAGGAGTGCTGACAGGGCACCATCAGCAACAACTCCCCCGTCCTGACTCTTTCATTGATGCCTCCACCCCATCTCCTCTCCCACGGCCACCGTATACTCATCCTACCTTCTTGGCTTGGTGAAAATATATCATTGGTAGGATTTTGAGCAACACTGTGATGTAAACGTACTATGTTAATGTCAATAAAGTTGGGGCAATCACATCAGACCTGCAGTGCAGACCACCACTGCATCAAAGACACAGCTTTGGGCGTCAGCATCTTGCTCTAGGACTCTTCGACAGGTAGTGCAAGGGTCCGAGAGCCAATCAAAGAAGTTAGCACTGTTTCACCGGAGCAACTGGACTTGAGCTAGAGCCTATGCTCAATCACTCATACTCAATAAAAAGGTTAAAAATTAAAGGTTGTTGGGCAAAATAGATGCCAACAAGTTCACACCCCTTGATGAAAAGGCACAACTTCCAACCATGTTTCAAATATTTGCCTTTTGGACCTGTGTGTCATCAGGCCAGGACAGAACAGACTCTCAAAGGTTTACAAGATTTGGTCTGCATGGGCAATGCTCTGTCGCCTATAGAGGAAATAAGGAACAGAAACCAAATCAGCCTAAAAACAGCAACTGTAGCGCCAAAGTGATCAGTTACTTTTGGCTCAGAAACAAGAAAAATGCCCGAACCTGAACCCTAACCCACCACTGTGTATGCTGTACCATCACATGTCAGATCTAACCGTAAAGGACAGTTCTGGTCGCAGCAGAACAGGAGCCAGTGGTCCACATTCTCCTAAAAAACAGGTGGACGGTAGTGAAATGGACCAGCCTGCACCCCAATTTGTCCTACATTTAATGTGACTTATTATTGGATATGCATATGAAGTGGAACACCGTTTAACAAAAATGAGGATACAATTAAGACAATGGGGAGTAACTGAAACCAGCATCAGGAAATAACTGAGCTCATTCTGTTGGATTTGTTTCTATTTAACAACAGGCAACATATAGATACAGGTGAGACACGAGCGATCCTCCTAAAGTATGTATGTATGAGTGTTTTTGCCCCTCGCTGATGATGTCAGAACCTCCAAAATGATGTCATTGTCAGCGTTCCTTAAACTGCTGCATCTACAAACAGAATCAACCATTGCTGCTCCTTATCATTAGGTCACATTTTCTCTAGAAAGTTCATTACTTTGAATAAGCAACACGGTGGCTGGAAAATGTCGCAGTGGGTTATGGAAAAGACAGATGCTTCCCGGGCCCCTCAACAACGATCAGCAGCAAGGTAACCAAACCCCAGCAGGGTCCACCTGGGCCGCATGGGAATTAGCTGCAGAGTTCTATGAATACGCCCGATGTTGAGTGTCCCCATCTTTCTACGTGCCGAGTGACTGAGAAGCGAGCGCCCTGCAGGCATGCAGCTGGCAGAGATGAGGAAAATTAGTCAATTCGCTTTAATTTGTGGTTAATAGTCACACATCCAGGAAGGTCTAATTTCTTTTGCATCACAACAACAGAGACTCAAGCTACGATTTGGTGTTAATAAATATAAAGTCTCTTTACCATTTGTTTTGCGTACATCAGCTCCCGTCAGGTTCCTTTGCCGCTGCGTGTTTAATCCGTTGTGTCAGGCTGTGATGACATAAGATCTGACGGAGCCATTGTTTGATTGAACTAGTCAGATAGAGAGTCCTGTCACCCAATCTGTTCTTAATATGTTTTAGGTCAAGTGTGGTCTTCTATTAGCATCTTGAATGAAGGAGTATTGGGGGTGGGGGGTGGAACTGCCAGAACGCTGAAATATCTACACATAAATTCAAAGATTCACCACTTCCTGACACATTATGAATGATGGAACTTAGTACACAAGGAGTAAAACACATTCAGCATGTGAACACCTTAAAATATTAATCTTTTATATGTTGTAACCAGCATTTAGGTGGCATGTGTTTATTTGCTGCCTGTTAGCTGAAGCCAGGCTGCAGGGCCAATGGTTCAGGATGCATTGGCAAAGTGAGGGGTACCTGCAGGGCAACCTCTCAGCCATGATTAATGTCAGGATGTGTCAGGAGAGAGATCTGATGTCATTTACAACTGCGTTAAAATAGAGGAGCAGCGATGAGATAAATGCACCCCGAGGAAAAAAACGACCGAAATGTGGCCGTTTTCTGCAGCGATCTGTTTGGTCACGGACGGCTGTTCTGTCCTTTTCTTTTCCTCCGCGCTGTAACATGCCTGGCTGCTGCCTGACACAACAGAAAAATACTTGAATTATGTGTGGGCCTGTTTAAAAGGAGGCTAAAATTACCAGCAGCTGTGGAGCGAACCTGCTTTACAAAGACCCAGGAGAGGAGGTCGACCAGCACCGCGCATACGCCGAAAACGTGAATGTGAATATGTCACAAACGCACACAAACACAAACGCGACAAACGCACACAAACACAAACACGACCAAATCCTTTTGTTTCGGCAGCTGTAAAACGCCGTCGGCTGCTTGAAAGAGCAGTGATGTAAAGAAACGCATTGATATGATCTGCTGCTCTTTTTCCGTGGTAACTGAACCAGCACCGGTTTAGGAACACTGACCAGTTTGCAACATGGAAATATGACAACAAAACCGAACAGGCTAATACTGCTTATCTTCATAATTAAATCTAGAGAATGTGCCCATGTTTGGATGGAATTTCTTATCTTACCTTATCCTTTTTCTGACACACCTGCGCACACCTCTTACTATAGTGGGATGGTAGGACACTGGGCAAGCACCCAGTCCAGTATGAAGGCAGCCATCCACGCACACGGTGTGCGTACCTACAGGCGGTCTAGAGTCTCCATTCTGCCTGACTTGTGGTCGGTTACTACAGAGAACCCACACAAATGGATAAAAAGGAACCCAGGAAGGTTCAAACTCGCCGAGAGGCAACAGTGTAACAGCTGACACGAGCAGGCCTGCGTGGTAGCGATCGCTGCGCTCTTCTGCTCTGGACGCGAGTGTGATTTCACAGGAGAAAACCTTTTCTCGACATCTGGCCCAGAATGAATCACGCCTCATCTAAAACATGTTCTATTAAACACAATCATCAAAATAAAAGCGGGAGACTGAATTGAGGGACCCTGACTGTTCCCCATAAGGGACGTTTAATCCAGAAGGTCTGCATGGAGTGGCCTCATAGTTTAGACTGTACATTTATTGATGTTTAGTCTTCTCGTCATACGGGTTTAGTACGGACGCGCGTAGGAACCTTCATTTTAAAGCTGCAGTCTGTCAGTGTTCAGGGTTCAGATGTTGGGAAGGTGCTGGCCCACTAAGAGCAGCCAAGCTTGTCCGAAAAGTAATGAGAGCAGCTTTTATTTTATTTTTTATGATGATTTCAGGCTTAGAACACTCGACAGTAGGAGTGAAAAACTAGTTTGCTTCATCCTTACACGCAGCAGCACAGATCAGAAGAGAATGGAAAGGTCGCGATTGGGCCATCAGATTTTTCCGAAATCATGGCTAACTGCCCTCCAAATATTGACTTAAACAAGAATTTCACTGAAACTTTTAGTGGCCCAGCAGATCTTTCACTCATTACTGTCATTGTTACAATGCAGCCAATATTAAGGGGGGGGGCGGGCTTACTAGTAATGGAATACTCTCACACGGCCAATAAGCATGTGCAGGGTAGCGCTTCACACTGTCTAGGGTTTATTCATACTTATAATTCATGAGGATTTGTGGAATCTGACGGCATCCTGCAACACACACAGACAGAGAACAGCATCCTGAACTGAGATCCAACTGAATCACAGAGGCCAATGTGACCTTTTTGATAGTGAAGAAACCCTGGCAAGAGCAATTCACAGCCACCCTCCTCTCCCTCCCTCCCCCTCTCCCTCCCTCTCTCCATCTCTCTCCACAGTACTCCTCACACAACATATGTGTGTAACTCAGAATTATTATATCAGTGGTCTTTTACTCAGTATCTCAGCAACAGTGGGGTTGGCTTTGGAGGTGCTTGAGATCACAGTCTGCTCTGATCTGACATTTAGAGGCGTCGACGACGACGGAGAAATGCAAAAATCTGTCCCCAACCTGGCGAGAAGGGTCTGTGATTTCAAAAATATCAGAGCACAAATGATGTTTCAACACCAGCCGTGAGGCACCTGCTGGATAGAGAACGTAGGCCCGCGTGTGTGATTTAGAGCCAGGCGCTACTCAGGGGTGCTCATCGCTACTGAAGGGGGCCGTTAATACGATACACCAGCAAAAAAAAAAGGCAAAGTAGAAAAGAAGACATGCATTTGCAGTCCAGGGGCTGGAGTTCAGGTGGTAGAGCGGTTGCTTCAGATGGTGGTTGGTATGGTGACACGCGATGGTAAAAAAAAACAGGCCCTCTGAGCGACACAAGATGAACACAAAAGCACAATTTAAATACAAATATTGCCCATTTACCATTTATGTGCTACATTCCAGCACAGGATGAATTTCTTTCTGAAGCATCGGAGCAGCTCGACGAACGTTATGCATGCAGCACAGCAATAGCCCAACAGCTGATGGATCTTGGCACCGTCTGAGGAGTGGAGGAGTGTAAGACAGCCCCTTATGGTACATGGGAGCAGCAAGGAACGAGAGAGAGGAGTGCTGCAGTGCATCCATGGTTGGCTGTCTCTTTAACAATATGGGAGCGATGCTGCTGGATCCAACTAGTGGATGGAGCAGGCCTGGCGTGGCTAAAGGAGGAGCTGCGGACCTCCGCGGTCATTGTAGAGAGAACACAGCCAGGGAGACGCGTTCTTGCGTGCATGTAAGAGGTCTCCCACACTGGACCAGAGCGAAAAGTGCGGGGCAGTAAGCGAAAAGCAGGTATAAAGGGAATGAATGAGGGAGCAAAACTAATCAGCCAAGAGAGGAGGGCTCGTCTCCGCTACAGCTGCTGCCTCCTACTAGCTGCCTGTTCGTGTGTGCCATGTGTTATTTGGCAGGGCTAGCAAATGGCTCTCTCTCTCTATATATTTCCATATATATATATGGATAAATGTAAAATGAAACGGCTTCTTTGGCAGGGTATGTAGGTGACACACTGTGCTCACAATTTCAATGACTCCTGGAGTAGGGACGCACACACACATACACACACACGCTCACCAACATTATGTAACCAACTGCTATAGCTCTTCTTGCTCAAAAGGACATTTTGGCCATTATCTGCTCCATGCCAAGGGGAAAAGCAGAGCGAAAGGAGCTGAGCAGGCGGCCGCAGATCCGGGACCATTTTGAAAGCGCGAGTATTGTCCTACTCAGGGTGAAAGGTCTGCGTGAGCGTGCGCACATCTGAAAACCGACTCGTTCACTCCCTGACAGTCATGTAGCACACACCTCTACGCTCTCATCAACCCGCACCCTCACTGCATTGCCTCTCTCTCTCTCTCATCCCAGTCCCCTCCATATGTGGAAATACACCTCCCTCCATGTCAGATCCCCCATAAATTAAAAAAAAAGTCATAGATCTACTGAACTTGCTATTTTTTCCCCCTTTAATTAGCCCCCTCCCCCACACAGGCTGAAATTAAAGGCTTTCTATCATCTAGATTGAGGTAGTTGGCTGAATCGTGCCTGTTCACGCAGCCTCGGTCACACACTTCCATGCAGTGCACGCCAAGAGGAGGCTGCCTTTACATTAGCACACTTCACCCACTCACACTCACTCATCTCCGTCGGGTCAAAGTTTTTGCACGCAGCCAGCACAAAGCAGTCCGTGCATTCTGACCTGCTACATTCGGGTCTCGTTTCCTTCGGAACTGAGGGTCAGAATGCACAGAATCACATCATAGCGAAAAATTTGAGCCTGAGAACAAGAGAGGGCAGCAAACTTCAGGGTGAACGACGAAGATGGGGCTTAGAAATCCCGTATTACCTCCATCACATCTTCAGGTGGACTGAATGGGAATATTGACAGGACTTGTTTATTTATTTGTCATCCCATCTGAGTGGCGGTTCTCAGCACTGGGATGCGGGCACGCATGCATACCATATGACAGCACTGATTTGTCGCATGCACGGGTCTGTGCAGGCAGCGTGCGCTCGGATCCGCGTGCGTTGGCACGTTCACGTCTGCAGGTTAAAGCGCTATACGGTTACTGTGCGCACGTGACGGAGATGGTCGTTTTAGATATGTCTAATGGATGTGATGGTGGCATTAAGAGAGATACAGAGAGGGGGAGACAGAAAGAGACAGAGAATGGGTAGGGGGTGGGGGGGTGAAAGACAGGGTAAAATATAAAATGTCTGCTTTTTTTCTCCTTACCTTGAAAGGGAACATAGGACATGTTCCACTGGAGGAAGGTAAGCTCAGAGTCTCGGTGATCTCTCAGTGCTCAGAGGTAACGAGAAACCAAGGATCAGAATAAACCTGAAAATTAAAAAACCGTAACTAAAGGCAAAACACGCAACCTAATGCTAGGTGGAGCCGATGGAGAGGCCATTATTCCTCTATTACAGAAACTGGGATCTTGATCCACCAGCTCCTGGTTACCGATGCGTTAAATACAAGATGCAGAAATATGGGTGCGCGTCGAGATGCATGTGTGTTAATTTGCACGCTGATGATAAGATGACAGTGTGATAGAGGATGTGAGTGTGTGTCTGTGTGTTAGAGAGAGAGAGCGAAAGAGAGAGAGAGAGAGAAGGGGGTGGAAGGGTGAGCAGGCACATGTGCCTGTGGGTGTTCACGCTCGCTTCAGAATCTATCTTTACCATAGGATTTTTCTTTACAAATAACGCAATGTGTAGGAATAATGAATTTAAATTCACTGCACAACTTTGGGTTATTATAAGATCCATGTTGGTGGTTGCCCACCGCTCCTTGCCGATGAGTTAAACGCAGATAATTTATTTCGCGATGTATGACAATAAAATATCCCTCGGCCACTAAACCTTTCTTCCAATGTCTAACCAGTGGTACCATTAATTAATTTCTGCCCGTTTCATTCAATGAGATATTTACATTTTCGAAACACTGGGTGAGTGCCGTTGGCATAAATATTGAGTTTGTCGCCACCCTGTGGTCTAAAATAGGAGCTGCAGATGCAGCAGGGAGAATCTAATTCTAAATTACCAAAAACAATTTTTGCTCATAACTCCACAAAAAAAACCCAACAACTTCAGAATGATGGCGGGCCACATTTGCCTTGGGTCACCAGTAATTTCATACAGCACCACTGAATTTAGAGCAAGCTTTTGTTTTACCGCTTCTCTGTTTATGACTCACCTTCAAAATCATTCAAATCAACGTGCACAAAATTGACAGGTCGTTGGCAGCAGCAGTCAAGCTTTAGTGGGCATTTAGACCACTAATGGAATTGGACATCTCAGTCATATTCATTTATGTTGGGTCCACTTCAAAAGGAACAAAAATGTATTCTACATATGTTCATTCAACACGTTTTGTCTGGTTAAAAAGTAAAATGTTTAATAATGTTTAAAATAAGTTCTTGACAACTGATGCGTCTCAGGTACAATAGACTTGTAGGCTCTGTTGAAGAATAAGAGAAAACACATTTTTTACTAACTATTATACATATTATTTGTGTACTTTACTTCCTGTCTTTTGCAGTAAAGGTACAAATAACTGTAAAACAACAAAAAATAAACCAAAAAACAACTAACTGCTTTAGTTTAAAACTGCACAAGTAACATTACTTCCTGTTGGGCCCCATTAGCTCGGCTTTGTTGGCTCAGTTTGTGGTCATAAATCCATTTTGCCTAAACGAGGGTATTTCATGGTATCTTATTAGAGGCACTTTTTCTTACACCACCCTGTCTGGTGGTAAATACTCTTCTCCACCAACAGGTTCTGTCTGTCAGGAAACACAAAGAAACCATGTAACATGCTTACAATGGTAAATAGAACCACCTAAAGGAAGTCCATATGATATAGAATTCATCCTCAGCATCAGACGCTTCTTCTAAAGCAACTTAAATGCACAACCAACTTTGTGCATGTAAACTTGCTCGTTATATAACAGAAGTTGCAGCAACCAATATGACACTAAAGGCCTGCTAATATAATACTCTGTTGGCGTTTAAAAAGTTGTGACATTTATGGGGAATTTTTTTATTTAAAATGACCAAAATCCTTACATTATTGGCTGCTGCATATGCAAAAACCTAACTTTACAGGCAATTACTCATGTCATGGACAAGTTTAACTTACCAAAACCATAATTTATTAAAATACAATTTTTGGATGAGTTATAAAAGACTTTTAATAAGTTACACATGTAAACGTAAAGTTCCAACATACAAATTGATCTGTACCTGTAATTTATTACCTGGAATTTATTGGCAAAAAAATAAACAAAATGAAGGTACAAACACGAATATGACACTTTTTAGAGCAGGAACCACACCAAGCATACTTAGACATCCCTCCAATCAAAATAATTAATAAATAATTATTTGACGTAGCACTTTTCCACCAACCTACATAAACACTGAAAACTTAAGCAACGTTAGGTAAAGATGGAGCTCTGAGCACAAAATACAACAAAATTGTTGGCAAAAACAGAGGATACGAATGTCAGAACATCTTCAATAAAAGACCGTAGCAAAGATAAAAATGTGCCGTATACAGGGAATCTTTATTCCTAAATGTCATCAGGTTATAACTGAAAGTACTGCTGCATAAACATAATAAAAATAAAAGGGAAAACATCATATTAGACTTAAATATGACTTCTATAAAAACCTTTCTTCCTAAATAAACCAAATACTTTGTTTTCCTCCATATGTGTTTTGAACTTTACTGAGGGCACGAACCATGAAAAGACATCATAGAAAACACACACACACACACACACACACACACACACACACACACTCATCACCGTCCTCGAGAAACCACAAGCCTTCTGAATGAGCCACCGAGGAGGCTGGAGAAAGACCAGGTCAGTCCTGCCAAATCCAAACTGCCGTCCCGTATTTGTGTTGTGGACAAAGACTCCCACATGATTGTCCCTGTGGTCAGATGTAGGTAATGACTAAATCATATCCAGAAGAAGAGTAACCACCCCTCCAACCTTTCAGTCGCACTGATGCCCACATCTCTGTTGGTTTGGAATGTACAATAAAGTCACTAATCTGCCCGAGAGGTCCTCATGACATAGACCCGCTTTTACTGTCTGGTTGACTCGGTCAGGTCCTCACCTATATAGGCACTATGTAATCACATTAAAAACATCATAAATAAAGGTATTTGATCATATAAACCTGTTGTAGATATCGTAGATAGTTGTAGCTATAAAACAAAGACCCTCCTGTGGCTCCTACTTCTAACACACAGAGTCATTGGACTGTAAAGGTTGTACCTTCATGAGGAACCTAATAATAATGTTCTCATTAACCTCTTATTAATATAAGACAGAAGAGGAAAATACAAAAACCTCCAGATGTGTGTTGCCAGTCTGTACAGGTGGAAACTTCACCCTGGACTTTAGGGAAGTTATTGAAGTACCGCAGCCTGAAACTGAAGTTCTATCATATACGTAATAAAGTCTGATGGAATCAGGATTTTGGCCGGTTCTGTTTGTGGTTGCGTGTCGGCCCCCCCCCGCTGGTTCACATTCACGGCTTCTGTCTGACTTTATCTGCTGAAGGTGACTTTATTGAAGCCCGCCTGTATCACAGTCAGATGGTTCTTCAGTCTGGTTCTCACCTCTGGTGCTGAAGATAAACACGTGTCACTGTTGGTTCAGAACCGGCTCCCATCTGATCAACCTTTCTCAACATTTAAAGGTGTAACTGGGGATTCTTCCTTGTGTTAAATCAGTTTTACTACAGCAGATGGGAAAAAGCCTTTATCAAACCGTGTGTTTGTACTGGGAACAGCCGTTCTAATCTCCGCCCTGCTGAGGTCCACTCTCTCGTTAAACCCTTAATACTCTCCCCCACCTGGAGAAAGGTGGTAGGAAAACAGAGGAGATCCGCTCCTCGGTATGTTCGCACATTAGGGCCCTCAAGCAGAAAGCACTAAGATTAGAAAGGCAGAGGTGTTCTTCCAGGATAGAAGGTTACCATCTACCCTGAAGGACAGCTGATAAAAAGGTCCTCTGAAGACTAGAGCTGCCTGTAATTCCTCTCTAATCCAGAAAACACAAACACCCCCAGGGTTCTACTCAGCATTGCAACCAGACCGCCCAAGAGTTGTGGTGGACCCACAAACATCTTCTGCTCTCAGTAGGGACTTGATGATTCTTCACCAACAGAACAGAGATAATCAATCTGGCCATGCCGACTGGCTTAATCAGGGATATTCTCCTTCTGATTGGCAGATCTGTTCTATGCCAGGTTTCTTTGGCGACAGGTTACTCCTGGATCTGAAGGTTGGAGGAACCAGATTGCTGCTTAGAAAACCTACAGTTGATCCACATCTCTTAGTTAAGGCCAATATCCAAACTTCCCATGATCTCCACATTTCTTGAGAAGGTGGTGTTGATGCAGATACTGGAGGAAGAGTCTGTCTGAGATGTTTTCCTTAGGTTTTAGAGCTCCTCACAGCACCGGGTTAAGGTCCATCAGTTTATCTCTACAAACAGGGAATTGCTTTCCACAATTGATCTGCTGGGCCTGTTTTCTGACTGGGAGCCATGGTGTCTGACTGGGAGCCATGGTGTCTGACTGGGAGCCATGGTGTCTGACTGGGAGCCATGGTGTCTGACTGGGAAACATGGTGTCTGACTGGGAGCCATGGTGTCTGACTGGGAAACATGGTGTCTGACTGGGAACCATGGTGTCTGACTGGGAACCATGGTGTCTGACTGGGAGCCATGGTGTCTGACTGGGAACCATGGTGTCTGACTGGGAGCCATGGTTTCTGACTGGGAGCCATGGTGTCTGACTGGGAGCCATGGTGTCTGACTGGGAAACATGGTGTCTGACTGGGAGCCATGGAGTCTGACTGGGAAACATGGTGTCTGACTGGGAACCATGGTGTCTGACTGGGAACCATGGTGTCTGACTGGGAGCCATGGTGTCTGACTGGGAAACATGGTGTCTGACTGGGAACCATGGTGTCTGACTGGGAAACATGGTGTCTGACTGGGAACCATGGTGTCTGACTGGGAAACATGGTGTCTGACTGGGAACCATGGTGTCTGACTGGGAAACATGGTGTCTGACTGGGAGCCATGGTGTCTGACTGGGAAACATGGTGTCTGACTGGGAACCTTGGTGTCTGACTGGGAAACATGGTGTCTGACTGGGAACCATGGTTTCTGACTTGGATCCATGGTTTTTGACTGGGAACCTTGGTGTCTGACGACTGTCTACCCTGGACAAGTGTTGCCCGGGACAACGATCATCAGGCCACCTTTACCCCTCTACCATGTTAAGGTATCGTGGTATTTGTGGTATTTCCGTGGTATTTCAGTGGTAGTCTCATCATTTAACCCATGATGACAAAGCAAAAGATGAGTTTTTCCACAATGATGAACTATTGCTTCAAGAACACATAATTCTGGTTCAAAAACCAATGTATTCTTTACGAGAACCTGCATCACGTGTAAAAAACAACGCAAAATAAATAGATATTAAGTTACGCTAAATACCAACTAAGTCATTGTAGTGGAGAGGGCGTCAAAATTTGCAAATTATTAGGAGGTTTAAATATTTTCACTGTAAAATATGATAAAATATTTAGTCCAAAGTCGACACTGTTAAAGAATATACACAAGCAACGAGTACTGAGCCATATTTAGAACGGAGGTGATTAAATGGGAGCCACCTGGATCCAGGTGTAACAACCGAGCTGCAGTCAGTGCGTCTCTGCATTAATACAAACTTACGTTCTCCCACTCAACCAGGTACTGCACTTTCCCTTCTGGTGTGACGCGTCTCGCCAGGATCCTGACCGCCTCCCCCCCCGCCCAGCTTCTGGTGACCATCCTGTCCCCCGCTTCCACTTCGGTTCCGGAGCCTCCCCCGGCTTCGCCTCCTTCTCTGCCTGTACCGGCCTGGTAGGGACTGAGATCACAGAGGATGAAGGGCTCCATCTGCTGCTGCCAGGACAGAGGTTGCTGGTTACGTTGGTGGCTGTGGCAATGCTGGTGGAGGTGGTGGTGCTGGTTTGCATTGGAATTCAATGGGAATTCCAAGAAAGGTGGTGGTAATCTGTAGGTTTCCTCCATGCTAGGGAGACACAGAGTAGGAAGAGTTATGACACATTTCAAATGAAAGCCACCATAAATGCAATGTCAATAATTCCTGTTAACAGCCTGAACCATTTTAACACAATATGTCCTTCAGCTTCCATCTTCCCACAGCATCAAAATAGGAATTTGTCTCCTCATTGTGGTTATCTTCAATGGAATTTCCCAGAGAACTTTCTGGGGCTAGGTTGTCAGCAACTGCAACAAACGCTAAAGCGAAGAGTTTCTGTAAATCGAACGGACATGCGACACAGAATCGCGTGAATTCGTGTTGCGACAATGTAAAAGCAGATCCAAGCGATGCTGCATGAAAAAAGAAAAATTCACGTGACAAACCAAAGCTTGTGCCACACCCTGTTACTCTGGCTGAATGAGAAAATAAATAAATGGAACATCCAAATCACATTCCAGATGAACGACCATTATCAAATGTGGGGCTCATCTTCCACACTGATAACATCTCTTGCTGCAGGGAAGGAACATGTGGAGATGACATGGTCCTGGTGCTCCACATGGCTGCCACTGATGTTCTGTCCCAATACCAGCAGGCAGCCAACAACCTGGTCCAAACAGCAACAACTGTGAGAACCTGGCACCATAAATACTAGAGAGGTGGGCTGTAGGTGCAACAACAGCGTCATGTCTCCTCCAACTGCTCAGTATCCAGGGACAGATGAGCTTGAATCCTTCAGATATCCCAGGGCCGAGACGTCTGTCCATCATTTACGCAGCTCACCGGCGGCAAGACCGAGGAGCTTCAATATCAGCAGGAACCTTCTGACCCTGGTTTATCGCACGGCCTTTGAGTCCATCCTCACCTCCAACAAGTCATCCGGGTATACGTCCCTCACCGTCAAGCTCAAACCCAAACTCTCCTTTTATCTGCCATCTCTGTTCTTATTCTTTTTAGTTATTTATTGTGCTCTGAGGTGTCTAATGTGCTTAACTGTGCGTTAATGTTATGAAGTTGTCTTAGGCTGATATGATGTTTTTAATTCTGCTTCACTTACAGTGGGCGATCTGTGATGACGGGTTTACTAACTAGCATGTTAGTGGTGCAGGGTTAAAGAAAGTACCCTGACCCCATAAACTGTCTTCTTGTGTCAAAGAATTGTTTTAATCAGTGGCAGATATTTTAGATGGGTTTTTAATGATCTGCTTTTAGCTGTTAGCTTAAAAATTGGCTGGTTTTAAACTTGACTGCTGCTGTGACTGGAGACATTTACTGAAAACAGCACAGCAGCAAGACTTAAGTCAGTTCTGCCATCTCAGCAAGGTCTCTCCAAGATGAAGAGTTCATTCACAGTGGGCTTTCAAGAGGTGCTGATCAAGGTTTTCTGAAGAAGCGTCAAAAAACGGGCAATGCTGAGGATCGCAGCTGCAGCGGTCACCCCAGAAAACTTACTTCAACTCAGCGTACAGCAGATGAAAAACACATCAGGCTTCCTTGCTTTCAACATCAGAAGGTGTCTAACAGTGTGATCAGATCTGCACTGGTGGAAACCAGCAGCAAGAAAGCCTCTGATATTAAAACAAGGCCAAGGCAGTAAAATATGTGTGAAAACATATGGGGAACTGGGTTGCACAACATTGGCGACAGGTGCTCTGAGCGGACGGGTCTGCAGCTGAAGGAAGGTTGTCTGCCAAAGAGTCATGAGGGCCTGCAGACAACAGTGAAGCACAGTGGAGATCTCCTCCCAAGTTCGGGGCTAAATAACTTATGCAATACCATCAGGGAGGAGTGTAGCAGGGCCCAAAATGCATGCTGCAGCAGGACAGTCACCCCGAACGTATCTGTGGGTGGGACAGATCCCGGATCTCAGCACTGTGGAACCTCTCTGGGATTACACGAAGAGGCAGAAGGATTCCAGGAGGACCTGCAGCCACAGAAGACCTGCGGTTGGTTCTCCACGATGTTGAGAACAACCTTGTTGGGAAGATCCTTCACAAACTGTCTGCCTCAAAGAACTGAGGCTGTTTTGAAGGCAAAGGGTGGCCAGGCCAACTAGAGCTTGGGTTTAACCGTCTGTCCTGTTCATTCACTGTTTTGTTGTCGTTCAAACTTAACCATGAACACTTCCGTCTATGAAAGTATTCTTAGTGTATGTATATGTACCTGCCGTAGTCACAAAGAGCCTTGGGACATGCTGTATTTCCACTGTACGTGTTGTGGCACACTGAATACATCCTCTTCTGTGGAAAACTGTGGACAGAGCACATACATTGTACATGATAGTGTGTGTGTGGGTGTGGGTGCGTGTTTGTACATACTAGCGCATCAGTAATCTGATAGTACATCAACTTCCTACTTTAAACTAAGCTCCTCTTCTGTCTTCCTGGATTTGAAAAAGCAAGCCCCTCTCACGTAGCCATGGCAACATTGCATCAGTTCAGTGGGGTTTGCAGCGTCTTGGGGTGGACATGCCTCAACACAGGAGAACATACAGAGAAAAGCTTATGGATGAAGCGCCCTTAGCTCTGTGATACTCGGTTCTTCTACTCCATCTTTCTACTTGGTCTTGGCCCAAACTCAGAACTTTGGAATTTGGGAGTGTTACTCCACCTCATAAGTCACAACACTGCAGAACTCTGGTTTTATTGGATGCCACAACACGACATGCAGCTGTCCTCTACTAGATACGTTTGTTTAATCTCTGGTCACTTTCGTCTGTGCATTCTGTGTGACCATTAAAAAAAAGAGCTTGAACACAACATGAGTGCTCCTTTGTACTCTACAGAACAAATAGGGCGTGTGATTGGCAATTTAGCAGTGAAGGTGAATAAATGATCCTTAACGGCATTAATTAATTTCAGGCATTATCTTTCCCTTCGGAAGCTTTGATATTAGTGTGGGAGACTATTTGATTCAATTGAATTCAATGCCAAAAACTTTATTTTTTTCCCGGAGGGGCAATTAAAAGCGCGTACAGCAGTGCAACACTGGCAAAAGAAATAAAACAAACTGGAGCAGCAATCAAGACACAGGCTGTAAGACTTAAATAAAACAAATATAGGATAAAATTGCACTGTACTCACAAATAAACATAAACATGGTATAATGTGCCAAGTGCAAGATGGCAATGACCATGGACATCAAAGAGTTTACAGTAAAAGCCGAAGTGTGTATGAGTGTGTGTGCGTGTGTGTGTGTGTGTTGATGCTGAAGGCTCCGGGCACAAAGGGAGGGTTCTCCTCTGTGTCCTGCAGGCAGTGACGGGAGCCAATCACACGCTGGGAGGAGAAGGTCCGAGGAGCCTCGAGTGGTCCAGACTACATGTAAAAGGTTCTTACGCAAGAGTTTTGCGAGGTATTTCAAGGACTTCAGAGCAGGTGGTGAGCATGTGAGTCTGTTCTGAAGGGTGATGTGGAACCAGCAGGTTCTGGAGAAGATATTCTCCATGAAGGAGTAGGAGGATGCGCTTACGTTCTTCCATCGTGCTCAACAAGACCAACAAGTTCTCCATGGATTATGGTGAAAACTGGTGCTGCCTCTACTTGTTGGCAAATTCAACATCATCTCTTTGAGATTCAGCTCCAGACACGAGCTGTCACGCCAGTCCACAGATTCCTGGAGGTCTGGTCTGTGAGAGGAGGACTGCATCGTCAGCATATTCCACCAGGTAGGAATGGGCTTGTGTGGATCTGCAGTCAGAGCAGCGCTGAGAGGACACAACCCTGAGGTGAGCCAGTAGAGGTGTGTCTTTCACTGGAGAGAGTGTTTGTGAGGCAGCAGAGAAGTTCCTCACTCTAACGTTTTTAAAAGGGCACCACATTAATGAGGGACTATACAAAAATACAAAAAAAACCCCTGAGATAACCACCTGAACAGGTGCTGGTCAGACACAGGAGCCGCCACCAGGAACAGGGAAAAAAGAATAAAAAGTAGCAGCGACGCTCAATCTCGGTGCTTTTAACTGGGTGATCTTTGTCAGTGCTGCACTGCTGAGCTGCAGAGGTGGGGGGGGGGGGGGGGGGGGGGGGGACAAAAGATGCTTACACATACCAGAGAGAAATGATGAGCCAGGTTTTTTGCATCTGAAGCCTTTGTAAAAAGAATGACAATAGCAAGTTCCATATGTGATGCTGCGGGATCCAGTGTGTGTGTGTGTGTGTGTGTGGGGGGGGGGGGGGGTGGTTTGAGTGGGCAGGTGGTGTTAAACTGCAGATGGACGCATTTCAATTCCATGTTTTAAACTGCACATTTCTGCTGTGACCTTGAGTCTTACCTGAGACGGGGAGAATAAAAAAAACAAAAAAAAAAACACTGAACGTCATCAACAACTAACGAACTGATCGCCAGTGTGAAATAAAAATTTGCGTGAGAGCCCCGAGAGCTCTTAGAATAAAATGAAAAGCGGTTAAAATAAAGAAAACATGTGTCAGTAAACAAAGACACTGACCTGCGTCTCCATGATGTGTCGCTTTGATTTACGGGATTCTCGCCCTCCTACTCGAGCCTGAGTGGGAAGTGACAAGGGGCTGAACACACACACACACGCACACACACACACCCACACACGCACACACACACACACACACACACACACACACACACACACACACATTAATACAATCTGTTAACCCTCCCCAACTCCTTTTGACCCCATGAAAATTATATAGCATTAATAAGAGATTAGTGACGTTTGATTTTTTTTGCGGAGTCAACGGCTTAAATCTTCCGAGCTTTATTTTCAAGTATAACAGGGACCTCTACTGGACAACTTCAGTACACTAAAATAATAATAATGAAGTCCTTAAAGATAAAGATAAAGATCCATAACTGCTAAATTCCATTTGTGCTTCATTATATAGTGAGTATAAAAAGCTGCTTCTGATTAAAATGTTGGTTAAATTAACCCATCAACACAAAATGGGGAAATATACACACACACACACACACACACACACACACACACAAGCTACTATAAGCTACTGAATGAAATGCAGCGTGACCGTCCTCACTTACCATCTCTTGTGAGTTATATTAGTAGGTGGGTCTGTGATGAGCGGGGTGGAATCAGATGTCAGCGGAGGTGGAGCTCGGACCAAAAGGCCGAAAAGACACTTCTTCTTCTTGATTTCCTTCCCAGAGACGAACCTGAGATGATAGATTGGGTGTTTGGTTACTTGGATTCTGGCTTGAGAATTGAATTGCAATTGAATTGAATTAGAATTTGCCCTTTTTTAATAAATTAGCCGATCAAATATTCAACATCGGACAATTCCTTTTTGACATTTAAACCTCAACCTTATATTTTTGATAGAACACTGCACAAACATCAAAGGAAACTTATATCAAAGAGTCTATTTGTCATATCTGTGGCATTGTCACCTTCTTATGTTTTATTTTTACGAAGTGTCTTCGCTTCACTTGTTTCCTTATTTTTCACCCATTGGCAAAATGACTCTGTCTCTCTCACCTTGAGAAAACCAACCATTCATGTGGCATCACACATCACCCAGTCATGAAGGTGTGTGCGATGTTCTTCATATTTAATAAGCTACCTGTCCTTGTGGGAGTTCAGAGCGTTGAGGAGATTGTGACTGCGGTCCTGGTTTGGCGTGTCAGAGAGCTGAAGGACAAAGGGATGAAAGAATCAAAGCTGCGTTTACCAGCTGAAGAGCAAAAAGGTGACGTCATTAAAAGAGAAGAGGCTCTTGTTTATGTAGCATCTTTAGATTAGCGACGTAAATCCAAATGTTTAGCATTGCTTTTTAACAATGTTCACACATCATTTCTAACCTTTTGTTAACGATGAACTTATCCTTTATAAATCATTAATATACATGTCAATCATCAAATAATCCTGAACAAGTCATATTAACAGAAATCATATATATATATATATATATTGACTGCTGACAGTTTCAGGATCATTTCATGGTTTACTAACTACACATAAATGGTTGGCATGTGTGTTAAGATAGCACTTGTTATTTATACTATTTCTTTTCTAAATAGTTTATCATGAAGGGTTAAATGTGAATATACGTGAGTAATATAAATGATTTGCTAAAAAAGCCAGTGAATAGATAGAAATAGAAATAGTGAATAGATAGATAAATAGATTTTTCTAGCGAGTTAGAAATGTAAAATATGATGGACATTTAAGCATTGGCAACATTTAAATCCTTTCATTATGGTTCTTAGAGAAGGAAATGGCAATACCACGCCCAAGAGCAACGACTCCCAGTTCTCATTGGTGAAGGACAGGATTTCATGGTCAAAATCAAAGTACTTTCTTTTGCAGCATAGCGAGAGATGGTAGAGTACTAAATGAGCCAAATCCACCCTGCATTCCAAAAAGAAAAGAGTGTATATTAAGAATAAAAGAAATATATATCAAGAATAAAAGGAATGCACAAGTAAAACATTTGCAGGCAGCTTCATTTTCTTTCAGAATATTCTCTGATATTCTTAAGCTTTGTTTCAATAAATATATTTTGATCTATAGGCTGTAATAATATTTTTAAGTGCTGTGATGTTGATTGAAGCGAATGAAGACAACAACAAGAAAACCCCAAAAATGAGGGTAAAGCCTCTTTGTTGCGGCACCAAATCCCAAATCATAGGCGGGAATAAAAAGATTATTTTCTAATGAGGTTTGAGGCACTTTTGAAGGGTAAACCTTTCAACATACTACTACAGTCTAGAATCAGAGCAATGGCTGTATCGCCAAAGGGTGTCAAACATCACCAGTTCATTGGTAGTCTTTGGATGGTCTCTGCTCCCTTTGTACATACGGAACACTGGAACTGATAAAACCTACAGATACACAGCAAAAACAAACAAAAAACAGGATTATTAAACATATCGCAATATAGTGTTATAAAAGAAATCACACACCCCAGAATTAACTACTCCAGGTCGCTAATATCATTTGGTGGGCACAAAATAATCTAAGAATTTTGGATTGGTAGGAACCCAAATCACCCACTGAGGAGTAGATTTAGAGTTCCTGAGGAATCAGTCAGATGGTGGACAGTCTGTGGTGCAGTGTGACAGTGGTGGATGCACCAACACTCATCAGCCAGGACCTGCTGACACACTCCAGGCGTAGGAAGCTGAGCATTGTCAGGCAGAGCCCGCGGCAGCAGTATGACAATAGATTCCCTCCAGCACATGGGGGTCTGTGCAGCCTTCCAGGGATGTCTCCTACAGCTACCATCAACCCACCACCAAACTGGCCATGCTGGAACATGCTGCAGGCAGGAGAAGGTTCTCCACGCTGTTTCCAGACCAGCTCTCACATGTGAAGAGAACAGTGGCGAACAGTTTGGGAAGAAAGCTGCACTCATGGTCCTACCGTTCCTCGTCTACTGGCCTGCTATAGATACTGGGCTGGAATAGGCCAGAAGGATGCAGAGAGGGAAAGAGTTTGACCATTCCACAGTGGCGGTCACCTTGCTCCATCCTTTCCACTTGTTGTCTGTCCCATTTGACTGTTACTTCCTAATTGGATATGCTAATATGACACAATGGTGATTATTTATTTCTTTTTTAGCAGTGTATTTGCCACATACACTGTAAACGCTGTATTTTCTTTCTTACTAGACATTTGTTTCATCAGACCATGGCTGTTGAGGTGGGTGAAGGTTGACTGAAGGTCATGGGCAAAGGTGAGGAGCAGGCTCAGCCAAGGTTACCTGCCCAGTTAATGTTGCAGACACTCCCTGAATGCCAGTTTAATTTTAATTTCATACTTGCAACAGGTTCAGCATTATCGGCCATTATGGTGGCTCTGGAACCCAGTTGGTATGGCAACGACAGCATAATGGAGGGAAGCACTTTATGTCAGTTGTTCTAATCAGGACAATTCTCAGGGAAGAGATGCTGTCAAGGCCTCTTCATCCAACAGAATTGTCAGAAATCTAGGAGAAATCAAGTCTCTTTTTGTGATTTATCAATTACAGATATCAGATTCATTAATAGACAGATTCTTTATTCTTCTATCAATCAAATTTCAATTGATTTCTTGATAATTCACAACAATGTGATGTTCACTTTGCATCTTACAGATCATTACTAAATATATGGATACGTCTGTTTGTGGATTCACCCTGTTCCAGGGGGATTTGTGTAAATGTATCATTGCCAGGACATTTTTACACACCTGTCTCCGTACAGCAGCGGCTTAGTTAGACACTGAGTGCAGGCCTCGTGGAACCACTGGCCACAGCTGGCACACTGCAGCATCTTCAGGTTCCACCTGCAGCC
Organism: Takifugu rubripes; assembly: GCF_901000725.2. NCBI lineage: Eukaryota > Metazoa > Chordata > Actinopteri > Tetraodontiformes > Tetraodontidae > Takifugu > Takifugu rubripes. The sequence goes on along the minus strand of NC_042291.1, from coordinate 2,234,389 downwards.
CAACATGGAGAGAAACGACCAATACGTGAACGAATGACGTGTCTGCCAGCCGCCATCGGACCAGTTCGTATCCATACATGAATGAACGGCAACCGGAGGCTGAAAGAGGCAGCTGTCGTATGGGTTGTGCCTTCGAAGTGGCTTTTATGAGGCCTTCATGGACCGTAATGGACATCAACTTCTTTGTACCCAGCACCAAAGAAACAGAGACATGCCTCACATTTGCCGGCTAATCATGCTGCTGAAGATTGTGCAAGTCGGTTTCCTGATGAGTTTCACAAAAGTGGCGGTAAACTGTTGTGCGCCTTCTTATATATTTTGGAAAACTAGTTTTTTACTGCTACAGCTTTTCCCACAGCATTTCCCCTGTTCTGATGCAACACCTTCACATTAAAGTCAAACCTTAACACCAAAAGCAAAAGAAATGTTGGAAACCTGGTCATTGCCAAGTGCAGGATCCTAAAACAATGGAAATAGGGGTGGTATTTTATGCAGGATCACTTCTGAAAAGTCATAACATTTGCAAATTTCACCACGACTTTCAGAAAACTAGTGAAGGTTTCAGGCAGTTGCGGCAGTTGGAAAATCCTGAGGGGTCCTCGATGAATTTAAACACAACTCTGATGAAACATAAAGCCTGGTCTTCTCTTTTTCAGGCTCTTTAAATTTTCCAGTTTTCAATCAATCAGTTTAGCATTTGTGCTTCCTCACTCCCAAGCATTTTTACCCTCAGAGTGAGCGTTTGAAGCAGAGAAGATCAGTAAAAACATGCAGATAAGCAGAGAGACGATGATCTGTAGGTGAAGTGTGACTCACTCTCCGGGTCCGGCGCAGTAACAGTAACACTGCTGCTGATTGGTGAGATGCTGCGGATCCCAGTCCAACGAGGACAGCTGGTAGGGGAGCCGGAGTTTCATAAATTGCATAAGTTGTGCAAAGCGTCCCCGTTTGAGGGCCCCACCTCTCTGAAGAAACAACATTTAGAGGAAATAACTTGACCGGCTGCTCGCTCCGCAGATTAGTGTCATGTCAGTGCAGCTGAGGAGACAGGAGACATTAGAGGGAAGGATGGGACAGTCTCTCAAAACACTGCCAAAGACGGCAGACGTCTGGAGACAGAGCCATGACTGATAATCAGCCAGGCCGCATTCTCGGCCCCCGCCGACACAAACGAAGCTGCGTAAGATCCACTGGCATCAGCTGCGCATCCCCATCAGTGTAATCAGCCTCATAATTGTTGATTCTTTAGAACTTCTCAGAGACAAAGGGGGACATCTTATATCGAACTCAACACCGCTCAGCTTTTGCCCCAAAAAGTAGATTTTCTACCAAGAAAAAAAAAATGGCCGCAGTGCAAAGACGGATTTTTGTCTGTGAGGTGAGAGATTAGCAACCTGACCTTGGTGGAGACCGCAAAGACACACTGGCGACATATCCATGAATCGCTGTCACTTTCCAGTTCAATGGTGGGCGTGTGACACTCCGGATGGTAACCTGTAACAGAAACGGGAATGTGGGAATATAATGTGTGTTTGCAACGGATGCGACCACAACGCAACCACCTGCCGGCCACCCTCTGATTACCCCACCAGTAACTAAATGATGGTAACTCTCCTCTAAGCCCAGAAGTGATTTGTTGGAATTCATTTAATCAGAGCTGCTTCATTCAAACCATCCCCATCCACAAGTTAAACTTCCTGCTCACTCGCTCTTCAAGCAGTGTGGTTACAGGAGTACTCTGTCCTCTTTCAGAAGCCAGAACAACTAAAATAAACAGAAGTTAGTAGATAAATCACATTGTTCTGGAAATTACTCGTGCATAACGAGGGCATGTAGAGGACTTTATGGTAGGTCAATAAGAACAATATAGACTAAAGCAGCACAAACGCTGATGTAAATCTTCTACGGTCACATGATCTGGCTGATTTCCTCACCATGGTGGCATTTAAGACAGTTTATGAGAGGTTCTTTCAGAGGAGGAGCGTCACAAATGCAGCAGATCTCTTCCACTCCGGCAGCAACTGAGAGAAATGGAGGAAGCCACGAGAGCCGGGTCGAGAGCGGGGAAAAAGAGAAGATGCCTCATCAACAGTATGATTTATGTATATCGATACGGCAATAACTTATCTAGATTGATTCACATTAGCATTTCAGCATTCTCCTGCACTCATTTTGGCTTCATTTTGCAGGGCAGATATTCTAATTGGTCCTAACAAGGACATAACTTCCCTTTTCATTTCCTCGAGGAGTCATTAGGAGGATAAACTCTTAAATAGGCTCTAATATTCCAGGTTCATGTCAGACCCCTGAGCACCAGAAACACCAGCGTTCCTCCTGTTCTCCACTCACTGAGAAACCAGTGTGGTGTTCAATAAAAGAAAGCATCTCCCTACATTTCAAAACTCATGTTCTGAGTTAATGAAAATGTCTTTCAACCAAGAACTGCATTAAAAACTGAATTTAGGAGCTTTGGTTCACATAATAAGTGCTTCCAAAAGGACGTTCTCTATTTTCAACAGGCGGGAAAGAAGTTTGTATTCCTCACATGAGTGGATATCTTTTCTCAAGACCCAGAACTCTGAGTTGTCCTCAAATCTCACCAGACAGCATTGCTTGGCTCCATCTACCTAAGAGAGACAAAAGGTCACTAAAAAAAACAAAAAAAACACCAGCGCAATTAAACTGAGGGTTTTTCCAAATCTGGACCAGCACAACCCGGGCCGGAACACACCTTTTATACCCAGCACTCACTTACTCTTTTCACATTTCCGAGGTACAGAAGTCCGTCACTCCATCGAGCCAACACATCGTCTCCTTCGCTTACTCTTCCCATCCTGAGGACAGAGGACAGAGGACAGAGTGGGGCGACTGCAAAATTCCATTTATTGGCTGCAAACTTTGCTGCCATTGCTGACAGGGAGGTTTATGTCACCTGCACCTCTCAGACAACAGTGACACCCTGTAGTCAAAGATGAGAGCACACAAGCAGGATAGATGAGGACTGCACACATCGGGTGCGTGCACATTAACACGCAACACATTAACACACAAACACACACACTATGATGCAATGCCGTAAGACCAGTAAGCCACTTTACTGCCTCCTTCAAAATGAAAAGATGCACAAAATGACAGCTGCACGTCGAGCGTTTCTTCTAGTGCTGCCTCGGGCCAGCAGAGGCGCAGGATACATATGTGCACGTAGCTTTTCTCTGACTTAAGAATGGAAAAAAACAGGCAAACAGCGCGGTGACATCCTGGCCCGGTAATGGCTACCTGCCAGCTTGAACTCCTTTACGTCGGGGTCACGGTGATTCCAAAAAAAAAAAAAAAAAGGTTGGACATGAACTGGAAATATCCGCTGAACCAGTTACTCCCCGCTCGGATGCGCAGCCTGCGTGCTTGCCAAAAGTGGCTGATGTGCACGCAGCCTGTCTGTGCCCGGCGCTGCTGTCAGTCAAGCCGTCAGTGCGGACGGAGAATGACCGTCCGTCCGTCTTCCACTCTAGTTTGTCAGTCCTCTGAGCTGTGTCATGTCCCCCAGGGCTTGGACTCCTCTATCACCCGTTTCCACCTTGATGCTAGTGGGGCATCTTTCCTCAGAGCAGCGGCGGAATCGCTAGAGACGCCATCATCTCTGTCTCCTGCTGACGACCGACTTGTTATGACGCAGACATAAAACACCGATGCGCGGAGGGAAGGAGACGCGTTTGGAGTAGGTCCAGCAGCGGTGGCGCACCCACGGACACGGCACCTTCCAAACGGTGGAACTGACCCTAAATCCTTTGCGACAAGGTGCGATGATGTTGTCTGGCAGCGGGCGGGCGGGAGGGGAGGGAGGGGCAGAGGTGCGATACCAGCAGATCGGAAGCGGCGCGTCGTGTGACGAGCGTCAGGGAGCAGTTACCCACTTTATCCGCCTCATTAATTTTAATCAATCCGGCACAAGAGCCCGGCGGAGAAAAGTTTCCAAGTTGAAGCCCAACTTATCTTTATCAATTAGACTAATGTGGAACGTTAACGATCAGGATGGCCGAAATGAATTAAATAAGTAACCTTCTCAGAAGCTTTAATTGTGGATCCGCTCCAGAGGGAAATCCATAAAAAAAAACGACTGCAAAATCGTTCACGCTTAATTGTGCGTTGGGACGAGAGTCGCACTAATTGTAGCCGGAGGTGCTGTGCTGATTATTTAGTGTTTATTAGTGTCTGCTCGCACGTTGTGTAGGCAGTTGACGGGAGAGTAAATGCCTGGAGAAAGATAACAGGAGGTCAGACGGGGGTTGACAGGGATAAAATTCAAATGCAATTTTCCAAAGACGCTCAAAACGCTTCTTGTTTAGCCGAATTGGTGAAACTGTGAGGCGTTTTTTTTTTTTTTTTTTTTTTTGGCAAGTTACCACTGTTTAAACGCGGTTCGGCTGTAACCGAGGGGCATTTGAAGAGTCCGTGTGCTGAAGGGAAAAGCACAATTCTTGCAGGGGAGCCGTTAGAATCGGCCGTTGGTCCGTGTGCGTCTGGCGTGACGTCATCGCGTTGCGCGTGCTGGTGTGTGCGGGGCGGGCAGCGGTTGCGTTGTTTCTCTGCGGGATAGTGTCAGAACGCAACGGGGTCATAGGTCGGATTGTTCTTGGTGATAAATGTAGATGCGAAGCCCCCGCCGAACCATGACGTGAGGGGGGTCGGGACCACCTTCAGATGGGTTCCAGGGGGGTTGAGTTGTCGGGACTCGCATCCGCAGGAGGGTGGCAGACAGCTCACCCCCGGTGTTTAAAGAAATAAACTTCACATCTAATAAAAAGAGCTGCGAAATATGAGCAAATAAAGATAATTAACAAAAGTCTATGAGTTAGTTTGTAGATTATCTAAAAAAATAAAGCTATAAAGTTTGTCGTTGTCGTCACCACCAAACACCAGGCACCACCACCACCGGATTCGTGTTATGCAAATGTATTACAGGAACTGAAGAGAAAGCGAGAGAGAAAGGAAGAGAGAAAGGAAGAGAGAAAGGAAGAGAGAGAAAGGAAGAGAGAAAGAAAGAGAGAGAGAGAGCGGCAGGGGGAGAGAGAGAGCCAACGGCCGCAGAAGTCTGAACACTCGGCCAGTGTTTGCTGACACTGACACAGAGGGCGGGAGTGTTGACACTGATACTGGGGGAGGGAGGGAGGCTGAAGGGGCCAGGGTGATGACGGAGCCTCGGCGTTGTTGTTGGTGACAGCGGGGTGCGACTCTCCTCAGAGGAGTCGGCCGGTGATCCAGTCGCTCCGCAGCGGCAGGGCTGCGTTTCTTCAGCCTCGGAACCAGAGAGCAGTAAGTGGAACATGACTGCGTTTCCTCCGCACAGTTTAGTCAGCACATTGTGTTTACATTTCTAACGCCTCAGATCCTTAACAACCGTTGAGGTGTGTGTGTTTGTGCGTGTGTGCGTGCGTCTTTGGAGGTCACCACATATTTTAGAGCTTTTCTGTCCGTGTCACATGAACGCAGCACCACTCTGCAGCTACTGGGCAGAAAATGAGTGTTATGAGTTATATTCCCCCCTACAAATTGGCGTGTGTGCGTGTGCGCGCACATTCGTTGCCAGTGAATAGTGGGCATTCAGTCATTTGGTTGTTTAGGACTGGTTTTTGCTGCAGGTTTTCCCTCTAACCCAGTCTTCAGAGCAGTTTCATAACAAAATTTCATCAGCTAAAGATACAAACCTACAGTTTGTCGGGGACAAATGGCACAAAGGTTACACCACGGCTAAACTCTGGTGGAGTTCTGACACCTGCTGCTTTTCACCTCCTGCTGTGACTCCTCCAACAGGGCAACAGAGTTCCTGCATCATTCAAACATGTTTACTCGTTCAGAAGAATCCACAAACTTCCCACCATTTGTTAAAGCGCAGCCACCTCACTGCCTTCCTCTTACATCTGTATCTCCATGGCAATCTAAATACCAAAGAATGGAAGAACAAAGGAGTGTTTGCAATTCAAATCCTGACCCGACACAGGAAACAGTAATTGTGTTAAACAAACGATCCGCAAGATAGTTTCAGCTTACTATGGTCTGGAAACTACCAAAGCGATGCCTGTAACTGGCTTCACAGTTGTCCAGTAGAGTCGTTAACGGGCTCTGCTAAAGCTCAAAAGGTCTTAAGGAACTCTTGTTGATCTGGATCGGGACTCCTGAAGTCCGTCACCATCTCTTTGGTGTTGCTGAGGTTCATCAAGGGGGAAACGTCTGGAGCTCCTGGACCTGCGTGCTGCTTCAGCACCGCCGTTGAGGAGACCCGCCACTGTCGTGTTGTCAGTAAATTTAAGGATGATGTCAGTGTGATGGGAGAGGACGCAGTGTCCAGGACACACAGGAGGGGGGTCAGCTAACAGCCCCAAGGAGCTTGTGCTGTTGAGGCCGGAGACCTGTGTGGTCCCACCCTCTCTGTTTGTGGACATCCATCCATCCAGGCACAGACCAGGGGTGGGAAATCCAGGTCCCGGTTCAGCTCCCGGCAGGTCTTGAGTGCCGACCTGCAGCCATCATAAGCAACCTGACCTTCTTCCCTGGCTCCTCCAGGTGGTTCAGGGAACTTTGCTTTGTGGGAACTGGGATGGTGGTGCCTGCTTTCCGGCAGGGTGCACACATTGATACGGCTATTGACATAAAAGGAGTCTGGATCGAGAACTGATCGTGTGCATGAACATCCTTGTCAGGAGGCCAGCGCTTCTTTACACAAATATTTAAATAGGTCTTTTGCAATATTAGATTTTTTTAAGATACTGAATTCTGTATTTAAGACAAATAAAGGCTTGAAATATTTCATTTTGTGTGTACTGAATCGATGTAATATACACGTTTCTGAATTGAAGTAGAGAAGTTAAGTTGCTTTTCTTCACTATTTAAATCATGTCAGAAAAGTAAGTCAGAGTCCCCGGTAAAACGCATTTGCAACGCTAATAATGAATCGCACGTGTCTCTATTATAGACATTGATGTCTTAAATCATCTCAAGCGGATTGTTTTTAAGAAATTGTCACCCACTTGTGTTTTGTGTGTTTTCCGGTGTACCAGTTGGCACCATGCTGTCTCGGGGCGCACGTACAGGTGGTTACGACCTGCCAGGGGCGGAGTCTACAGCAGTGCCTCTCATTGGCTACAGGCCCTTATCACATGACAGCAGCAGTCCGGGTGACCCACTTGGGAGGGACAGCAGCAACAATCAAGTGAAAACCGCACAGGTAAATCATCCTGTCGTCACATGAGCCATGAGAAGATATAATATTTATTGTGTTCCCTGCCTGTTTGTCCTGATTTGGGTTTGGTTCTTCTTTCCCTGTGTTGTCTTTAGCTCTCTCTGTTTTGTTATCTCTCCTCTGACTGGGTGGCTCCTCTCTTTCACTCATTGTTGACACCTGTCCTCCCTCACCTGTGTGTGGTCCTGTACATTTGTCAACCCTGTTAAAGGTCACCTCTTTTTATTGTTAACTGCTTTCTTTTGGTAGGTTGTGTGTACTTTGAGTTCAGGTTAAGTTATCAGTTTAGGCTAAAGCGTCACAGTTGTAGTAATTTTTAACATGTGAGAGGGGGCGATAGCGAAGGGACCCTCAAGTCTGTGCACAAAATGAATGATGACAATCATGCCTTTGTCATTGTGGCAGTTGGAAGCCACTAGACATCCTTCATTGTGATGTCCAAGAATTATGCTTTCGAATGTTCTTTGAGCTTCCTTTCACTACTGTCCATGGTGCCACGAGGTGCCTCCAGTCAGTGTTCCAGTCAACCCCTGCTTGGCGTGCCTGTGCTGGCCATTTAGAATTCTGCCTGACCCTGGCTCTCCCTGCTGGTGTTCTGAATGATTCTTCTCTTTGGGGAGGTGTTCAGACAGTGTTCCTGCATACAGCAAACTCTGCTGAGTGTCTCAGTAGTAGATGGATCCTGCTGATGAACTATTCACCTGAGGGCCTTTTGCTTCCTCCACAGGCCATCTGCTAGCTGAGCTCAGGTTTACCTGTATATCAGGGGTGTCAGATTTCCTGTCCTTTTCTTCAGGTAGAGGTAGCATGTGCAGACTTTCCTGAACTCTATTGGGACAAAGTTATTGGAATTGTTTTTCCTCTCCTTGGGCCATCAACCCAAAGGTGTGGGGATTTAGGTACCACCTCAAGGTTCTTTGGGGTCCACCCCAAGTCAGCTTAGATTTCTGTCTGAAAAAGCAGACTTCTTTAGCGCTCATGTGAGACGGTGGCTGCACTAAATAATTCATGTAGTGGTTTATTTGGTTGCCACGCTGAACATCTCCAAGCAAAGACTCATTATTACATGTTTATTGATCAGAATTTGATACTTGCCCATTTTTACTACTGGGCTGACAAATGGGTACAAAAGGAACTCGTCTGTCTGGTATATTCTAAACTGCAGCATTAATCAAGATGTCAGCAATTTCAGTATGATATCGTGGCCTTTATTTTTGTAGCCATTAAACGCAAAGGTCTTGCCCAGCATGCAGCAGTGCATTTTCGGCTAATGCAAACAAATTGTATGATAAAGCTGGAGGATTCACAAGCACCTGTTCAAAAGCTTTTAGAGGTAAATATGTTTATTGGCTCCTCTTACTCACCTCAATGTGAGCAAACAAAATCAAGACACATTTAATGGGTCATGCACAAGTGTTCTTTTTGAAGGGCACACCAAACCGGTAGAAGAAACCTTTTTTTATGCTGCGTACATGTTGTACATATGTTTCTGAAACCGATCTGTGGGCGTCTGGGGAAAATAAAACTATGAATACTGGATCTAATGAAAAAGATAATACAGCATCTAAGAAGAGGAGCAGAAAAAAACAACTACTACTACAGTAATAGGGATCACTTGAATTATAAACTTGAATTGGAGTTTTTGTGAGACTGGAAGGAAAATGAAATGTCTGTTGCCTTTTTTGTGCTGTCCAATAGTCCATAAGTGTTGAGGAGGAGAGTTTGACACAGTTTGGACTTGTGTTGGAAGGAGAGGGTCAGTTAAAATAGCTTTGTGCCATAACAGCACATCCTGTTTCCTGTGTTTGTCTGCAATTATTATGCACTTCCTGTATGAACACGGGTTGGGTTCTCATGGAACTTTAAGAAAAGATGAGAAGATTTAATCCAGCCAAGTGAAGTTTTATTTGCTGATAAGGGACACTTAAACACATTTTTGTTTTAATCCATTTTATGAATAAGGTTCCTGTATTAATAAAAAAAAAAACTGTGATGAGCTGTATTTTCTACTATTTCTCAACACTCATCTCCAGTGGAACATGTCCTATAATCCCTTTCAATGTAAATTGTTAAAAATTATCAATTGCAAATAGCAACACTATTGGGAAAATCTTATAACTTCAATGGTTGATTGATACAAAAAAGTTTCCTAGAAGAAAGAAGTGATAACCTCTAACCTTAAATGAGAGGGAGCAACTTAAAGAGAGAGCAAGGTTCCCAATAGGTGAGGGAATTAAAGATGACTATAAAAACAGAATAAAACTCATGAAATCTTCTGTGTTGTTTTAAGTTTAGCCCTGTTCTTTTGACATAGTGTCCAGAAACCTGCCCACAGTATCAACGTAAAGTTTATCATTGTTCAACCAAGCAAACAAAATTTGTTGGTGTGAAACAGGCCGAGTGTTTCACCTGTGCGCTCGCTGCTACCTGCATTATTAAGTATTTCTAAGTTACATTGTTGCATGTGGATTTAAAATGCCTTTGCATTTAGACTTTTCACAATAGGTCTTTGGAAGATTCTTGTTCATAGTTTATCAATGTGGTGTGTCATGTCGTGCACCTACGACCTGAGGAAGAGTAAGGAGCATAGCGTGCGCATAAAGCCAGCTGCAGTTACTCTTTGTTTGGCTGGTTGCATACAAGACTTCAGGACCTGCTCATTGAAATCTTTTCTCAAAGTTATGTGTGTTTTTATTTTGCTCCACTGCCCTCAGCGGAAGAAAGTAAATAACCATTGCTTAAGGCTCTGTGTTATCTGAAACATACCGCAGCTAACTGAACTGCTGTCAACACACACACACACACACACACACACACACACATGCACACACACACACACACACACACACACAGAATGTAATTTAGAAGCAAATAACATGGGAAGGTAATCTGCAACCAAGAGCAACACTGGGGAGTATCGTGTGTGTGTGTGTGTGTGTGTGTGCGTGCAATGAGTGTGTGCACAATGGGTGTGCCTATGTGTAGGGGGTGGACTTGGGTCCTGCTTCGGTGCTTCAGGTGTGTCGTTGTGATCTACCAGAGCAAACAGTGAGCACGTCGACAGAGAGACAGACAGACACAGATCTGTGTCACAGAAGAGTTCAATTTGGTGGCCAAATAGAAGAAACGATACAGAAATGTAGAAATTCAAAAGGTTTTGTAGCTTTATCTTAAATTTTTGGGAAACTCAAGAGTTGCTACCTGTCTCGACATGCTACAGCAAGGGTAACTCGGCTAACCTTTTTGTTCCCCTCCCCTGTGAGTGTGTGTGTGTGTGTGCGCGCGCTGGTTAAAGTGAAGGATATGAACAGGTTTGACCAGCGGTGACAGCAGGTAGAATATCTGGCGACTATGTTCTGTAGCCACTATTTAAGAGCTGCATCTGCTACATCTGTCTGAATAGCTAATATTCTAGATGGGCCCCCTTTTAAAAGTGAGCACCTTTGGTAAAATGACTCCAATCATCTTCTATAGGAGATGTGTTGAGCAGTGTCTGTCATTTGTCTGACAAGTGTCATTGATCACTTGTGAAGAGTCAAAGATCAGTGATAACGGAAATGTTTATTGTGGTAAATGCAAAGGTCAATCATTTTTTTACTGATGGCTCCTGCTGTATTCTGTTATTTCTTCGGTGTTTACACTAAAATAGCTTTTTTAATGAGGCTGACTGTAGATTAACGTTGCCAAGAAAAGCGCTTGTTAAACTTGGCCTTAATTGTTTCTGGGCCGCAAGGTGTCTCATTTAAAACGCCTGATAAAACATAAAAAGTTATTTTTGTTGTTTCAGTTTGAAATTTGTGGATTGTTTCATTGTTTTATTTTATATGAGCAGAAATTATGCTGAACTGTAGGGACTGCGGAAGGAACTTAACCAGTTTGTTTCATACCCTATGCATGGTGTAACCTCCAGTAGCAAGATATTAAACACCAAAGCATGCCCTGGCCTTTAATAGCGACATAGCAACTCCTAGTTACATAAGATGGAGGACTAAAATCCTTTATATAAAGTCCTTTCTTTTGTCCTCTTCAGGCAGAACCATCCAAAATGAAGACAACGTGGTATTTTCCTCTTGATCTGGTAAGGTAGCAGGCTCACAAACCGTAAAGTCAAATTGCACTTGGATTTATACCTTATATTATAGCTTATATTATTAGGTTTAAAATGGTATAATGGCCAAATTATTGAATCTAATAACATCTGGTTTTCACCTGTCAAGTCCTTTTCCAGCATCCATTATTTAACTTTGTGTTGCAGGGTTTGATTACCTTTTCATTCCATTTAATTTCCTTTTTTCTGTTAAAACTGTCCTTGGTTTGTCTATTGTTGCTCTTGTGTGATTTGGTCTCATTTAACACATTTGTCTTTATATGCATTGATCCTGTAGCATATTCACTAACTAACAGAGCTTAGTAATGTACAGTTTGAGTTTGTGTCATATGATACAAAAAAATGTAACTTGTCTGTGGGAAACTTTGGGAGTTAAATTTGGACACAATACATAATTGCATGTGTAGGTAGAAGTGGGGGTCGACCTCTGCTTTGGAGATTTTAAGATGTTCGAGGCACCTGGAACCCCCTCTCCACCTCCTGCTTCCACTTGAAGAACTGATGTCCTATTATCAGTTCTAGTTCCAGACCAAGATAATTACTCCTTCTCTAAAGGTTTCCAAATTAAACATTTAGGAGAAGAAAACTTGGATGTTCTCTCTTTTTTAGAAATGTCAAATTTCCGATAATCCCCAGAGGTCTTTAGCCATCTCTTGTGGGGTTTCCCATTCTGTTCTTTTCCAACAGAATGCTAACAATTTACATGGGAGAATGGCACGTGCAGGGTGCTCTGGAGCTATGGCCTTTAAGATGCAAGATGAAAAAGGAAGCTGGTTGTTGCATATCAGTGTATCAGGTCTTGATAGGCTCATGTTGTAGGCAGCATATAGGTAACAACCTCCTGCTTATTTACAGAAGAGCAGGAGCATTGTCTTTACTGTGGCTATTCTCCCCATGAGTGACACTGGCAAATCCTCCAGCACATTAAGTCGTTCCCTACATCTGTGGAGATGTGGGATCCAGTTTAGCCTTCCTGTCGTGGAATTAATAGAAAGGGTTGGAATTTCTAGTTCTATTATGAGTTATTATACACTTTATCTCAATGCCCATGGAGTCCGAGATGGATAATAGAGGTAGAAAGTTGTGGATTTCAATGAAAAGTATTACATCATCTGCATAGAGACTGAAGATATGGCGCATGTTTTTGGTTTGGTTTCCTTCTGTCTTCCATTTACAGCTAAATGCTGCTAATGTCTTCATGGAGAGGGTAAAAACTGGAGGGGACAAGTGGGCATCTCGTCCTCCTACCCCTTTGAAGAGGAGAAATTTGTTCATTTGTTCTCAATTATGTACCAAGACAAATGTATACAATTTTGTTGCAGACAACAAATTCCAAATTTATTTCGAGCAGCAAACAGAAAGTTCAATTTTATTCTAGCAGATGACTTTCCTGCAGAGACATTAGTAGTTTCCAGATCATTAATAGAAGGGTAGTCAATTAAATTGACTAAAACATGTCTTAGCGTGTTGTTGGCCTTTCATGAATTCTGTTGTGAAATAATCCAAGTGTGGGTATGAATGGTGAACTGGTCGGAAAATGACTAATGTACTGTTTTAGAATGTCTGTTCATTGACAGTTAAGTCCCATTGAGCCTGTTCATCTAAAACCAGGTTGAAGTCCCTCCTTTTATAAATACAGTGTTGGAGTGAGCATAAAGTGAAATAAAAAATCCATGTAAGAGAATTCAAGCCTTCCTTCTGATGTTCATGCATTTCCTTCAAAACATCAAATTTCCACTACATTATTTTTACTTCCTTCCAGTCGACTGTGGTGGAGGAAGAGGAGGATGGACTGATCTACACAGTGGCTGTCAAACACCATCATGGCGCCCCCAACAGTCCAACGGTAATTCACATGTGATGAAAATACAGAAAGGGCTTCATTAGTTATCATACGATACATTTTCTGTTTTCTTTCCTGTTTTCACGCAGTCGACAGCGTCTCGCTCCCAGAGTGTGAAAGCAGGGACAGAAGAGAAGTTGGTTCTGCACCTCCTCCACTCATTTGCCATGGGGGACTCCTCCTATATCAGCATTTTCTTGTCCACCTATCGATCCTTCACCTCCCCGAAGAGAGTGCTGGATATCCTCAATGACAGGTGGAAGGGATTTATCACAACAACAGACAGCACAATTAAAATATGAGCCGAATGTTTATTTGATTGTGAACCAAACTGCTTCAGCAGTAACAGGTTTGGCAAAATTCAGTGGAATAGAAAAGGATTCAGGTCATATTTGAACAACTAAATTCAGTTTCTGGGAATATTCTCTAGGCCACTGAAGAACTACCCACGGATGCAACATAACAATTGTGGGTTGTCATGAATAACTGCCCTATTAAGCTGTTGATTAGGGGTTACTCACGCAAGTGGCAACTGCTGCCGTCTAAACTTCACCAGAGTTTCATGGCACCCTGAAGAATTTGAATCTCTTCTGTTATAGTGGAAAAAACAAATGTACATTGCTACACAATACTTGTGCACACAAAACCCTTCAATAATCAGCGTTTGCAGTTACCAAGGACGGCAGTGGGATGGTTTAAATCGCCTTAGATATCGTATGGCCTCCATATTTTCTCAGTGGTACTCACTACTCTTTGTGGTAACAGGCTGGAGAGCCCACCTGGAGACAACGGCAGCCTACTGAGAAAGTCTTTCAACAAGTGAGTGAAAAAGGAAATAAAAAGATTAGCATCTTTAATAACCAGGTGTTTTTTAATGTTTGAGGTCTGGGGCAGGTTTTCATTTAGTATACGCTTTGCTTTGTTCAGCCTTCTCTCAAACCCGACCAGTTTCCCTGTCATGGCTGCTAGAAAAACACCCCTACAGCGTCACTGTAGCGATGGTGTTTGGCAGGTGATAAATATTATCCTTGGATTTAAGGACACCCTGCCATAGAGCCCAGATAAACAGAGTGTTGCAATAACAGTTGACCTCCTGGAACTTTCTCTAGTTTAGTAAGCGTGACCTTTGAGTTTTCTCTTCCCAAGACTCTTTTCTCTAGCTTGCTCAGTTTCTGGCCAGCTCTGAAAACAGTGGGGGTTATTCCAGAGTTGTTCCTGTCTTCCCCAGATCTGTGGCCCAGTCCATTCTATCGCTCCTGATTAGGTTTCGGAAGGCCTGTGTGGGGGTTCCAGGGGGACAGCAGTGGACACTTATTAGCCTGTAGCCACTCACAGTGCTGGTTTCTCTGGGTTTTCTGTAAATTGCCCAGAGACAATTGTGATTATAGAGGTGACTGCGGTTGTTAAGAAACTGTCATTTTAATTGTACTTGGATTTTGTTATTTGGGGATTTATTATTGTTAAACACTTAATAAAAGGTTTTATATAGAATATTTTTGAATGTAAAGCATCACTTGTAAAGCATTTCACTTTGTGAAATGTTACTTATTCATTTGGATTTTATTTTGTTAAGATTGATCTGAGCTGAGGGACATAAATGTTGTCAATCCCACCTTCTTTAGAGCGGTGTCTACAGTGTTCAGCACATGGTTGTCTGAATATCCCGAAGATTTTAAGAGCTTGGGGGAGCCCTCTCGGCTGCTGCATTTGGCTCAGCTTCTCCCACAAGACTCATCATCTCTGGCCGACCTCCGCGCTCGCGTCCTCAGGATAGCTGAGGAGCTGAGTGAGCAAGCCCTCCTGCCTCACATGCATAAAGGTCTGTGTTTTAGCTGTTTAGCTGCACAAAACTGCCATCCACGCGTATACGTTTGTTCTTTTTTTTGTTTTTTTAACTCAGCGAGCTGATGAGAAACATTATCTTATATATTTCATTTGTGCTGCCATTTACTTTTAACATTTTCAACTGATGCCTTGAGTTCGATGTATCTTTTATTTGTTTGTTTCCATCAATACATGCTTCCTCCTTATAGACTAGAGTTACTCATGGTGCTCTATGACCTTGATAATCGAGAACTCACATTTCTCCCATAGGGCCCCTCTTTCTGTTAGCCTTAGATATATGGTATAATCTGTCCAAATGTAATTACTCTATGAATACCTGAGATAATCTGATGTTAACTCGACCACTACCAGGATGTAAAATTGACAACGTGAAGAAAATTTACTCTGCATGGAGAGCAACATATCTGAGATGTACTGATTACTGTCCTATATACAACTGCATATAGACAAGATATAGAAGGGCAAAATAGTGTGTTACTTTAATCAACTAACCTCTTTTGCAGATCAAAGTGGTGTTAGCAGTCCTTCGCCCGATGCCTCTAAGTTTGAACCTTCGAACTTCCTGGGATTCCCCGCAGTGCTCATTGCAGAGCAACTCACCAAGATAGAGACTGTGAGTTCTCCATTTGTTCTGCCATGTATTTGCTCAGGACTGTGAAATTATACAGATAATGATTGCGACTATAATACAATGCTGACATTTATAAATTTCTAAAACTGTGTAAATTATTTATTAGGAGCTGTTTGTGCGACTGGTCCCTTATCACTGCCTGGGATCACTGTGGTCCCAGAGGGATAAAAAAGGGAGGGAAGGTGTTTGTTGGTCTGTCCGTGCCACCATCCACCAGTTTAACAAGTTGGCCAATACTGTTTTAGCGTCCTGTCTCTGTCCTACGAAGCTGCGTAGCCAGCAAAGAGCACAGCTCCTGGAGAAGTGGATCCATGTGGCCGAGGTCAGTAATGTAGCAAATAGCTGCAGCTTCTTCTCTTTCATTTGAAATGCGGCAAAACGTTGGTGTATATATTTAGAAAGGTTGAAGAGTGTCAGCAGCTTCAGGAGCTGCTGTATAACACACACATAACATATCTATTGTTTGTTGCTATGGTAACAGCTTTTTCCTTCACAAACCAGCCTGATCCACAGGTACTGATGTTGTACATTACTCTTTGTGTGTGTGTGTGTGTGTGTGTGTGTGTGTGTGTGTGTGTGTGTGTGTGTGTGTGTGTGTGTGTGTTTGAAACAGGAATGCAGGGCCAGGAAAAACTTCTCTTCCCTGTATGCCATCATATCTGCACTACAGAGCAACCCCCTCCACCGGCTGAGAAGGACATGGCAAAACACAGACAGGTAGGGGTGTGTGTGTGTGCATGCATGTGTGTGTGTGTCTGTGTTTGTCTACATTTCATCATTTTGTATGATGGAATGGTTGAAGTTCATTTAACGTGAACACTTTTATGTCACTGTATAATGAAGCTTGTTGTAACTGGGAATTAAACTCACAACCTCACACCTGCTGTGTGGCCTTAATGTAATACCACTAAGTCGTCTTTTGCAGGGATGCAGTGAGGAGATACATGGAACTGGCAGAGATTTTCTCAGACAAAGACAACTACTCACAAAGCAGAGAACTCCTGAAGGAGGTAACCCAAAAAATAAATAAAAGTTTTCTGACCACTACAGACACTTACTGAATTGTTAAAAAAAAGAAAAAAAATGAAGGCGATTAACATCAGACATCTACAGAATATTTTCTACAGATATCTGATGTGACTCTTAAGCTTTGAAATGTTACTCCTCTGCATTTGTCAAAAACTTTCACATTATCTGTGTTGACCTTTTTAAAATCATCCAAGAGAATCATTCAATTATTAATGAGTGTGTTTTCATTTTGAAAAGATCAATCTGCAGATTTATTTCTGAAAAACAGCAGCAGTTTCTGTTACTCTTTATCTTTCTACTGATTTAAATATACTCTGACTACAAAAAGCGTTTATAGAGAATAATAATATTTACAAAAAGGCCCTTTGAAGATTAAAGCAGATGTCAAAGATCTGCTTTATTTTCATTAGACAGGACGTAACATGTGTCCATCTTTATTTAGTTATTTATTCCTAAGTAGAAGAAGAAGAGTGCACAATAATTAGGAATCAAATAGAGATACATAAGGATATAGGTTTATTAGTAGAGAAACATACTGACATAACACACTGTTTCCATATAATTTCCTATTTTAAATATGGACTCTTGTCTTGTAGGAGGGCACATCAAAATTTGCCAACCTGGACAACAGACATGTTCACAGGGTGAGTTGAACGGAAGTAAATGCTGGTGAATCTTAAGCCACTGCTACACAAGTTACATCCAAAGTTAGAACATCTTCACCTCGTATCACATGAAATGAAAATGAGTTTAGAGCTCATACTAATGATAAGCATTGTTCTGCCCAAGGGGTTTATGCTCCCAGGACTTTCCATTTTTCATGATTCAGGAATGGTTATAATTTGTTTTTTACACAGTCCAGTGCTCAGGGTACTGTACCCTACCTGGGTATCTTCCTCACAGACCTCACTATGCTGGACACAGCAGTCAAGGATCGGCTGGATGTAAGTCAGTCTCACTTCTATCTAGATGATCTCAGCCCCATGTACACCAAAACAGAACTGAGTAACCATAAAGACTTTATATTTACTTTAATAATAAAAGGCAGTTTCCCTTGAACGCAGCAACAGCAGTAGGCTTTTAAATTTCAAATCTTTACTGGCTTGTGTACTGTATGTTAACATGCAGACAGTACTTTTACATGCAGTTTAAGTTTTTGTTTAACTATAGTCGTTCTCTGTCCCAGACGCACAGGAATGTATTCGATTTATTGTCGAAATCATTTCGCCTCCGCTACAGTAGGAGGCGATATGGACTATTTTACCTTGTTGGTATTGGATCATTTCCGGTTGTCGGTGACGTCACATACCATAACAAACGCGAGCTAGCAAGTTAGCGAGAGCTAAAATGGCACAATTTGTGCGTACCACGGATCTATCTGCGTTATTTTTTTCTGCAGATGAGATGTTTTAGCCATGTTCAATCTGCTTCTTCTTTTGTTTTTGTTCAGAAATTTCCGAGGAAATTAAAAAAAATGTTACAATTAAATAGGAGTCGAAGATTTGTCTTCTGGAGTGACTGTTGCACTAATAAAATATATGGAAAAGATAGAATAGGAAGGATGCATTTAGACACAAGTGGATGGTATATTGGCAAGGTAGCATACCTGAAAGGATGTGGGAGCAAACTGACAGGGAAGATAATACAGGCCACACCAATTCCAATAATGTCCTTCAAAGATTTGTAAAGAATGAGTTTTACAATGGATGGATGGATGGAGTTTTACAATGGTTATACTAAAATAAAGTATGAGAATATTAAAAATTAATCTAATTGTTACTTACTGTACTGTACTTATTTGTACTGCATTCATCATGATATAATCTATCTTTGCAGAATGGTTACATCAACTTTGACAAAAGAAGGAGGGTGAGTGTTTTAAATTATACGTATGAACGATGAAGGTTTGATTTATTGCTTGAAAAAGATGGTTCTGAATTGACTATGTTTTAAATTTGTATTTATAATATAGTAGTGGACTTGGGATTTTATTGCAGAGGAAGACTTAGAAAATAGGCAGGTAATATGGGGTCCTTTCAGCCCCACATGCATAGAGGGATGAGCAAATACTGATGTTGCAGTAATCGAAAGAGGAACTAAATAAAGTCTTATTTGTCAGTTGATGTATTTTTTTATGAAAATTAATAGCGTAAAGTGTCACTTTGTTCACAGGAATTCGAGGTTTTAGCTCAAATCCGACTCTTGCAGTCCTCCTGCAAAAACTGTGTTTTCACCGTGGATGAGTGCTTCATGCGTTGGTATCAGAGCGTCCCCACGCTGACGGAGGAGGAGAGGTAAATACGTTACCAATGACGCACTTAGAGAAGGAAACATTTCAATTGCTGGAGGACTTTGATTTGTGCATATTGCAGTTACAGGCTGTCCAATGAAATCGAAGCCCCTGGTGATCCCAGCCCTCGTACTCTTCCTCCGACAGTCATCATCACACAGTGTCCAGAGTAAGCTAAACCATAAAATGTTATGTTCCTTTGGGTCAGAACTGTACAGCGCACCAGCAGCTCACACTTTAATTTTATTTTGGTAAAAAAAGGACTTGTGCCAACTGCAAACGATCTTCTCTTTGCTTCGTTTATTTTTACTATTCAGTCTCAGTTTGTTGATCTTTGCCGCTGATAAATGCAACGCGGTGCAGATCAGAATAACATGTTTATTTTAAACATTACAGTAATACCACTGTAAAAAATGGTGACACACAATAGTAAATGAATGCTGCTGCTGTAAAGGTTCCAGTTTTAAGTTAAAGTTTGCTCATGCTATAATAATAGCAACAACTTCCTGAGTGTTCTGAAACAAAGCAAACCTGTGAAGGACATGAACTATTGACAAGAAAATTTAAGCCACTGAGAATGCATTTAGGCGAGGAAATTAAAGTTATCATTTCTATGTGATTAAATACAGGTTGGAATTGCGATGGTAACAGTAAAATACATGGTTTGGCATAACTTGATCACATGGTCAATTTAATATTCTCACCTATGTTGTGATCTTAATGTATGTGATCGGCGCCTTTTTCAGTTTCCTGTCCTCACATTCTGTTCATCAAACGCTGAAAGAAACGTTAGCTTGAATGTTTTACTATTTTGGCAGTCTGAGAACCTCCCAGAACAGTCTGGCCGGTGACAGTGACAGCCTCTTTGACTTCCCATCCCCCGTCAATCACCTGCTGTCAAAACTCACCAAGGTAATTATTTATCATCCTCCGGCTTATATGATAAAGTTTTATGGCACGTGTTTGCTAGATTTTGTGGTTTTTCATAAGCCTGTCATTTGAATGCGGGAAAATTGCTTCCCCAGCTTGCTGAGGTTGTTTTTGATTCTTCTGCAGCACATGAGATCTCCATCTGTGTCGTGTCTGGATGTTGACACCTCCCCGCCGACCAGTGACTCCACCCCTGCCACATTAACGCCATCTACCCCCACAAAGTCACACCGCCGATCTGCCTCCTGTGGCAACAACCCCGCCAGTAACATCCAAGGCTCAGGGAGTGACATGCACATCATACGGATACGCATGGACCTGCAAGATGGGAACCTCTACCGAAGCATCTTGGTA
Source organism: Takifugu rubripes (assembly GCF_901000725.2). Lineage (NCBI taxonomy): Eukaryota > Metazoa > Chordata > Actinopteri > Tetraodontiformes > Tetraodontidae > Takifugu > Takifugu rubripes. The sequence continues at coordinate 2,214,125 of NC_042291.1, read as the reverse complement.
AGGAATCCAGGCCACCGCGTCTGCTGCGTGATCACAATATCACATGACCCAACATCTGATCTCAGTAGATCACAAGTGCAGATCGAGCAGCTTCTGTTCTTCTTCCCTCCTGCCTCAGGTAACCAGTAATGACAAGACACCCACTGTGATCAGCTCCGCCTTAGAAAAGCACAACCAGGACCCCAAACACGTGTCCAGATATGAGCTCATCCAGCTCCTCCCTGAGGGAAAAGGTAAGATACGAACAAACGCGCTGCCAACGCCCGTTTTATTATGATGGTTTTTATTCTGTCCAGTGGTTAAAACACTAAATATGCTTCCAAAGTTGGCCAGTGGAGGTCAGCACACCTCACAGCGCCTCACAGGGTTCTGGGTTTCATCAGTCTTTCCATGTTCTTCCCATATTTGCTCAGGCTTTACTACAGTTTCCTCTACTATTCTGAAGTATTTAAATTAAATTTGTGGGACAAACTTAACAGACTTGTTACATATGTTAATCTGAAATTAGTGTTCGGCATTAGAGAAGAAGAGGCCAACCTAAATGCGCTTGGGTTCCTGTCCCACCGTGTATAGAGGTCACATCCTTCCCGCTGGAGTGCAACAGTTTGAAGGCCTACATTGTGCACTAATGTACTTCTTGTTCTTCTCTTTATACAGAATTGATCATCCCCGCCACAGGAAACGTCTTCTATGCCATGACAACATCTAGTGTTGACTTCCTGTTGAGAAAGAAAGAAGGGGACACTCCTCTGGGCTCGCAGCCCATCAGCACAGAGACAAGTGCCACCTTTCCTCGAATCAAGGCCAAGGGGAGGAGGCTAGTCAGGACTCTGTTTTGACACTAGATCCTTGAACCAGCTCCAGCTCACAAATGTGGCTTTTCTATCTGCAAAATACAAAAGCAACTGAAAACTTTGAGGCAAACCAAGTTCTACTTGAGTCTTGGTCACTTTAACAGAATGTTGTGGTGTCAGGAAGCATTGATGCAATTCTAATTCCCAGCTCAGAGGACTGGAAGCTGTTAGCTGGGTTTAATGCTTCTTAGCATTACCGGTAGTACTAGCACTTAATGCATTTCTCTTATTTGCCTTTATGACAAGGAGACAGTTACTGTTCTGTGCCTCAGTCCAAGTATTTATCAACATGCAAGAAAAAGACGCGTCCTATTTTATGACAGTGGCTTTAGTTTTATATGAATCTCACTGCTTCTCACTGGTGCATCAACGATACCAAAACTACAGTCAAATAACATTTACTGGAAGGAAAACAATGTAGAAAAGATTCCAGCCAAACAGCTAGATCTTTTGAAACTCATAGATTGCATATTGTGCAATAGATTCAACTGTCTAAAAGCACACAACAGCAATATTTTTGGAGGTTTTTCATTACCTGAGGTTTAATTTAATTAAGTTGTGTTTGTGTGTGTTAATGTGTAATTAATCAATGAATGTAAATTGAAATGTCCATTCTGTTTGTAACATTTATACATTTTTAATGAGCAAAAAATATAGAAGTGCTTAAAAGAAAACTCACGCTTTTGTTGATTCAAATGTTAAAAAAAGGGGGGGGGGGGTATTTTTTGATTAGGGGCAATAATCTGATTTCTTTTTTAGGTATTTAAACATTAACATAAAAAGAACTGCTCTTTGATCGTACTCTGTCTCTCAAGCTTTGCGCTGTGGAAATTTACAAAGTGAAAAGGAACAAAAATGAGTTGTTATTTTGCACAAACAGAGCTAATATATTCTCATAGCTCAAAGGCTTATTCTTAAGACCACTAAAATGCTCCTTTTCTACAATCCTCATAATCCAGCACTGCTGTCCGGTAAGCCTTCCACACCACCGGGTCTCGCAGACACACGGTGCCTCCACCGCGCTGCTCCTCAGCTTTATTCCGATTGATGTCTCCAACACACACCCAACCACCTCCAGGCCCAGAAGCAGCTGCTTTGGTGCTCACAGCCCACTTGGAGTGGTCCTGGCTGGCCTTAAAGCTAAACGTCTTTCCCGGGTTTATTTGCTTGATGTCCAGGACTTTCCACCCCAGTGAGCAGTCAGAAGGGAGGATCCCAGTGGAACGAACCCAGAACTGGACCAGCAGGTCTGACTGGAGGGTGGGGGCCACCCAGGCATGGTACAGGTCTAATCAAAGACAGAGAGAGGACGGTGACGCCGTGAGTATAATATATTATAATTAGTTCTAAGGGTTTTTTTCCCCATGACAGACGGGACAAAGCGTGCGCATGACTTATAGAATTGAAGTCAGACCATTATGAAATGAAGCTCCTTTGGCAAAGCTGATGAAGTTGGTCCCATCAGCAGAGGTCAAAGTCACGCTGCGATTAGACACAGTCCGGCTGCGTGGCGAGACGTGACCATTCGGGCCGTTTTTTTTTGCAGATGGCCGCCAGCGCAGGCACGAGGGACCCCAGGGACTCGGGGACGTCGCAGTCGTACACGCTGGGCTGGTTGATCTGGAGCTGCTCTCCTGTGTGTATTAGACAGAGAGACGAGACAATACTGGAAAGGCTTGACCGTTTTCTGCACATTTATTTACCTGGAAAAGATGAACGCACTAAAAAAAAGATGAAGGTGAAATGTAACACAAGATGTTTAACCTCTGTAAACAAGAAAAAATGCAGCGGACGCACCGTTACTTGATTTAATTACAGAATTATTTGAGGGCAGACAGGTGATTAAACCTCTCTGGCCAACGCTGCAGTCTTACCGATGGTCTGGAAGCGCTCCAGTGGGTACGTGACACAGATAAAGTTCTGTCCATTGACCAGACCGGTGCTGGGGTAATAATACTGGCCTGCCTCTCGCACCGCTGGGAAGTGAGGGGTGCTGTGGACCAACCAGAAGCCCTGATGCTTGTCCAGCAGGACAACCCCTGGATGACATCGAGACGAATGAAATAAGTCAATCATAACAACGGTCGACATTAGAATTAAACGGTGGGCAGTTGGAGGCAGTGGAGGACATTTCCAAGTCCTCTCCATAAATGTTGCATTCAGATTTCACTCGTCTGTTCTTCCTTCTTCAATTTTACTTTTAAAATAATGAAACGGTCATTTTTGTCCTTCATCTTTTAATACACATGGATACAGTTAGCATCTGTTGTCCAGATCATTAAGAAAGGTGGAAAGAATTTAAAACTGCAGCTTTTGAAGCAGCCTCTACCTTTTGTGTGTCCCCGTCTGCTGCCAGTGAAATCCTGAGTCGGCTTCTGGTCATTGTAAAGGATGTACGCCAACTCCGCGTCCTACAAAGCGTCATTTTGAGTTTTTTAACCGGAAGCAGCGCCATAAAAGATTACAATTAAAACTAGAATACGTGGTTTTTAGTGTAGAACCAGCACACTAACCTCCCCCATCTACTTTATAAATTTCACTTCTCGCTTTTTCAGTTCTCGGAATCGTATTTTGCTGTGAAATGGGAAAAAGTGTCGGTGGAGAAAACAAACAGACAGACCTTTCCTTGTGAGTACAGCTGTCCAACTGTCTTGCCCAAAGCTCCAGTGGTGTCATTCACGGTCCCCTTCCCATTAGTCCACCCTTCACCCCCCTTTTCCAGCAGCAGATAGCTGTCACCATGATAGTGGGCTTCCCTGCCATCCTCCTTAGGCAGCTTGTACAGATAAAACCTACCAACGACAGAGTGAACCACAAAAGCCACACCTGTACATGTTGATTTGTGGATGAATTACCAATCGACAGCAACTCCTCGGTCGTTGTAGCAGCTAATCGGTGAGCTGTGGACCTCCTGTGGCCCCTCAAAGAGGAGCAGTAAGAGGAGCATCTGAGGAGAGAACATCTGTCAGAAGAACACATCTCTTTCCATCTCCTCTTATCAAACCCTTAATGTTGCTCTTTTAAGAGGACATTGTAATAACTGAGAACACAACTAATGTACGCCACTATTCCAGCAATTTCGTGCATTCCATACTCACCGAGATCCACATGGCAAAAGTTGGAAAGAGAAAAATTATTCTGCACATCTAATATGTGAATGAAGCCCCGCGGATCCAAAAATCGGGCTAATCCCTTGTTAAACGTCAGTGTAGAAGAAGCAAAGGCTCATCAGGGCGTAACACGACCTTAACAATGATCCTGTCCTCAGTTCTGGGTGCGAACTGACCAACTTTCACATCAACTCTCCGGTTTCTCTTCGGTTTCTGCATTAATGACGAGGCGGGATAAACGTTGGCCGTTTAGCTGACCAAATGTATGGTCTCATTTGAGACTCTAAAAAAGTAAATATGGTCTCATTTGAGACTCTAAAAAAGTAAATATCCATTTAGGAATACTTTGGAACAGCCTAAGGAACTTCCTGGTTTGTCATGAGATGTGTGACGTCGCTAAGTGGGCGTGGCCACACATCAAAAAATGGGTAAATCTGCAGATAAAAGTAAATAATTTTGTTTGAGATCCAGAGAAAGAAAGTAATGGGTAATAGTGAGGCCAGATTTGAGTCTTTTGAATCTCCGTACCTTTACTTTACTCATAGTCTGGGTTCTGCATTATGTTGCCATAGTTTCTGCTCCTCAAACATGACCACAGTGTTGTTGAGGGGTTGGCTTTGTTTTACCTTCTTGTCAAATGAGTTGACATCAGGTGGGACATGTTGCTGTTGTGCTGCATGCCATTATGCGTGTTTAAGGAAGTGAGCATGTCACCTCTCTAGTGCAAAGCACACAAGAGTTTCTCAGAAAGCTAAAAGTAGTAAATGCTAAAGTTCACATCCCTGAAGGGCCCTCGACATCATATGCTGAACCTTTTGTAAGCATGTTCTTATAAACACAACGCTTCGACAACCACAAGCCCATAAACAACTACAAACAAACGAAAGAGGCAAACATCGACCTTCCTGTTCCATCTTTTCCCACAATATGAATGTAATTTAACCTGAAATAAATCCACAATATGTCTTTGTATGTAGTTGTATGGATTTTTAAAAAAGGTTTATTTCAAGCTTCATTACACATTAAAATGTGAACTCTCAGTAAAGCGTACAGTTGTTCTATAAAACTGTGATTGTAGATGCGGTGCAGTATCAGTGATACCGAAAACAGTATCTGCGTCCACACTGGGACTTCAGAAATGAACTGGCGCAGCCCCGGTTTGACTTTCCATCTCATGTCTGCAGGATGCACGGCAGTTCAGTCCTCTGCTCCTCCATGCGTCCTCCCTGGACCCTCAGGAGCAGCGAGAAGAAGTCTTCATCATCCATGGGACCAGGAGCCCTGCTGCGCTGATCCTCCAGTCTGCCCTGGGCCTGTGGGAAGGACAATAATTGTCTGAGCCTGTGTCGCTCTTTTTAAAAATAGAAATCTGCTGGGTTATAAGCCTTCAGCTCAAGCCGCGTTGCAGACGGCATCTACACACCATCTCTACACCAGCGTCTATGGCATGCGTACTTGTGTTGTGAGAATCATATCATACAGATCCTCTTTTGGTGCGGGGGCTGGAGCCGGCTCTGCTGCAGGTTTTCTCACAAAGGAGAGCTGCTTGATGCTCCCTCTAATACTTCTGGCTTTTGATTTCTGCAAAGGAGACTTCTGCATCTGAGCTCTCTGGTCATCGAGCCGGCGGGCCTGAGCGGTGGCGACCAGCTCGAAAAACTCCTCTCTCTGCAGTGACGTCATGGATGAGAAAACGACTGTGGGGACACATTTTAGAGAGAGACGGGGGGGTGAGTCAGGGAACTATGAGCAGCTCAACTTCTAAAGGTAGCCGTCCTCAGAGGGCCCCCACCTCTGTTGGCCGGCTTGGTGGTGTTGGGCTCAGAGTGGCACCTCCTCCTGGCGACCCCGCTCTCTAACCTGAAGGAGCAGCGCTGGTCATTGAGCCGCCTGCCCTCCTGCAGGGTGCACAGCAGCTCATAGAGCGCTTCGGGGAAGTCTGGAGTTAACCGTTGAGACTGAAAGCAAGCAGCAACAAAAGTATATACGATACGGGGCAGAACAAAAAGAGCAACAGAACTGTGTTTCCTCATAGAGAAATATCAGGGTCTGAGCAGAAATCAGGTCCACAAACCTGTTTGGCGTCCTCCTCCGGGCTTCTTGTCCCCTCAACCGGTTGCTCACATGAAGTTGAGCAATCTGTGTCCACTTGCAGCTGATTTCTGGCAACCTTTTCATCATTCTCGAGGCTTTCATGAACTTTTTCATGTGTCTGAGAGGCACTTTTGTCCCCCCCTCCGCCCGCATTCTTGCTCTCCTCAGCTCTTTTTTCTCCCAATTCTTCCTCTCTTGCCTGCGACTTTGTTTTTTGCTGCTCTGAACACAAGGTAGCGCCTCTTGTATCGTCATTTTTGTCCTCCATGTGTGCTTCTTCCTCCTTCAGGGTGGGCTCTTCATCACAGCTTTGCTCAAATGCAACTGAACTGCTGCCGCTGGTCTCGACGTCTCCCGCTTCGATGATGACCAGAGGTTCCAGCAGCCCCTCTTCAGCCATTTCACCTTCGGTCTCTGTGCTGTCTGTTAAGCTCAAAACCTGACGTCGAGACACATAAATGAAAAATGGGAGGGTGCCTTTTTCTGTACCATGAAAAGCCCCACTGTTTTTGCCTAAAACTATAGTTTTACCACAGATTTTTAAGGGGAAAACACAGCATTTTAAGATTGGATGCCCACAGCATCATCATTATCAATACCTTCACTCTATTGTAAACAAATGTATTCTTACATACAGTGTTGTGACATTAAATTAAAAGCTCTTAGAGTCTTACCTTCCTGTTTTTAACCTCTTCTTTTTGTCATTGTTTGGGACAACCCAAAATAGACACCGTCATTTTTGCCTGGTCGATTGCTGTCAATATTTGTAGAGGGGAGAAGCAATCCTGCGGGCTTCACATGCCACCATGACGAGCTTTTGCACCTCTCTGCCTGCTTCGCTACCTTCTTTCTCTCGTCGCTTCTCTTCCTGTTCCTCTTAAGAACCAACCCATATGTTTCTCACATCTCACAAGTCGAAGTGTTTTGAAATATCACTGCCAGAAGCAGAAAAAGCATGCATGAATAGCCTGCTTCTGGGGAAAAGGTTTTTCAAAAATACAAAGATAAGGAGAGAGAATGTTGCCAGTTGCTCCTGAAAATGCTGCTCTTTTGGTTTTGACTGACTTAAGTGCGACGTGTTGAAACAAGCACAGTCAGTGCCTCTGACACTATTGTGGTTTAGACACATCCTGTTGACTTGCCACTAAAACAAGAAGTGTGTTAGAGTAGAATTAGAAGAGCTGGCTGAGTAGTAATTTATAAAACAATCTCCACTTATACGTTAATATAAATATAGACAGGCAAATATATCTACGCGTGTGTGTATCTGTGTGCGTGTGTGTGTGTGTGGGGGGGGGGGGTGTGGGGGGGGTGTAGGGGGTGTTAAAAAAGAGCGTTTTGGTTTTTCAACATCTCCCCGGTCGCCACAGGGGGGCGCTGTTTCCCCAGTCCGTCTTGTGCGGCTGTGAGCGCAGGAGCGCGCAGTCGTCGCCGCTGTGCGTCGGTGGAGAATGTTGCAGCAGCAGCCTCTGACGGGCAATGGGCCGACCAACGGCCGGGGACTCGGCCTGAGTGGCCACACCGGCATGCACGTTCTTAGCTCGGTTCACCAAGGCTCACAGCATCGGTCCGATGGCGGAGACTCGGGCCTCGACGGCACAGAAAATGGCCACGAAAGCCGCAGAGACATTGGTGACATTCTGCAGCAAATTATGACGATCACCGACCAAAGTTTAGACGAGGCACAAGCAAAGTTAGTGTTGTCTTTGACGATTTATTTGGTTTATTTACGCTACGGCTGCTTCTGTGTTGCGGCTTCGGCGGCAGTCGCAGCAAAGTTCCCATAACTTGCAGGAAAATATTTCTGTCTAGTCGCTTTTCCGTTTGATGTAAATATTCTATTTCATTTGCTAATACTTAGATCTCTTTGCTGTCATTTAGAAACTCTTCTTTTGCGTTGTTACACAACGTACGATTAGCCATTGTTAGCACGCTAGGCAGCATAACAAAGCTAACTAGGTATGGATGCAATAAGTAGGAAAATGGCGATGATGTCGTTATTATAATGTACATATGTTCCACACACACCAAGATCATGCGCCAAACACGTAAAAATGTAAATCGATCTAACAAGCAAGTAATCTGCCTACCTTAGATGAGAGAACACATCGGTAAACAAACCCTCTTAGCTCCCGATGCAGCGATGCTATGGTTGCTACATTAGCCCTGGCTAACCAGGTACTCCGGCCTCTCGGAGCTGTTTTGGCCGGTTAATGTTCACATCATCGTCGGTAAAAAAAAAAAGCTCCAAATCACCCTGATTCTTTTCCGCGCAGGAAACATGCGCTCAACTGTCACCGGATGAAACCTGCATTATTCAGCGTCTTATGTGAGATCAAGGAGAAAACAGGTGAGTTCCGGGGCTCCAAATGCGCCTTTGTTCAGCTGTTTGTGCAGCATTGATCATATTTAACCTATAGATCTGGCGTTAAACGCGCTCCTGTCTGGTTCCAGGGTGTGAACAGCCTTTACATTAAACGGGAATCAATTTAAAACGAGTCCACCCAGAGAAATGTGTCTCTGGTTTAAGCCCATTTAAAGATGCTGAATATGCATTTGCTATAATTTCTTATAATTAATAACATAGATGGTCTCTTCTCACTCTTTGAGTTCTGGTCCAGATTTAAGGAGACCTGCAAGTAGCAGCAAGCATGATACTAACCTAACTTTACAGCACAATGTGGAATAAATGATGTAAATGACTGAATTGTTATACGTGACTATAAATGAATGTGCAATTTGTTCCAGATATTCAAGAAAATTCATTTCAACAGTCTGATTTTGGTGACAATTTTCTGCAAATGACATTTATATCATACATAAAATAATGTGGAAATTAATCGACCTGTTGTTGAAACCAGGAGTTATACGTTGTTTTAAGTAGACACATACGCTTTTTATCCTGTCAGCATTAAATCAGAGTAATGTTGTTGAGAGTAAATCTAGTTTAAACTGTGTTTTTGTGTCTGTTATTAACAACACTAATTTTTTATTCGAGAACATGGTTGTAAAGATGACTTATATTAAACCAACTGAGCAAACGGAGGAAAAAAAACGAACATGGTAATGATGGAAGGAGAGAATTCCCTTTGCTCCAACCGTACCTAGAAGTAACGGGCTGACATTAACATGTCCGTCGCTATTGTGCCAAACTGAGCCCCCCCCCCTGTTGTCGGCAGGGCTGTCGATGAGGAACGCCCAGGAGGACGAGCCCCCGGATCCTCAGCTGGTGCGACTGGACAACATGCTGCTGGCCGAGGGGGTGGCGGGGCCCGAGAAGGGCGGCGGCGCCGCTGCGGCGGTGTCTGCTGCCACCAGCTCAGGAGGGATGTCGCCTGACAGCTCGCTCGAGCACTCTGACTACAAAAGCAAGTTGAGCCAGATTCGCAATATATACCACACTGAGCTGGAAAAGTATGAGCAGGTACTGCTTGCAATAAGAGACGACGCTAACAAGTCCGTGCAAACTTGCCTGAGTTAAAGCGTATTAGGTCTAGAGGTCAGTTCCATACGTGCTGAGACACAGCGTATGTTATAGTTCTGGTGATTCCAAAGCTAAAGTGTCTCCTTTTAAAGCTTCTAAAATAATATGCCGGTATTAAGAGGACCTTTTTAGAATGACGCTGCCTGTTGATGCTGCTGAACGCACCCCGGCGGCTCATTTGTTGGTCATGGGTGCATCCTATTTCAACTGTCTTGTTTTTTTTCTTGCTCGTGTCAGCCATAGTCTCGGGTGTTACGATCAAAGTCCGGGTGCCTGTTGTTGTGCTGTCAAGCGTAGATTGATGTGGAAGGTCCGCAGATCGCTTAACTGCGCTGTCGTGTGCCTCCTGTGCTGCCCAGGCGTGCACCGAGTTCACCACCCACGTGATGAACCTGCTGAGGGAGCAGTCGCGCACTCGGCCCGTCACTCCTCGGGAGATCGAGCGCATGGTGGCCATCATCCATCGCAAGTTCAGCTCCATCCAGACTCAGCTGAAGCAGAGCACCTGCGAGGCCGTCATGATCCTCAGGTCCCGCTTCCTCGACGCCAGGTCAGGTCCTCGTCGATCAAAGCGCCGCTTCGCATCACCTTGGATCAGGTGTTTTCAGCATTGAATCGTCTGTTTTCTCATATTAGGCGCAAGCGGCGTAATTTCAGCAAACAGGCCACGGAGGTCCTGAATGAATATTTTTACTCCCACCTGTCCAACCCCTACCCCAGCGAAGAAGCCAAAGAGGAACTTGCTAAGCAGTGCGCAATCACTGTCTCTCAGGTACCCCAGCACGACACTTGTCGAGGTCAAAGCCCTCGTCCTGCCCTCGGTGCAGTTATATTGGCCCTGCAAGCTCATGTCCTGACTGTTTTCAGGTCTCCAATTGGTTTGGCAACAAGAGGATTCGCTACAAGAAGAACATTAGCAAGTTCCAGGAGGAAGCCAACCTCTACGCTATGAAGACAGCGCTGGGGGCCAAACAGGGAGAAGATTCCCCCCACACTCCAAACTCTACAGGTACCCAAACACAGCCGTCACATTTGGACATTGACTCCATTTGTTCCTCACCGGTTCGGTCCTGTTCTGCTCCTCAGGGTCTGGGTCCTTCTCGCTGTCCGGACCTGCTGACCTCTTCCTTGGGGTTCCACCTGTGAATGGCGGCCAGCCCGCCTATCAGATGGGCATGCAGGTAGGTAATATAAGGCAAATCACACTTCTTAGATAGGTTCTGGTCCGTTCGTGCTGATGTTGTGTCGCGCACGTACATCAGGGTCGATCGGGCAGCTCCACCCGGCCGGTATTATAAAGAGAACAGAGCAGAGATGCTCAAACAGAAGCGGAATATACGGGCTGTGTTTTGCCTGTGGAGTCCTGGCCTCCTTTTAAAAAGCTGTTTATTCCTGATTTTCCAGGCTAATGGGAACTGGCACGGTGGGACTTCTCCTCCACCGGGCGCCTCACCCCACAGCGACCTGTCTGACAACTCTGACTGATGAATCGCAGAACGACAGCAAGAGAAATGACAAAAGACGGCAAAATGAGTTCACGCTTTCACTTCAGTCGTTTTTTTTAATGTACTTTAACTGTTTTAAATGTACACTGTTTTATTTTTTGTTGTTCTCACTCCATGTTGGTCATTTTATGTCTGTCTGAACAGCTGAGTGAAGGTGTGTGTGTGCACGCGCACATGCTTGTATGTACTACATTGTGAGGACCAACGTTTGCATTTCACGAGCTATGTGGGGACATTTTGGTTGGTCCTCTTAAATTCAAAGGGCTGTTTGAGGGTGAAGAGTCGATGTTGATAAAATGGGGTTCGGGACAGGGATTGTGATGTGGGGGGCGTATTGTATCGATGAAAGTCCTCACAAAGATAGAAATACAAGTGTGGTTGTGTGCATGTTTCATGATGAGGTCTGTAGGTTTTCTTTCACTACTTCTGAGCTCTTACCGACTGGAGTGTGTGGCTTTGGGTTGTTTGGGACTGCATTAAAATATTTTTAGCACACTCTGCCATTATTATGGGTATTAATATTGTTATTTGATTGAGTGCTTTGACAATTTTCATTTTAACACCTCAGAAAAAGAACGCGTTTAGTGAGTGAAAGGGCAATAGAGAAAAATCCAAAGATTTTGTGTGTTTGTTTCTCTGTTTTGGTTTGTGGCTTTTCTATTGGGCTTCTGTGTCCCTGTTAGATGAATGAGGTGCGTCTACATGATCGGTTTGAATGAGTATATCAACAGTGCTGTCTTTTTTGTACAGTGAAACACCTGTATTCTCTCTACCTCTTTTACAATAAAGACTGTCTTCAAAATTATTGACCTTAAAGGGTTGATGGTTGGAAATATCAGAGCTTATATTTTATGATATAGGCTGCAGGTATTGGATTTTTTCATGAAAACCAGCTTTTTGCAGGCACTGTCACAAAATTCTGCATTACATAGCTGTTTGGTAGTCACACTTCCACCACTGAAAACACTTTACAAGTGTGCATTCATGAATAAAAGTACTCCTTTGTCTTCAAACACATAAGCAGCAGATTACCAAACCAGTGATTTTTATAATCAATCATGATACCTTTAAGTTTGCATTCATCCAGGTCTTTATATTATATTAGTCTTTACTAAAAACAGTGTTCCAGAATTCTCTGTAGTTGCCCCTTTTGGTTAATAGATGATAATTATGCTTGGCATCATATTGAAAGTGTATACCAGCGCCACCTTATGGCCAAAAATCTTTATAACATCAGAAAAGAGATGATGTATTTTGTTTTTTGTCTCGCATATTTTTGATGATTTGATTTACATTTGGCCGCAGCTTAGAAATGATAATTTAAGCTGCATTCATCAGTGAAGTAAGACTTCAAAAAGACTGTTGAATATGTTATTTTCAAACTCGTATCTTTTTTTGGTTTTGGTCTTGGTCCAATAAAAACTATGATCTATTCAAAAAACGATATTTAACTATTAAACTCCGATGTAATTAATATATAACGACACAGATCGATGGTAATTATGACGCTTATGATGAGTGATGCACGTACCAACAACGGCCAAGAGAGGGGGGCGTTTCCCCATTTCTATTTTTAAACCAAAAAACAACAACTGAGAAAAAGCCTGGATTAAAACCCTGGCAATAAACGATCCACATAATCCAACAAATTCTGAAAGATCTCAAAAACCATTTGAACTCAAGTCAAGTGGAGAAACAACCTTCATGACTTCTGCCATGACTGGCCGCAGAGCAGATGTCACTCAAAGATACTCCTTTAAACAAAGCTCATGAGGTCGCTATGCCTTTGGTTGAATGAGCTTTCAAACCGGGAGGCAAAGGAAGACCCTTGCTGTTGTACGCCAGGGAGATAGCCTCCACAATCCAGCCTCTGTTTACACAGTGCTTTGCCGTTAGCCGGATTAGCGTAACAAACAAACATATGGTAACATAAACGCGCACCTTGGGTGTGGTCCATATATGTGTGTAATGCATGCACTGGGCATAGGGAGTGCAACCTCCTCTGCTCCTCAGAAGCAAACGGAGGAGGAGAGAAACTCCAAAGTTCAAAAGCCATAGAATTAATCGACAAGATAACTTTAGTAACATAAGCTGCACTGGTACGCAGTGTAACCTTAGAACCATCCTGATTAAAAAAAAAACAACAACTGACAAACAGCCTGGATTAAAACCCTGGTCATAAACGATCTACATAATCCAACAAATTCTGAAAGATCTCAAAAACAATTTGAATTCGAGTCAAGTGGAGAAACAACCTTCATGACTTCTGCCATGACTTGATGCATGGCGGCACCCTTGCCGGCCATCTTGCCTGCAGTTTGGTTGGATCCAGTTAGCCCTGGTCATTGACTCACAAATACAAATCGTGTTGTAATGTTGAATATTTTGCTCCTTTGGAGATTTAGAAAACCACATCAATGTTTAATAGTTGCATGGGAGAGAAAAATAAAGTGACAAAAATTCAGTAGAAACATTCAGATTTTAATTTACACAAAACAAACCAGACAAATCAACATTAATCTGGGCTCTGTGTCGTTAAAGATTCAGACATGAGTTCCAAGTACTTTTTCCATGACCCTCCGGATCCTTGAGAAGAATTGGCCACTGCTTCCTATTCCTCCTTTGGTACTCCTGTGGTGTTCCCATTTGAAGAAAATGGTTTCACTGAAAATGTCCTCATCTCACAGAATGTCGAAGAAGATCCACATGAAATTGTGTGAGTGTTCAATGGTGTCAGAGCGTCTAAGGCCTCCAGCTGCTTGTGCTGATCAGTCAGGAAGGTTTTCAGCAGTCCTGATCTTCCCAGCATCTGTGGACAGTTGACCTTGGGAACGCCGCAGACGCTAATCACAGACTCACAGACTGCCGACATCAGAGCTCATTTGAGGAGCGGCCTCGTTGACGTCAGTGAGGTGGAGGTGCTCTGACCTCCAGCTGCTCTCAGGAGCTTTTCTCCAGCTGTTTGCATCATATGCCGCCCTGTGAGCTTCTCCTTCACCTCTTCTCTGGACACCTCTTCTCCTTTCTTTCTCACTTGCTCCTGGTGGATTTTTCTGATGGTTCTAGGGCCATGTTCTGGTCCTTGAGGCACCGTTGTTCAGTCTGAGTTCAACCAACCCCTTAAGCAAGAATTTGACCCTACAAGAGACCTCGCCTTCTTGGATGATGTAGTCTATGTAACTGAAGTACTGGTCCATTCGTGGCTTGGCCTCCTCTGTGTCCAGTTGTTTCCCACAGGTGGGCAGCAGCTTGCACAAGCATTCAAAGGACTCCTCCACACAATCATCAAGTAGTTTATAGATGCATTCGTGCACGATGATCTTCTTCAGCATTTGTAGCTTGAAGAGTTCACTAACGAATCTTATCAGGCTGAGACAACGACGGTGAGCCTTGGTCTTCATGGCTTCCAGCTCACTCTCCAGGCGCTGACGCTCATCTTGGTTTTGGGCAGCGTCCAGCTCTTTTTGTTTGCTCATGAAGGCTTCATCATCATTTATATCTTTCAGGAACTCATGCTGGCAACGCCGAAGCAGCAGCTTCAAGAACTCCAAGGCGGCGTCACCGCTCTCTGAGTCCATCTTCATCCCCACCAAGTGTCTGAACAGCCTGGCTTAGGTGGCGCAGCAGGCTGGCTCTGACGCTGCCTTGCCCAGGATCAGCTCAATGGCTCCCTTCAGCCTTTCTTCTGTGTTTATCTTCAGGTATTTCACCTGTTGCATCAGACGACCAAATCTTTCAGGAGTTTTTTTGTGTAAGACACGTTGAAGGATATCAAGTGTCTCCTTGGTTGTCTTTTTCATGAATGGAGCCGGAGGTCTAATGAATGTTTCTCTGCAAGTTTCTCTGCAAGTGAAGTCAGTGGTTTGAATCTAAAATGATCTGTTTAAATGGTGAATGTTTCAAGATAAAAGAAGGTTGGTCTTTGATGTCACTGGATATGATACCTTTTCATCAGGCCAAAGCACATTGTCTTTGATGTTGTGGTTTAGTCATCTTTGCACACAGCAAAAGATTTTCATGGATTTTGAAAGACATGAAAATTAAAAAATGCAATAATATAGATGGCGCTCACAATTTGTCGACGGCAGCATCAGTAAACTGTTATTTTTAACATACAGTATAAATACAAACAGCCAGTACTACACAGTCTGGCCACAGGACCACATCCTTGGAGGAGATGCCCAATGTCCAAAACACACACAGTACATACTGACTATATACACAGACTATACCACCTTCACATTTTTCGCCCGGCAACAGCAGCAGCGAAGACATGACTCATTATTTATCCAATTCTGGTTTCTTCAGTCGTCAGAAGTTTTCAGGTCACTTTGTTGGTATAACACTGCCGTCACATCGCCAAGGCAACAGACCAACACTCCTTATGGTCTGCACCTGAACATGCTAAAGACGCCACAGTGACACATTTGTCTAACTATTCTGGAGCTCAGAAAAACTTACTGTTCTGACAGTGAACGCTTTCAAAGCCTGGTGCACATTTGCAGATGTATATGCTGAAGACATCGCTTTGGCACGTGGAACTTGAACACCTGGCAGACGCCGTCATTATGACACAGGACGTGACTCCATGGTACAGTTTGAGAGCAGAGTTGGTCTCCATCAGTAAGTCCATCTTACCACTCTCTGTCTCCTTACAGTTCTCCCCGTTGAAGCCCTCCGGACAGATGCAGATGAAGCGGCGCCCCTCCACCATCCAAGAGTGTCCAAAATGAAGAGCTGGACAGCACCAGGGCCTAATAAGATCCACGCCTACTGCCTTAAGAAGCTAACTGCACTCAATGAACGCCTGGCAGCACAGATGAACCAGGTGCTAACTGGGAACCACCCAGAGTGGCTAACCCAGGGTCAGACAATCCTCATCAAGGACCCCCAGAAGGGCACAATACCATCCAACTACCGGCCCATAACTTGCCTCAGCACCACATGGAAGCTCCTATCAGGCATCATAGCGGCTAAGATCAGCAAGCACATGGATCAATACATGAGCAGAGCACAGAAAGGCATAGGCGACAACACCATGTCAACAGGTCAATCGCCCAGGACTGTAGGACGCGACACACCGACCTGTGCACTGCCTGGATTGATTACTAGAACGCCGATGCCGCACACATGGATACTGGAGTGCCTAAAGCTATATAACATCAACAGGACATCCAGAACTCCATGAAGCTGTGGAACACGACTCTGGAGGCCAACTCAAAGCCAATTGCACGGGTGAGATTCACGATCAGAACTTTCCGTTTTTCAAATGCCTATTTGGTCAGAATCAAAGGCAGCATTGTTGTTCAGTTAAATTTAAATGTAAAGTTAAATTTAAATAGATGTATATTCCGTTTTGATTTAAAAGCCTTCGTCTTTCACTACCAAGTACAGGCTAAATCATTGCAAATAAAGGTTGCGATGGCTTCTCCTGTAGGTATGGCCCACAGAGAAGCGGCTGGTACTGTTAACGAGGCCCAGGCGCCTTGTCAGAAGCTAAAGTTTTGGTCTTGTGAGATCATGTCAAACTATTTTATTGAAGTTTAATAAACCTGAGCAAGTTATTTTTCGGAGCCTACTTTAACAATTCGACCAGTCAGAGCATTAAGAATGAGAATTTATGCATGGATTAAGGTCCAAACTAGTTTTTTTAAGGAACTGACCCAGACTCTACTGGCCCAAATTACTTATTTTATTGAGAAATCTTGGCACTTGTTTTCAGGAAACCAGGAAATACAAATGTGCTAAATCTTGGGGCACTCTTCCTGTTGTCGCACTCCTTCAGCCCTCTGTTCCAACATGAGAAGCGCCACAGAACTCAGCCCAGGAAAGACCAGAACCTTTGGAAGATGTTTGGCTTTTTGGATGGTCTCAAGAGTTTTTTGGCAATTTGGACAATATGTTCTTCAATGATTGACTCCTCCGAGTACTTCAGCATGAATAGGACCTCGTTTGGATTGCCCAGCTTTTTACAGACGCCTTTGTGGATCGTTTTGTCCATCTTCTTAAATGATTTCTCTGTCAGACTTAGAGTTTCATTATCATCCCAGACTTTGGGCCAGATGTATGCAAGGAGAGCACTCAGGACTTCATCGTTGTACTGAGGTACAATGTTTGCTTCATGGTAAATGTGATTAAGAATCTTTTCGATTAAAAACTGGACAAATGCTCTCATTGACTCCCCTTTCTTAATTTCCTGTGGTTCCACTCCAATTACCGAAGGGGGTACATAGCTGTCCAGATGTTTTTCAAGAGAAACTGAAGCTTCTTCTATCTGTTCCTCCTCGCATACAAATGTATCCAATTCTTCAGCATGTTCAACAGCAGAGTGAGGATATGGTTTAATTTCAAGTTCCTCCTCAGGTTCTGATGCTTCTGACTGGTCTTCTCCTGCTACCCTGTGGCTACTATCACCCACTGGACCTTCTACTACATCTTTCAGGATTGGTGAAAGAATTTTTACCTTTTCCATCAACCTGAAAACCAGAGTTTTCAGGAACCAGTTTACCAGCCCCTGCAATTTCCAGGCTTTCTTCTTGGTGTCAGCATAGAATCTTTCATTCCTCTCAGTGTCTTTACTGTCAGTCTCTGCCAACAAGTGGCTGTACAATAACTCACTCGTAGTTTCTTGGAAAACAGACTTATGGCTGGAGGTCATCTCCTGGAACCCATTAACCAAGGAGGTGTCATTATCAACCAGCGATGTCACGGTAACTACCAGTGACCTCACTGATTCGCTGCTATCTCCTCTCCTCAGCATGGGGTGTTGTTTCCTCAGCTGGCTGATCAAGTGACGGATCCAAACGTTGAGGAAACACTTGGCAAATAAATTTGTGATCTTTTCTTTACAAAGTTTTAAAGGATTCTTCTTCTCCTTTTTTCCAGTAAGTATGGGGGCAATGTCTTCTGACAGGGCCTGGATCTCTGTAGCAGTCTCTGTGAAGACCCCTTCGTAATCTTCTTCTGGAACGATGTCTACAATAGGAGTGATGATTTCTTTTAACTCTTTGCTAAGAGATGAATGAGGACCACCATCACCAACTGCATTTTCCACAACTGGAGTTTCAACTGGAGACGCCTTCCTCTGTTTAACCTTTCGGGGTTTGAAGAACTTTTTGACCCTTTTAGCAAACTTCCTTATCACATTGTTGAGAATAAGAATCATAGCACCAAGTGAACAGAAGTTGAGGGGGTTTTGAGGAGAACCAGAGAAGATTGCGTCCAGCCCTTCTTCGACCTCGTCTTTCATCATGTCCGTTACACACCTTATAGAAACATCATCAGCTTGATGGGGTATGTGCAATGCTTCAGATAAACTCTTTCGAAGCGTTTCATCCAATCCTGACATGAGACTTTCCCTTGAATTTGGATCTTCTTGGATTGCTGTTGATATGGCTGTAATCACAGAACTTATCAGATCTAAAATAAGATCTGCTAACAGCATTTTAGTTGCGGCATCAGGAGAACCCATTGTCATTAAGTTCCATTGTTCTACTGTAATTCTTTCAAAAAATAAATCAACTGATGGACGAAGAGTGTCGGCTGTCAACACCTCTTCAGAAAGTATGTCTTTTGTGGTCTTGCTGCTTTTCATTGTGTGTTAGTTTCCTTCTTCATATGGTATTGTCAAAAATATTAAAATTTTACTCAAATACACTGCACAATGCTGAAGTAGGTCTAAAGCTAGTTTACATAATTAATTTACATTTAAGCAACATCAAAGGAGCAAAGCTTATATATCAAACATTAATAAATGTAATAATCACAATAATGTAATAATACATTAATAAATGTATTTGATCTTAGTCTCAACATACATACTAATCTGTCCTATTCACACTTTGTTGTTACCTCCACAATACTGTTTAGACGATGTTAAGCGGTCCAAATAGGCATTTGAAAGGCAGCATTGTTGTTCAATTAAATTTAAATGTAAAGTTAAATTTAAATAGATGCATCTTTAGGATGCTAGGAGCTTCCCGGATAGAATTTTGTTGCTCCGCTCTCGGAGTACAATGCCTGCCAGCAGCCCCTTCCCAACCCACTGGCTGTTCGCTGCTCCCTCGTCTCTTCCGCACGCAAATTCGTGATCAGACCCTTCCCTATTTAATTGCCAATTTAGACAGTGTCCAATTCTATGCCTTTGGTTAAATGAGCTTTCAAACCGGGAGGCAAAGGAAGACCCTTGCTGTTGTATGCCAGGGAGATAGCCTCCACAATCCAGCCTCTGTTTACACAGTGCTTTGCCGTTAGCCCGATTAGCGTAACAAACAAACATATGATAACATAAACGCCCACCTTGGGTGTGGTTCATATATGTGTGTAATGCATGCACCGGGCATAGGGAGTGCAACCTCCTCTGCTCCTCAGAAGCAAACGGAGGAGGAGAGAAACTCCAAAGTTCAAAAGCCATAGAATTAATCGACAAGATAACTTTAGTAACATAAGCTGCACTGGTACGCAGTGTAACCTTAGAACCATCCGGATTTAAAAAAAAACAAACAACTGACAAACAGCCTGGATTAAAACCCTGGTCATAAACGATCTACATAATCCAACAAATTCTGAAAGATCTCAAAATCAATTTGAATTCGAGTCAAGTGGAGAAACAACCTTCATGACTTCTGCCATGACTTGATGCATGGCGGCACCCTTGCCGGCCATCTTGCCTGCAGTTTGGTTGGATCCAGTTAGCCCTGGTCATTGACTCACAAATACAAATCGTGTTGTAATGTTGAATATTTTGCTCCTTTGGAGATTTAGAAAACCACATCAATGTTTAATAGTTGCATGGGAGAGAAAAATAAAGTGACAAAAATCCAGTAGAAACAGTTCAGATTTTATTTTACACAAAACAAACGAGACAAATCAACATTAATCTGGGCTCTGTGTCGTTAAAGATTCAGACATGAGTTCCAAGTACTTTTTCCATGACCCTCTGGATCCTTGAGAAGAATTGGCCACTGCTTCCTATTCCTCCTTTGGTACTCCTGTGGTGTTCCCATTTGAAGAAAATGGTTTCACTGAAAATGTCCTCATCTCACAGAATGTCGAAGAAGATCCACATGAGATTGTGTGAGTGTTCAATGGTGTCTGTCAGCTCCTGCAGAGCGTCTAAGGCCTCCAGCTGCTTGTGCTGATCAGTCAGGAAGGTTTTCAGCAGTCCTGATCTTCCCAGCATCTGTGGACAGTTGACCTTGGGAACGCCGCAGACGCTAATCACAGACTCGCAGACTGCCGACATCAGAGCTCATTTGTGGAGCGGCCTCGTTGACGTCAGTGAGGTGGAGGTACTCTGACCTCCAGCTGCTCTCAGGAGCTTTTCTCTAGCTGTTTGCATCATATGCCGCCCTGTGAGCTTCTCCTTCACCTCTTCTCTGGACATGAATTAGCTCTCCTTTCTTTCTCACTTGCTCCTGGTGGATGTTTCTGATGGTTCTAGGGCCATTTTCTGGTCCTCGAGGCACCCAGTTGTTCAGTCTGAGTTCAACCAACCCCTTAAGCAAGAATTTGACCCTACAAGAGACCTCGCCTTCTTGGATGATGTAGTCTATGTAACTGAAGTACTGGTCCATTTGTGGCTTGGCCTCCTCTGTGTCCAGCTGTTTCCCACAGGTGGGCAGCAGCTTGCACAAGCATTCAAAGGACTCCTCCACACAATCATCAAGTAGTTTATAGATGCATTCGTGCACGATGATGTTCCTCAGCATTTGTAGCTTGAAGAGTTCACTAACGAATCTTATCAGGCTGAGACAACGACGGTGAGCCTTTGTCTTCATGGCTTCCAGCTCACTCTCCAGGCGCTGACGCTCATCTTGGTTTTGGGCAGCGTCCAGCTCTTTTTGTTTGCTCATGAAGGCTTCATCATCATTTATATCTTTCAGGAACTCATGCTGGCAACGCCGAAGCAGCAGCTTCAAGAACTCCAAGGCGGCGTCACCGCTCTCTGAGTCCATCTTCATCCCCACCAAGTGTCTGAACAGCCTGGCTTAGGTGGCGCAGTAGGCTGGCTCTGACGCTGCCTTGCCCAGGATCAGCTCAATGGCTCCCTTCAGCCTTTCTTCTGTGTTTATCTTCAGGTATTTCACCTGTTGCATCAGACGACCAAATCTTTCAGGAGTTTTTTTGTGTAAGACACGTTGAAGGATATCAAGTGTCTCCTTGGTTGTCTTTTTCATGAATGTTGCGTCTACACACTTGCTGCCATCTTCCTTCCATGCTGGTTTACAGACATTTTTATTGTCCTTTGGAATCTGGCCTCCAGTAATGTGTTGTCCAACATACGTGAATCTGATTTGGAGCTTCTGTAGAGCTTGATAACTGCTCCGAATTTTCTTCTTTTTGTTCTTTCCTTTTTCCTTCTTTGTCATTGTAGCTGTCTCGTAGGAGCCGGAGGTCTAATGAATGTTTCTCTGCAAGTGAAGTCAGTGGTTTGAATCTAAAATGATCTGTTTAAATGGTGAATGTTTCAAGATAAAAGAAGGTTGGTCTTTGATGTTACTGTATATGATACCCTTTCATCAGGCCAAAGCACATTGTCTTTGATGTTGTGGTTTAGTCATCTTTTTGCACACAGCGAAAGATTTTCATGGATTTTGAAAGGCATGAAAATTTAAAAAATGAGAACGCAGTAATATAGATGGCGCTCACAATTTGTCGACGGCAGCATCAGTAAACTGTTATTTTTAACATACAGAACAAATACAAACAGCCAGTACTACACAGTCTGGCCACAGGGCCACATCCTGGGAGGAGGTGCCCAATGTCCAAAACACACACAGTACATACTGACTATATACACAGACTATACCACCTTCACATTTTTCGCCCGGCAACAGCAGCAGCGAAGACATGACTCATTATTTATCCAATTCTGGTTTCTTCAGTCGTCAGAAGTTTTCAGGTCACTTTGTTGGTATAACTGTACTGATGGTGATGTGAGTATTGCGTCACTTCCTGTCTCCTCTATCGTTCGTTGGTTGCATTGTGCACGGGGTGCCGTATTCACTTAATATTGAACACTTGGTGTGTTGTATTCACTTAATATTGAACACTTGGTTTGTTGTATTCACTTAATATTGAACACTTGGTGTGTTGTATTCACTTTACTTACATTTTTGAACACTTGGGACATTCTAGTCACCTGATATCAACAGTGAGAAACAACCCATTGGGACCGAACCCCTATTTTTTTCACTTGTGAAAAAAAAAAAAAAAAGTGAAGCCTCACGAAGCACTGAGGCTTCACCACTTCACCACTTTCCTAACAATTGTGTCGAAAAATAGTCAAAGCGTCGAGACTTCAGTGATGGGGACATCTGGTGGACAACCGAAGCCATAGAAACCTCCGAAGAGCACGACTGCAGCACCGGCACTGTTTCAATCCCATGACGCTAATAAAAGTTCATTGTGTGGTCATCCAGGTGTTTTGTTCATTCATACCAAATAATGATTATATTTCCATTACAATAAAATATGCAGATACTCCCCCCTTACTCTAAAGATAAAGATAATGGTTTGTCATTTGTCTTATGTTTGATTTGGAATGATTTTTCACAGAAGCAGAACAGTTATTTGTCCTCACAAACTCTAGAACGTCGCTTATTGGTGGTACTTGCCATGAAACTTGCCAAAATACTCTCACTCTTCAAATCTCTATCTCCTCACAAACCAACAATTTTATTTCCAGAGCGATTTTCTCTTCAAAGAGCACTTGAATTGCTCAGTGCAATGGATGGGGACACGTCAGAATTAGATTTATCTGACAATGATGACGACATCCTGGATGCCAGTTATCAACCCCAACCTCAGGAGCAGAGCAGCACTGAAGATGAGAGCAGTGGTGATGAGTACCCCATCCCACATCCCACTGAACAGAGCAGGGGACGTAAACGTCTCCGTGGCGAAGATAATGGTTAGCCAAGACTTAGTGGATATTTGTTTATTTTAGGGCTTTAGGGCTAAGTAAATGTTTTAGAGGAGTACATAAAGGTACAGCACCATTCA
This sequence comes from Takifugu rubripes, assembly GCF_901000725.2. Lineage (NCBI taxonomy): Eukaryota > Metazoa > Chordata > Actinopteri > Tetraodontiformes > Tetraodontidae > Takifugu > Takifugu rubripes. The sequence continues at coordinate 2,191,072 of NC_042291.1, read as the reverse complement.
ATGTTTCTAGCAAAATGCCAATTTTCAGGTTCAGGCTCTGGCGCGGCCAGATCCAACACTCCCAGGAGTAGCTGCCGAACTCGGCATGAGGCTGATGGCTCAAATGATGGCCCAGAAGAGCCAACAACAGGACCAAGCCCTAATCCCAAGCAGGGACAATCTTATAAAGGTAATAATAATAATGGTTCTTATTTTGGCATGCCTTGAAGGCAAATCATAAAATTTCATATAAATGTTCACTCAGATTCAACTATGTTATGCACTAATACACCTCAGTGAATTGCTTGTGTGAGTCACTTCGCAATAAGCACAATTTGTATTTTGATTCTTGTGCAGGACGTGGAATGCGCTGGAGGGCAGCTCCATTTATGCCCAACCTCATGGATTTTACGAATGAGGATTAAACGGAGCATGATCGGAATAGCTGGACCCCACTGAACTATGTGGAACAGTACATAGATCACAATTTGATAAAAAAACATAGCTGATTGCACCAACGCTGTGTCACTGAGTAGGAGTGGGGACCTACTCAGAACATCAATAGATGAGGTCTACCATTTTTTTGGTGCCTGTATCCTAATGTCCTGTCTCCCATACCCCAAAATAAGGATGTACTGGTCCAGGTCCATCAGTGTCACTCCTATAACGGAAAGATTCACTCGGGACAGATGTTTCAGGCTGAGGCAATCATTAAAAGTCCTGATTGATGATGATGTGCCAGAAGACCTCAGGAAGCGGGACAAATTTTGGAAGGTGCGACCTTTCGTAGATAGGATTTTGCAAGGCTGCAGGTCTCAGGCTCGGCCTGAATCTGTATCCATAGATGAACAGATGATTCCCTTCACAGGAGCCTGTCCATGTAGGCAGTATTTGCCCATGAAGCCAAACCCTGTTGGTATTAAGAACTTTGTTTGTGCCACAACAGATGGCATTGTGCTGGACTTTGACCTCTATCAAGGTTCAGCTGCATTGCGCGAACAGGTCGAAGAACCAGAGGGTCTGGGTTTGGGAAGTTTGGTTATGGCGCGTCTGTGTAAAACCCTGCATCGTGGCACAAAAGTGTACTGTGACCGGCTCTTCACAGGCATCCAAGGTGCGGAGCAAATGCTGAAGAAGGAGCTGTACCTTACTGGTACAGTAATGAAGAACCGGGTCACTGCAGCGGTGCAGAAGTTACCCACAGACAAAACTATGCAAACTTCCGGAAGAGGAACTTCAAAAGAAGTTTCTAGCGAAGATGGACAGTTGTGTGTCGTTAAGTGGTTCGACAACAAACCAGTTCTAATGATCTCAGCTGTTCATGGGACACAGCCTGAAGATACCTGCCAGCGCTGGGATAAGAAACAAAAAAAATATGTGTCTGTCTCCCGACCATGCATTGTTCGGGAGTACAACATGAAAATGGGTGGAGTTGACCTGATCGACAGAATGATCAGTTATTATCGCATGAGCAGCTGTACCAAGAAATGGACAATTAGGATGCTCATGCACTTCACAGATCTGGCTTTAGCCAACAGCTGGCTACTGTATCGAAAAGATCTGGCAACGTGTGGGGCACCAAGGAAGAGCATCATGCAGTTCCTGGAGTTCCGCATGGACGTGGCCAGGACCTTCTTGGCCCAGCATCATAGCCAAGAAGAGGATGCAGACTCTCCAGAGCTGTCAGAGGGAGATGATGACTCTTCAGAAAGTAAAAAACGCCCAGTGATGGCAGTGCCCCATGTGTCTGTCCGCAGGAGGGCTAATGCACATCTCCCAGAGATGGTAAATATGAAGAATGCCGCACGGTGCAGAGCAGCAGGCTGCACAGGGAGAACCCGAGTGCGTTGCGTGACCTGCAAGGTGTTCTTGTGTGTACAAACCGAGCGCAACTGCTTTTTAGAATTTCATAAGTAGCTATGTTTGTATGTGTTAATGTGTTATTATTGTCATTATAGTCTACCCTGATCAAAAAATGTTCAAAACTATGTTTGTATGTGTTATTAATAATGTGTTGTTATTATTGTAATTACAGTATAACTTGTTCAAAAAATGTTCAAAACTATGTAAATATGTGTTATTAATAATGTGTTATTATTGTAATTACAGTATAACTTGTTCAAAAAATGTTCAAAATTATGTAAATATGTGTTATTATTGTAATTACAGTATAACTTGTTCAAAACATGTTCAAAACTATGTAAATAAAGAGTTTTTCATTCTATTACACAAAAACTGTATTATTGATTTTATTGTGCTTTATGGTAATTCAGACCCAGTGCCCACATATGTGGATATGTTTCTCTAAAACTACATCATGTAAAAAGATGATGCTTAGTTTTTATACTTATTGGGTTCCAATAAGTCCAAATAGCAAAGAGAAATAAAATTTGCATATCAAAACAAGAGCGTGGGTCTTAAACAAATACAGAGCTTCGCCGATTACTAGCATTAGCATGGCCTCACCGTCTGTTTCACCCGGTGTCTTTGTCTGTTCAGCGTGCGAAATGTTTAGTTACTCCTCTGCCTCCCTTAGTGAAGGGAATAGATGCAGAAAGTGTAGTTTATTTATGGCTATGGAGGCGAGACTTAGCGAGCTTGAGACGCGGTTCCGCAGCTTGGAGTTGCGTCAAGTAGCCAGGGTAAGCTAGCTGCTGCGGAGCCGCCTAGCGTAGCTACAGCTAGCGGTCCCCCGGCAGCAGCCGAGCAGCCGGCTAGCCAGGGCGGCTGGGTGACGGTTCGTAGGAAGCGTAGCCCAAAACAAAGGCCCACGGTGCACCACCACCCGCTTCCCGTGGCTAACCGTGGCTAACCCACTCGGCGACACACCCGCTGAGAAACCGACCCTGGTAATTGGCGACTACGCTGGTTGATAATGACACCTCCTTGCCGACTACGTTTTGCGCTACGTGAAGCCGACTCCAGCGACCATAGTTAGGTGCATTCTGGGGGCCAGAGCGGGCGACATAGAAGCAAATCTATGGCTGCTGGCGAGACGTAATCGTAAATTTGGTAAAGTTATTATTCACGTCGGAGCCAACGACACCCGGCTTCGTCAGTCGGAGGTCACCAAAATTAACTTGGGAGTCGGTGTGTAACTACGCAAAAACGATGTGAACGACCTGATAGCGTCATCACATCATCACATTGATTTATTTTGTCTTACTGAGACCTGGCTTCAGAAGGAGTATGTTAGCTTAAATGAATCTACTCCTCCTACCCATCTTAATTATCATATTCCACGTGTTACTGGTCGAGGAGGGGGAGTGGCAGCAATCTATCACTCCAAGTTATTAATTAATCCCAGACCAAAACATGGCTTCAGTTCATTTGAAAGCCTGACTCTTGGCATCACTCATCTGAACTGGAGGACAGAAAAGCCACTTCTGTTTGTAGTTGTATATCGGCCCCCTGCTGGGCCACATTCAGAGTTCATGTCTGAGTTCTCTGATTTCTTATCTGACTTGGTCCTTAGAACGGACAAAGTCATTATCATTGGAGACTTTAACATCCATATAGATGTTATAAATGACAGCTTTAGAAATGGCTTCATTTCATTACTTGAGTCAGTTGGTTTCCTCCAGCAGATAAACCAACCAACTCATAGCTTTAACCACACCCTAGATCTCGTCCTGATTTATGGTGTTGAGGTAGAACATGTGTCAGTGTTCCCTCAGAACCCAGTCCTGTCAGACCATTCTTTGATCACTTTTACATTTATGATTAAGGATTCTTCTATGCTCAGAACAAAGTCTTATTATAGCAGATGTCTCTCAGATAATGCTGTAGCTAAGTTTAAGGAAGTGATCCCTGTGCTGATCCCAGGACCACCGTGTGTTTCCCCAGGGATCAATCATTATAATCTTAGCCCTGCTGAGGTTGACTCTATTGCTGAACTGTGCAGCAACCTCACTGAGAATCACACTTGATTATGTTGCCCCCCTGAAAAAGAAAATAGTAAATCAGAGGAGGTGTGCCCCCTGGTATAATTCACATATCAGGACCCTCAAGCAGAAAGTGCTAAGACTGGAAAGGAAGTGGCATTCTTGTAAAATAGACAGCTATCATGTAGCCTGGAAAGACTGTCTATTAGGTTACAAAAAGGCCCTTCACAAGGCTAGAACAGCTTATTTTTCTTCTTTGATTGAAGAAAATAAGAGCAACCCCAGGTTTCTTTTCAGCACTGTGGCCAAATTAACTAAGAGTCACAGTGTTTTAGATCCACGTATCCCTTCTTCCCTTAGTGGTGAAGACTTCATGAGCTTCTTCACTGATAAAGCTCTAGCTATCAGAGCTAACCAGGCCATCCCAACAACTGGACCATCACCAGATGTGCCGACTGTGGGAACATACAGGTTCTCCAACGAGCCCTTAAACTCCTTCAGCCCTATATATTTTTCTGAGGTGTCATCGCTAATTCAGAAATCCAAGACCACCACGTGTCTTTTAGATCCCATCCCAACACACCTGTTGAAGGATGTTCTACCATTGATAGGCAGTTATATCCTGGACCAGATCAATGGTTCTTTAGTGTCAGGTTATGTACCCCGGTCCTACAAGGTGGCAGTGATTAAGCCGTTGCTTAAAAAACCATCACTGGATCCTGATGTCTTGGCAAATTATAGGCCAATATCCAACCTTCCTTTTATCTCAAAAGTTCTAGAGAAGGTGGTGGTGACTCAGTTACTGGAGCACCTGCAGAGGAACAGCCTGTTTGAGATGTTTCAGTCAGGCTTTAGAGCTCATCACAGCACAGAAACAGCACTTCTTAAAGTCACTAATGATCTTCTCATAGCTTCAGATCATGGACTGGTCTCTATGCTGGTTCTGCTGGACCTCAGTGCTGCTTTTGATACAGTTGATCACAGCATCCTGTTACATAGACTGGAACATGTGATTGGGATTAAAGGGACAGCACTAGACTGGTTTAGATCATATTTATCTGATACATACCAGTTTGCTTATGTCCATGGTGTTCCCTCCTCATACAGTAGGGTTAGCCATGGAGTTCCTCAAGGTTCTGTACTTGGACCAATCCTCTTCACCTTGTACATGCTTCCCTTAGGGAACATTATTCGGCAGCATGGGATAAATGTTCATTGTTATGCTGATGACACTCAGCTTTATTTATCCATGAAACCCGAGGAGACAGAGAAGTTAGTGAAGCTCCAGACCTGTCTTAAAGACATAAAGTCCTGGATGTCTTCAAATTTCCTCCTCCTTAACCCAGGAAAAACTGAGGTCATGGTGTTTGGTCCTGAACCTCTCTGGGATAGATTAGATCACATGATCACTCTAGATGGTATCTCATTAACATCTAGTCTCTCTGTGAGGAATCTAGGAGTAACTTTTGATCAAAATCTCTCCTTCAACTCACACATTAAATTAGCCTCTAGAAGTGCCTTTTATCACTTGAGGAACATCACAAAGATCAGGAAGCTGCTGACGCGGCATGATGCTGAAAAGTTAGTCCATGCATTTGTTACTTCCAGGCTGGACTACTGTAACTCTTTATTATCACGGTGTCCAAACAACTCTTTAAGAAGCCTCCAGTTGATCCAAAATGCTGCAGCCAGAGTTCTGACAGGTATTGACAAAAGAGATCACATAACTCCTGTAATGGCGTCGCTTCATTGGCTGCCCGTTAAATTTAGAATAATTTTAAAAACCCTTCTTTTGACCTACAAGGTCCTCAGACCTAGCTCCATCCTACCTGGAGGAGCTAGTGATACCTTATCAGCCCAATAGACCGCTCCGCTCTGAGAATGCTGGTCTACTTGTGGTTCCCAGAGTTTCTAGGAGTAGAATGGGGGGCCGAGCATTTAGCTACCAGGCCCCCCTGCTTTGGAACCAGATCCCTGTCCAGGTACGGGAGGCTGACTCCATCGCTACTTTTAAGATCAGACTCAAAACCTACCTCTTTGAAAAAGCTGATTGTTACTAATTCAGTAGTTCCAGTTACTATCATAGACAGACAAATTATCATACTTATGGGGTCGTCTAATCGTTAGGTCACATCTTAGTTATGCTGTTATAGGCCAAGGCTTCCGGGGTCTGGAAACATGATCACCTGACAGGCCTCTGTCACTCCACTGGGTCATGGTTTCCTCTCCTCTCCTCTCCTTTCCTCTCCTCATCAAGCAGACTAGTTCTTGTGTAGTTTTTCTGCTTCTCCACCCCCCTATTTATTTACAGGTATCGCCGCCCTCGGAGCTGCATAATGACCTCCGGGTTAGGGTGTTTCTGTGCTCTGTGCCTCTCCTCTCCTCTCCCCCTCCTTCTCCTTTTCCTCTCCCTCTCCTCTCCCTTCCTCTCTTCTTTCCCCTCCTCCTCCTTCTCCTTTCCTCTACCTCCCATTCACTCTACTTCTCCTCTCCTCTACCCCTCCCCTCTCCTCTCCTACCTATCCTATCTTCTACCTGTCCTCCCCCTTCTCCTCTCTCTTTACCCAGCCGGCCATCAGCAGGAGGGTCCCCCTACATGAGCCTGGTCCTGCTCAAGGTTTCTTCCTGTTAAAGGGGAGTTTCTCCTTGCCACTGTTGCTTGTCTGGGGTCAGGCCCTGGGATTCTGGAAAGTGCCTTGAAACAATTTTGATTGTATAAGACGCTATATAAATAAAGATTGATTTGATTTGATTTGATTTGATAACACTGCCGTCACATCGCCAAGGCAACAGACCAACACTCCTTATGGTCTGCACCTGAACATGCTAAAGACGCCACAGTGACACATTTGTCTAACTATTCTGGAGCTCAGCAAAACTTACTGTTCTCACAGTGAACGCTTTCAAAGCCTGGTGCACATTTGCAGGTGTATATGCTGAAGACATCGCTTTGGCATGTGGAACTTGTCACCTGGCAGACGCCGTCATTATGACACAGGACGTGACTCCATGGTACAGTTTGAGAGCAGAGTTGGTCTCCATCAGTAAGTCCATTTTACCACTCTCTGTCTCCTTACAGGTCTCCCCGTTGAAACTCTCCAGACAGATGCAGATGAAGCGGCGCCCCTCCACCATCCAAGAGTGTCCAAAATGAAGAGCTGGATAGCACCAGGGCCCAATAAGATCCACACCTACTGCCTTAAGAAGCTAACTGCACTCAGTGAACGCCTGGCAGCACAGATGAACCAGGTGCTAACTGGGAACCACCCAGAATGGCTAACCCAGGGTCAGACAATCCTCATCAAGGACCCCCAGAAGGGCACAATACCATCCAACTACCGGCCCATAACTTGCCTCAGCACCACATGGAAGCTCCTATCAGGCATCATAGCGGCTAAGATCAGCAAGCACATGGATCAATACATGAGCAGAGCACAGAAAGGCATAGGCAACAACACCATGTCAACAGGTCAATCGCCCAGGACTGTAGGACGCGACACACCGACCTGTGCACTGCCTGGATTGATTACTAGAACGCCGATGCCGCACACATGGATACTGGAGTGCCTAAAGCTATATAACATCAACAGGACATCCAGAACTCCATGAAGCTGTGGAACACGACTCTGGAGGCCAACTCAAAGCCAATTGCACGGGTGAGATTCACGATCAGAACTTTCCGTTTTTCAAGCGCCTATTTGGTCAGAATCAAAGGCAGCATTGTTGTTCAGTTAAATTTAAATGTAAAGTTGAATTTAAATAGATGTATATTCCGTTTTGATTTAAAAGCCTTCGTCTTTCACTACCAAGTACAGGCTAAATTATTGCAAATAAAGGTTGCGATGGCTTCTCCTGTAGGTATGGCCCACAGAGAAGTGGCTGGTACTGTTAACGAGGCCCAGGCGCCTTGTCAGAAGCTAAAGTTTGCGTCTTGTGAGATCATGTCAAACTATTTTATTGAAGTTTAATAAACTTGAGCAAGTTATCTTTCGGAGCCTACTTTAACAATTCGACCAGTCAGAGCATTAAGAATGAGAATTTATGCATGGATTAAGGTCCAAACTAGTTTTTTTAAGGAACTGACCCAGACTCTACTGGCCCAAATTACTTATTTTATTGAGAAATCTTGGCACTTGTTTTCAGGAAACCAGGAAATACAAATGTGCTAAATCTTTGGGCACTCTTCCTGTTGTCGCACTCCTTCAGCCCTCTGTTCCAACATGAGGAGCGCCACAGAACTCAGCCCAGGAAAGACCAGAACCTCTGGAAGATGTTTGGCTTTTTGGATGGTCTCAAGAGTTTTTTGGCAATTTGGACAATATGTTCTTCAATGATTGACTCCTCCGAGTACTTCAGCATGAATAGGACCTCGTTTGGATTGCCCAGCTTTTTACAGACGCCTTTGTGGATCGTTTTGTCCATCTTCTTAAATGATTTCTCTGTCAGACTTAGAGTTTCATTATCATCCCAGACTTTGTGCCAGATGTGTGCAAGGAGAGCACTCAGGACTTCATCGTTGTACTGAGGTACAATGTTTGCTTCATGGTAAATGTGATTAAGAATCTTTTCGATTAAAAACTGGACAAATGCTCTCATTGACTCCCCTTTCTTAATTTCCTGTGGTTCCACTCCAATTACCGAAGGGGGTACATAGCTGTCCAGATGTTTTTCAAGAGAAACTGAAGCTTCTTCTATCTGTTCCTCCTCGCATACAAATGTATCCAATTCTTCAGCATGTTCAACAGCAGAGTGAGGATATGGTTTAATTTCAAGTTCCTCCTCAAGTTCTGATGCTTGTGACAGGTCTTCTCCTGCTACCCTGTGGCTATTATCACCCACTGGACCTTGTACTGCATCTTTCAGGATTGGTGAAAGAATTTTTACCTTTTCCATCAACCTGAAAACCAGAGTTTTCAGGAACCAGTTTACCAGCCCCTGCAATTTCCAGGCTTTCTTCTTGGTGTCAGCATAGAATCTTTCATTCCTCTCAGTGTCTTTACTGTCAGTCTCTGCCAACAAGTGGCTGTACAATAACTCACTCGTAGTTTCTTGGAAAACAGACTTATGGCTGGAGGTCATCTCCTGGAACCCATTAACCAAGGAGGTGTCATTATCAACCAGCGATGTCACGGTAAGTACCAGTGACCTCACTGATTCGCTGCTATCTGCTCTCCTCAGCATGGGGTGTTGTTTCCTCAGCTGGCTGATCAAGTGACGGATCCAAACGTTGAGGAAACACTTGGCAAATAAATTTGTGATCTTTTCTTTACAAAGTTTTAAAGGATTCTTCTTATCCTTTTTTCCAGTAAGTATGGGGGCAATGTCTTCTGACAGGGCCTGGATCTCTGTAGCAGTCTCTGTGAAGACCCCTTCGTAATCTTCTTCTGGAACTATGTCTACAATAGGAGTGATGATTTCTTTTAACTCTTTGCTAAGTGATGAATGAGGACCACCATCACCAACTGCATTTTCCACAACTGGAGTTTCAACTGGAGACGCCTTCCTCTGTTTAACCTTTCGGGGTTTGAAGAACTTTTTGACCCTTTTAGCAAACTTCCTTATCACATTGTTGAGAATAAGAATCATAGCACCAAGTGAACAGACGTTGAGGGGGTTTTGAGGAGAACCAGAGAAGATTGCGTCCAGCCCTTCTTCGACCTCGTCTTTCATCATGTCCGTTACACACCTTATAGAAACATCATCAGCTTGATGGGGTATGTGCAATGCTTCAGATAAACTCTTTCGAAGCGTTTCATCCAATCCTGACATGAGACTCTCCCTTGAATTTGGATCTTCTTGGATTGCTGTTGATATGGCTGTAATCACAGAACTTATCAGATCTAAAATAAGATCTGCTAACAGCATTTTAGTTGCGGCATCAGGAGAACCCCTTGTCATTAAGTTCCATTGTTCCACTGTAATTCTTTCAAAAAATAAATCAACTGATGGACGAAGAGTGTCGGCTGTCAACACCTCTTCAGAAAGTATGTCTTTTGTGGTCTTGCTGCTTTTCATTGTGTGTTAGTTTCCTTCTTCATATGGTATTGTCAAAAATATTAAAATTTTACTCAAATACACTGCACAATGCTGAAGTAGGTCTAAAGCTAGTTTACATAATTAATTTACATTTAAGCAACATCAAAGGAGCAAAGCTTATATATCAAACATTAATAAATGTAATAATCACAATAATGTAATAATACATTAATGAATGTATTTGATCTTAGTCTCAACATACATACTAATCTGTCCTATTCACACCTTGTTGTTACCTCCACAATACTGTTTGGACGATGTTAAGCGGTCCAAATAGGCGTTTGAAAGGCAGCATTGTTGTTCAATTAAATTTAAATGTAAAGTTAAATTTAAATAGATGCATCTTTAGGATGCTAGGAGCTTCCCGGATAGAATTGTGTTGCTCCGCTCTCGGAGTACAATGCCTGCCAGCAGCCCCTTCCCAACCCACTGGCTGTTCGCTGCTCCCTCGTCTCTTCCGCACGCAAATTCGTGATCAGACCCTTCCCTATTTAATTGCCAATTTGGACAGTGTCCAATTCTATGAGTCTGGGCTTGTTAGAATCCAAATAGGCCTTTGGGAACGAAATGTTATGGCTATAACTTCTGTTTCCTGAAGGAGAGGAATGAGGTACAACAACATTTGTATGGGATATCACTCCCTCGCGCGGCCTGCTGAAAACAAGAGTCAAAATCTCAACAGGCTCGTGTATCGTTGACCCAGCAGAGAGGACACAGTGAGCCACGTCCAAATGATAAAACCGTACAAAAGTGTGTGGTGATGACCAACTGGCTGCAGAGCAGATGTCACTCAAAGATACTCCTTTAAACAAAGCTCATGAGGTCGCTATGCCTTTGGTCGAATGAGCTTTCAAACCGGGAGGCAAAGGAAGACCCTTGATGTTGTACGCCAGGGAGATAGCCTCCACAATCCAGCCTCTGTTTACATAGTGTTTTGCCGTTAGCCGGATTAGCGTAACAAACAAACATATGGTAACATAAACGCCCACCTTGGGTGTGGTCCATATATGTGTGGAATGCATGCACCGGGCATAGGGAGTGCAACCTCCTCTGCTCCTCAGAAGCAAACGGAGGAGGAGAGAAACTCCAAAGTTCAAAAGCCATAGAATTAATCGTCAAGATAACTTTAGTAACATAAACTGCACTGGTACGCAGTGTAACCTTAGAACCATCCGGATTAAAAAAACAAACAAACAACTGACAAACAGCCTGGATTAAAACCCTGGTCATAAACGATCTACATAATCCAACAAATTCTGAAAGATCTCAAAAACAATTTGAATTCGAGTCAAGTGGAGAAACAACCTTCATGACTTCTGCCATGACTTGATGCATGGCGGCACCCTTGCCGGCCATCTTGCCTGCAGTTTGGTTGGATCCAGTTAGCCCTGGTCATTGACTCACAAATACCAATCGTGTTGTAATGTTGAATATTTTGCTCCTTTTGAGATTTAGAAAACCACATCAATGTTTAATAGTTGCATGGGAGAGAAAAATAAAGTGACAAAAATCCAGTAGAAACAGTTCAGATTTTATTTTACACAAAACAAACCAGACAAATCAACATTAATCTGGGCTCTGTGTCGTTAAAGATTCAGACATGAGTTCCAAGTACTTTTTCCATGACCCTCTGGATCCTTGAGAAGAATTGGCCACTGCTTCCTATTCCTCCTTTGGTACTCCTGTGGTGTTCCCATTTGAAGAAAATGGTTTAACTGAAAATGTCCTCATCTCACAGAATGTCGAAGAAGATCCACATGAGATTGTGTGAGTGTTCAATGGTGTCAGAGCGTCTAAGGCCTCCAGCTGCTTGTGCTGATCAGTCAGGAAGGTTTTCAGCAGTCCTGATCTTCCCAGCATCTGTGGACAGTTGACCTTGGGAACGCCGCAGACGCTAATCACAGACTCGCAGACTGCCGACATCAGAGCTCATTTGAGGAGCGGCCTCGTTGACGTCAGTGAGGTGGAGGTGCTCTGACCTCCAGCTGCTCTCAGGAGCTTTTCTCCAGCTGTTTGCATCATATGCCGCCCTGTGAGCTTCTCCTTCACCTCTTCTCTGGACATGAATTAGCTCTCCTTTCTTTCTCACTTGCTCCTGGTGGATGTTTCTGATGGTTCTAGGGCCATTTTCTGGTCCTCGAGGCACCCAGTTGTTCAGTCTGAGTTCAACCAACCCCTTAAGCAAGAATTTGACCCTACAAGAGACCTCGCCTTCTTGGATGATGTAGTCTATGTAACTGAAGTACTGGTCCATTTGTGGCTTGGCCTCCTCTGTGTCCAGCTGTTTCCCACAGGTGGGCAGCAGCTTGCACAAGCATTCAAAGGACTCCTCCACACAATCATCAAGTAGTTTATAGATGCATTCATGCACGATGATGTTCCTCAGCATTTGTAGCTTGAAGAGTTCACTAACGAATCTTATCAGGCTGAGACAACGACGGTGAGCCTTGGTCTTCATGGCTTCCAGCTCACTCTCCAGGCGCTGACGCTCATCTTGGTTTTGGGCAGCGTCCAGCTCTTTTTGTTTGCTCATGAAGGCTTCATCATCATTTATATCTTTCAGGAACTCATGCTGGCAACGCCGAAGCAGCAGCTTCAAGAACTCCAAGGCGGCGTCACCGCTCTCTGAGTCCATCTTCATCCCCACCAAGTGTCTGAACAGCCTGGCTTAGGTGGCGCAGCAGGCTGGCTCTGACGCTGCCTTGCCCAGGATCAGCTCAATGGCTCCCTTCAGCCTTTCTTCTGTGTTTATCTTCAGGTATTTCACCTGTTGCATCAGACGACCAAATCTTTCAGGAGTTTTTTTGTGTAAGACACGTTGAAGGATATCAAGTGTCTCCTTGGTTGTCTTTTTCATGAATGTTGCATCTACACACTTGCTGCCATCTTCCTTCCATGCTGGTTTACAGACATTTTTATTGTCCTTTGGAATCTGGCCTCCAGTAATGTGTTGTCCAACATACGTGAATCTGATTTGGAGCTTCTGTAGAGCTTGATAACTGCTCCGAATTTTCTTCTTTTTGTTCTTTCCTTTTTCCTTCTTTGTCATTGTAGCTGTCTCGTAGGAGCCGGAGGTCTAATGAATGTTTCTCTGCAAGTGAAGTCAGTGGTTTGAATCTAAAATGATCTGTTTAAATGGTGAATGTTTCAAGATAAAAGAAGGTTGGTCTTTGATGTCACTGTATATGATACCCTTTCATCAGGCCAAAGCACATTGTCTTTGATGCTGTGGTTTAGTCATCTTTTTGCACACAGCGAAAGATTTTCATGGATTTTGAAAGGCATGAAAATGTAAAAAATGAGAACGCAATAATATAGATGGCGCTCACAATTTGTCGACGGCAGCATCAGTAAACTGTTATTTTTAACATACAGAACAAATACAAACAGCCAGTACTACACAGTCTGGCCACAGGGCCACATCCTGGGAGGAGGTGCCCAATGTCCAAAACACACACAGTACATACTGACTATATACACAGACTATACCACCTTCACATTTTTCGCCCGGCAACAGCAGCAGCGAAGACATGACTCATTATTTATCCAATTCTGGTTTCTTCAGTCGTCAGAAGTTTTCAGGTCACTTTGTTGGTATAACTGTACTGATGGTGATGTGAGTATTGCGTCACTTCCTGTCTCTATCGTTCGTTGGTTGCATTGTGCACGGTGTGCCGTATTCACTTAATATTGAACACTTGGTGTGTTGTATTCACTTAATATTGAACACTTGGTGTGTTGTATTCACTTAATATTGAACACTTGGTGTGTTGTATTCACTTTACTTACATTTTTGAACACTTGGGACATTCTAGTCACCTGATATCAACAGTGAGAAACAACCCATTGGGACCGAACCCCTATTTTTTTCACTTGTGAAAAAAAAAAAAAAGAAAAAAAAGTGAAGCCTCACAAAGCACTGAGGCTTCACCACTTCACCACTTTCCTAACAATTGTGTCGAAAAAGAGTCAAAGCGTCGAGACTTCAGTGATGGGGACATCTGGTGGACAACCGAAGCCATAGAAACCTCCGAAGAGCACGACTGCAGCACCGGCACTGTTTCAATCCCATGACGCTAATAAAAGTTCATTGTGTGGTCATCCAGGTGTTTTGTTCATTCATACCAAATAATGATTATATTTCCATTACAATAAAATATGCAGATACTCCCCCCTTACTCTAAAGATAAAGATAATGGTTTGTCATTTGTCTTATGTTTGATTTGGAATGATTTTTCACAGAAGCAGAACAGTTATTTGTCCTCACAAACTCTAGAACGTCGCTTATTGGTGGTACTTGCCATGAAACTTGCCAAAATACTCTCACTCTTCAAATCTCTATCTCCTCACAAACCAACAATTTTATTTCCAGAGCGATTTTCTCTTCAAAGAGCACTTGAATTGCTCAGTGCAATGGATGGGGACACGTCAGAATTAGATTTATCTGACAATGATGACGACATCCTGGATGCCAGTTATCAACCCCAACCTCAGGAGCAGAGCAGCACTGAAGATGAGAGCAGTGGTGATGAGTACCCCATCCCACATCCCACTGAACAGAGCAGGGGACGTAAACGTCTCCGTGGCGAAGATAATGGTTAGCCAAGACTTAGTGGATATTTGTTTATTTTAGGGCTTTAGGGCTAAGTAAATGTTTTAGAGGAGTACATAAAGGTACAGCACCATTCAATGTTTCTAGCAAAATGCCAATTTTCAGGTTCAGGCTCTGGCGCGGCCAGATCCAACACTCCCAGGAGTAGCTGCCGAACTCGGCATGAGGCTGATGGCTCAAATGATGGCCCAGAAGAGCCAACAACAGGACCAAGCCCTAATCCCAAGCAGGGACAATCTTATAAAGGTTTTATTATTTATTAAATTATTTTGGCATGCCTTGAAGGCAAATCATAAAATTTCATATAAATGTTCACTCAGATTCAACTATGTTATGCACTAATACACCTCAGTGAATTGCTTGTGTGAGTCACTTCGCAATAAGCACAATTTGTATTTTGATTCTTGTGCAGGACGTGGAATGCGCTGGAGGGCAGCTCCATTTATGCCCAACCTCATGGATTTTACGAATGAGGATTAAACGGAGCATGATCGGATTAGCTGGACCCCACTGAACTATGTGGAACAGTACATAGATCACAATTTGATAAAAAAACATAGCTGATTGCACCAACGCTGTGTCACTGAGTAGGAGTGGGGACCTACTCAGAACATCAATAGATGAGGTCTACCATTTTTTTGGTGCCTGTATCCTAATGTCCTGTCTCCCATACCCCAAAATAAGGATGTACTGGTCCAGGTCCATCAGTGTCACTCCTATAACGGAAAGATTCACTCGGGACAGATGTTTCAGGCTGAGGCAATCATTAAAAGTCCTGATTGATGATGATGTGCCAGAAGACCTCAGGAAGCGGGACAAATTTTGGAAGGTGCGACCTTTCGTAGATAGGATTTTGCAAGGCTGCAGGTCTCAGGCTCGGCCTGAATCTGTATCCATAGATGAACAGATGATTCCCTTCACAGGAGCCTGTCCATGTAGGCAGTATTTGCCCATGAAGCCAAACCCTGTTGGTATTAAGAACTTTGTTTGTGCCACAACAGATGGCATTGTGCTGGACTTTGACCTCTATCAAGGTTCAGCTGCATTGCGCGAACAGGTCGAAGAACCAGAGGGTCTGGGTTTGGGAAGTTTGGTTATGGCGCGTCTGTGTAAAACCCTGCATCGTGGCACAAAAGTGTACTGTGACCGGCTCTTCACAGGCATCCAAGGTGCGGAGCAAATGCTGAAGAAGGAGCTGTACCTTACTGGTACAGTAATGAAGAACCGGGTCACTGCAGCGGTGCAGAAGTTACCCACAGACAAAACTATGCAAACTTCCGGAAGAGGAACTTCAAAAGAAGTTTCTAGCGAAGATGGACAGTTGTGTGTCGTTAAGTGGTTCGACAACAAACCAGTTCTAATGATCTCAGCTGTTCATGGGACACAGCCTGAAGATACCTGCCAGCGCTGGGATAAGAAACAAAAAAAATATGTGTCTGTCTCCCGACCATGCATTGTTCGGGAGTACAACATGAAAATGGGTGGAGTTGACCTGATCGACAGAATGATCAGTTATTATCGCATGAGCAGCCGTACCAAGAAATGGACAATTAGGATGCTCATGCACTTCACAGATCTGGCTTTAGCCAACAGCTGGCTACTGTATCGAAAAGATATGGCAACGTGTGGGGCACCAAGGAAGAGCATCATGCAGTTCCTGGAGTTCCGCATGGACGTGGCCAGGACCTTCTTGGCCCAGCATCATAGCCAAGAAGAGGATGCAGACTCTCCAGAGCTGTCAGAGGGAGATGATGACTCTTCAGAAAGTAAAAAACGCCCAGTGATGGCAGTGCCCCATGTGTCTGTCCGCAGGAGGGCTAATGCACATCTCCCAGAGATGGTAAATATGAAGAATGCCGCACGGTGCAGAGCAGCAGGCTGCACAGGGAGAACCCGAGTGCGTTGCGTGACCTGCAAGGTGTTCTTGTGTGTACAAACCGAGCGCAACTGCTTTTTAGAATTTCATAAGTAGCTATGTTTGTGTTAATGTGTTATTATTGTCATTATAGTCTACCCTGTTCAAAAAATGTTCAAAACTATGTTTGTGTTATTAATAATGTGTTATTATTGTAATTACAGTATAACTTGTTCAAAAAATGTTCAAAACTATGTAAATATCTGTTATTAATAATGTGTTATTATTGTCATTCTATTACACAAAAACTGTATTATTGATTTTATTGTGCTTTATGGTAATTCAGACCCAGTGTCCACATATGTGGACAACATTTTTCTCTAAAACTACATCATGTAAAAAGATGATGCTTAGTTTTTATACTTATTGGGTTCCAATAAGTCCAAATAGCAAAGAGAAATAAAAATTGCATATCAAAACAAGAGCGTGGGTCTTAAGAGGCCGATTACTAGCATTAGCATGGCCTCACCGTCTGTTTCACCCGGTGTCTTTGTCTGTTCAGCGTGCGAAATGTTTAGTTACTCCTCTGCCTCCCTTAGTGAAGGGAATAGATTCAGAAAGTGTAGTTTATTTATGACTATGGAGGCGAGACTTAGCGAGCTTGAGACGCGGTTCCGCAGCTTGGAGTTAGCTGGAGTTGCGTCAAGTAGCCAGGGTAAGCTAGCTGCTGCGGAGCCGCCTAGCGTAGCTACAGCTAGCGGTCCCCCGGCAGCAGCCGGCTAGCCAGGGCGGCTGGGTGACGGTTCGTAGGAAGCGTAGCCCAAAACAAAGGCCCACGGTGCACCACCAACCGCTTCCCGTGGCTAACCGCTTTTCCCCACTCGGCGACACACCCGCTGAGAAACCGACCCTGGTAATTGGCGACTACGCTGGTTGATAATGACACCGCCTTGCCGACTACGTTTTGCGCTACGTGAAGCCGACTCCAGCGACCATAGTTAGGTGCATTCCGGGGGCCAGAGCGGGCGACATAGAAGCAAATTTATGGCTGCTGGCGAGACGTAATCGTAAATTTGGTAAAGTTATTATTCACGTCGGAGCCAACGACACCCGGCTTCGTCAGTCAGAGGTCACCAAAATTAACTTGGAGTCGGTGTGTAACTACGCAAAAACGATGTGAACGACCTGATAGCGGATCATCACATTGATTTATTTTGTTTTACTGAGACCTGGCTTCAGAAGGAGGAGTATGTTAGCTTAAATGAATCTACTCCTCCTACCCATCTTAATTATCATATTCCACGTGTTACTGGTCGAGGAGGGGGAGTGGCAGCAATCTATCACTCCAAGTTATTAATTAATCCCAGACCAAAACATGGCTTCAATTCACTTGAAAGCCTGACTCTTGGCATCACTCATCTGAACTGGAGGACAGAAAAGCCACTTCTGTTTGTAGTTGTATATCGGCCCCCTGCTGGGCCACATTCAGAGTTCCTGTCTGAGTTCTCTGATTTCTTATCTGACTTGGTCCTTAGAACGGACAAAGTCATTATCATTGGAGACTTTAACATCCATATAGATGTTATAAATGACAGCTTTAGAAATGGCTTCATTTCATTACTTGAGTCAGTTGGTTTCCTCCAGCAGATAAACCAACCAACTCATAGCTTCAACCACACCCTAGATCTAGTTCTGACTTATGGTGTTGAGGTAGAACATGTGTCAGTGTTCCCTCAGAACCCAGTCCTGTCAGACCATTCTTTGATCACTTTTACATTTATGATTAAGGATTCTTCTATGCTCAGAACAAAGTCTTATTATAGCAGATGTCTCTCAGATAATGCTGTAGCTAAGTTTAAGGAAGTGATCCCTGTGCTGATCCCAGGACTGATCCCTGTGCTGATTCCCTTCGTGGTGAAGACTTCATGAGCTTCTTCACTGATAAAGTTCTAGCTATCAGAGAGAAAGCTAACCAGGCCATCCCAACAACTGGACCATCACCAGATGTGCCGACTGTGGGAACATACAGGTTCTCCAACGAGCCCTTAAGCTCCTTCAGCCCTATATATTTTTCTGAGGTGTCATCGCTAATTCAGAAATCCAAGACCACCACGTGTCTTTTAGATCCCATTCCAACACACCTGTTGAAGGATGTTCTACCATTGATAGGCAGTTCTATCCTGGACCAGATCAATGGTTCTTTAGTGTCAGGTTATGTACCCCGGTCCTACAAGGTGGCAGTGATTAAGCCGTTGCTTAAAAAACCATCACTGGATCCTGATGTCTTAGCAAATTATAGGCCAATATCCAACCTTCCTTTTATCTCAAAAGTTCTAGAGAAGGTGGTGGTGACTCAGTTACTGGAGCACCTGCAGAGGAACAGCCTGTTTGAGATGTTTCAGTCAGGCTTTAGAGCTCATCACAGCACAGAAACAGCACTTCTTAAAGTTACTAATGATCTTCTCATAGCTTCAGATCATGGACTGGTCTCTATGCTGGTTCTGCTGGACCTCAGTGCTGCTTTTGATACAGTTGATCACAGCATCCTGTTACATAGACTGGAACATGTGATTGGGATTAAAGGGACAGCACTAGACTGGTTTAGATCATACTTATCTGATAGATACCAGTTTGCTTATGTCCATGGTGTTCCCTCCTCATACAGTAGGGTTAGCCATGGAGTTCCTCAAGGTTCTGTACTCGGACCAATCCTCTTCACATTGTACATGCTTCCCTTAGGGAACATTATTCGGCAGCATGGGATACATTTTCATTGTTATGCTGATGACACTCAGCTCTATATATCCATGAAACCCGAGGAGACAGAGAAGTTAGTGAAGCTCCAGACCTGTCTTAAAGACATAAAGTCCTGGATGTCTTCAAATTTCCTCCTCCTTAACCCAGGAAAAACTGAGGTCATGGTGTTTGGTCCTGAACCTCTCTGGGATAGATTAGATCACATGATCACTCTAGATGGTATCTCATTAACATCTAGTCTCTCTGTGAGGAATCTAGGAGTAACTTTTGATCAAAATCTGTCCTTCAACTCACACATTAAATTAGCCTCTAGAAGTGCCTTTTTTCACTTGAGGAACATCACAAAGATCAGGAAGCTGCTGACGCAGCATGATGCTGAAAAGTTAGTCCATGCATTTGTTACTTCCAGGCTGGACTACTGTAACTCTTTATTATCAGGGTGTCCAAACAACTCTTTAAGAAGCCTCCAGTTGATCCAAAATGCTGCAGCCAGAGTTCTGACAGGTATTGACAAAAGAGATCACATAACTCCTGTAATGGCGTCGCTTCATTGGCTGCCCGTTAAATTTAGAATAATTTTAAAAACCCTTCTTTTGACCTACAAGGTCCTCAGACCTAGCTCCATCCTACCTGGAGGAGCTAGTGATACCTTATCAGCCCAATAGACCGCTCCGCTCTGAGAATGCTGGTCTACTTGTGGTTCCCAGAGTTTCTAGGAGTAGAATGGGGGGCCGAGCATTTAGCTACCAGGCCCCCCTGCTTTGGAACCAGATCCCTGTCCAGGTACGGGAGGCTGACTCCATCGCTACTTTTAAGATCAGACTCAAAACCTACCTCTTTGAAAAAGCTGATTGTTACTAATTCAGTAGTTCCAGTTACTATCATAGACAGACAAATGATCATACTTATGGGGTCGTCTAATCGTTAGGTCACATCTTAGTTATGCTGTTATAGGCCAAGGCTTCCGGGGTCTGGAAACATGATCACCTGACAGGCCTCTGTCACTCCACTGGGTCATGGTTTCCTCTCCTCTCCTCTCCTTTCCTCTCCTCATCAAGCAGACTAGTTCTTGTGTAGTTTTTCTGCTTCTCCACCCCCCTATTTATTTACAGGTATCGCCGCCCTCGGAGCTGCATAATGACCTCCGGGTTAGGGTGTTTCTGTGCTCTGTGCCTCTCCTCTCCTCTCCCCCTCCTTTTCCTCTCCCTCTCCTCTCCCTTCCTCTCTTCTTTCCCCTCCTCCTCCTTCTCCTTTCCTCTACCTCCCATTCACTCTACTTCTCCTCTCCTCTACCCCTCCCCTCTCCTCTCCTACCTATCCTATCTTCTACCTGTCCTCCCCCTTCTCCTCTCTCTTTACCCAGCCGGCCATCAGCAGGAGGGTCCCCCTACATGAGCCTGGTCCTGCTCAAGGTTTCTTCCTGTTAAAGGGGAGTTTTTCCTTGCCACTGTTGCTTGTCTGGGGTCAGGCCCTGGGATTCTGGAAAGCGCCTTGAAACAATTTTGATTGTATAAGACGCTATATAAATAAAGATTGATTTGATTTGATTTGATTTGATTTGATAACACTGCCGTCACATCGCCAAGGCAACAGACCAACACTCCTTATGGTCTGCACCTGAACATGCTAAAGACGCCACAGTGACACATTTGTCTAACTATTCTGGAGCTCAGCAAAACTTACTGTTCTCACAGTGAACGCTTTCAAAGCCTGGTGCACATTTGCAGGTGTATATGCTGAAGACATCGCTTTGGCATGTGGAACTTGTCACCTGGCAGACGCCGTCATTATGACACAGGACGTGACTCCATGGTACAGTTTGAGAGCAGAGTTGGTCTCCATCAGTAAGTCCATTTTACCACTCTCTGTCTCCTTACAGGTCTCCCCGTTGAAACTCTCCAGACAGATGCAGATGAAGCGGCGCCCCTCCACCATCCAAGAGTGTCCAAAATGAAGAGCTGGATAGCACCAGGGCCCAATAAGATCCACACCTACTGCCTTAAGAAGCTAACTGCACTCAGTGAACGCCTGGCAGCACAGATGAACCAGGTGCTAACTGGGAACCACCCAGAATGGCTAACCCAGGGTCAGACAATCCTCATCAAGGACCCCCAGAAGGGCACAATACCATCCAACTACCGGCCCATAACTTGCCTCAGCACCACATGGAAGCTCCTATCAGGCATCATAGCGGCTAAGATCAGCAAGCACATGGATCAATACATGAGCAGAGCACAGAAAGGCATAGGCAACAACACCATGTCAACAGGTCAATCGCCCAGGACTGTAGGACGCGACACACCGACCTGTGCACTGCCTGGATTGATTACTAGAACGCCGATGCCACACACATGGATACTGGAGTGCCTAAAGCTATATAACATCAACAGGACATCCAGAACTCCATGAAGCTGTGGAACACGACTCTGGAGGCCAACTCAAAGCCAATTGCACGGGTGAGATTCACGATCAGAACTTTCCGTTTTTCAAGCGCCTATTTGGTCAGAATCAAAGGCAGCATTGTTGTTCAGTTAAATTTAAATGTAAAGTTGAATTTAAATAGATGTATATTCCGTTTTGATTTAAAAGCCTTCGTCTTTCACTACCAAGTACAGGCTAAATTATTGCAAATAAAGGTTGCGATGGCTTCTCCTGTAGGTATGGCCCACAGAGAAGTGGCTGGTACTGTTAACGAGGCCCAGGCGCCTTGTCAGAAGCTAAAGTTTGCGTCTTGTGAGATCATGTCAAACTATTTTATTGAAGTTTAATAAACTTGAGCAAGTTATCTTTCGGAGCCTACTTTAACAATTCGACCAGTCAGAGCATTAAGAATGAGAATTTATGCATGGATTAAGGTCCAAACTAGTTTTTTTAAGGAACTGACCCAGACTCTACTGGCCCAAATTACTTATTTTATTGAGAAATCTTGGCACTTGTTTTCAGGAAACCAGGAAATACAAATGTGCTAAATCTTTGGGCACTCTTCCTGTTGTCGCACTCCTTCAGCCCTCTGTTCCAACATGAGGAGCGCCACAGAACTCAGCCCAGGAAAGACCAGAACCTCTGGAAGATGTTTGGCTTTTTGGATGGTCTCAAGAGTTTTTTGGCAATTTGGACAATATGTTCTTCAATGATTGACTCCTCCGAGTACTTCAGCATGAATAGGACCTCGTTTGGATTGCCCAGCTTTTTACAGACGCCTTTGTGGATAGTTTTGTCCATCTTCTTAAATGATTTCTCTGTCAGACTTAGAGTTTCATTATCATCCCAGACTTTGTGCCAGATGTGTGCAAGGAGAGCACTCAGGACTTCATCGTTGTACTGAGGTACAATGTTTGCTTCATGGTAAATGTGATTAAGAATCTTTTCGATTAAAAACTGGACAAATGCTCTCATTGACTCCCCTTTCTTAATTTCCTGTGGTTCCACTCCAATTACCGAAGGGGGTACATAGCTGTCCAGATGTTTTTCAAGAGAAACTGAAGCTTCTTCTATCTGTTCCTCCTCGCATACAAATGTATCCAATTCTTCAGCATGTTCAACAGCAGAGTGAGGATATGGTTTAATTTCAAGTTCCTCCTCAAGTTCTGATGCTTGTGACAGGTCTTCTCCTGCTACCCTGTGGCTATTATCACCCACTGGACCTTGTACTGCATCTTTCAGGATTGGTGAAAGAATTTTTACCTTTTCCATCAACCTGAAAACCAGAGTTTTCAGGAACCAGTTTACCAGCCCCTGCAATTTCCAGGCTTTCTTCTTGGTGTCAGCATAGAATCTTTCATTCCTCTCAGTGTCTTTACTGTCAGTCTCTTCCAACAAGTGGCTGTACAATAACTCACTCGTAGTTTCTTGGAAAACAGACTTATGGCTGGAGGTCATCTCCTGGAACCCATTAACCAAGGAGGTGTCATTATCAACCAGCGATGTCACGGTAAGTACCAGTGACCTCACTGATTCGCTGCTATCTGCTCTCCTCAGCATGGGGTGTTGTTTCCTCAGCTGGCTGATCAAGTGACGGATCCAAACGTTGAGGAAACACTTGGCAAATAAATTTGTGATCTTTTCTTTACAAAGTTTTAAAGGATTCTTCTTATCCTTTTTTCCAGTAAGTATGGGGGCAATGTCTTCTGACAGGGCCTGGATCTCTGTAGCAGTCTCTGTGAAGACCCCTTCGTAATCTTCTTCTGGAACTATGTCTACAATAGGAGTGATGATTTCTTTTAACTCTTTGCTAAGTGATGAATGAGGACCACCATCACCAACTGCATTTTCCACAACTGGAGTTTCAACTGGAGACGCCTTCCTCTGTTTAACCTTTCGGGGTTTGAAGAACTTTTTGACCCTTTTAGCAAACTTCCTTATCACATTGTTGAGAATAAGAATCATAGCACCAAGTGAACAGACGTTGAGGGGGTTTTGAGGAGAACCAGAGAAGATTGCGTCCAGCCCTTCTTCGACCTCGTCTTTCATCATGTCCGTTACACACCTTATAGAAACATCATCAGCTTGATGGGGTATGTGCAATGCTTCAGATAAACTCTTTCGAAGCGTTTCATCCAATCCTGACATGAGACTCTCCCTTGAATTTGGATCTTCTTGGATTGCTGTTGATATGGCTGTAATCACAGAACTTATCAGATCTAAAATAAGATCTGCTAACAGCATTTTAGTTGCGGCATCAGGAGAACCCCTTGTCATTAAGTTCCATTGTTCTACTGTAATTCTTTCAAAAAATAAATCAACTGATGGACGAAGAGTGTCGGCTGTCAACACCTCTTCAGAAAGTATGTCTTTTGTGGTCTTGCTGCTTTTCATTGTGTGTTAGTTTCCTTCTTCATATGGTATTGTCAAAAATATTAAAATTTTACTCAAATACACTGCACAATGCTGAAGTAGGTCTAAAGCTAGTTTACATAATTAATTTACATTTAAGCAACATCAAAGGAGCAAAGCTTATATATCAAACATTAATAAATGTAATAATCACAATAATGTAATAATACATTAATGAATGTATTTGATCTTAGTCTCAACATACATACTAATCTGTCCTATTCACACCTTGTTGTTACCTCCACAATACTGTTTGGACGATGTTAAGCGGTCCAAATAGGCGTTTGAAAGGCAGCATTGTTGTTCAATTAAATTTAAATGTAAAGTTAAATTTAAATAGATGCATCTTTAGGATGCTAGGAGCTTCCCGGATAGAATTGTGTTGCTCCGCTCTCGGAGTACAATGCCTGCCAGCAGCCCCTTCCCAACCCACTGGCTGTTCGCTGCTCCCTCGTCTCTTCCGCACGCAAATTCGTGATCAGACCCTTCCCTATTTAATTGCCAATTTGGACAGTGTCCAATTCTATGAGTCTGGGCTTGTTAGAATCCAAATAGGCCTTTGGGAACGAAATGTTATGCCTATAACTTCTGTTTCCTGAAGGAGAGGAATGAGGTACAACAACATTTGTATGGGATATCACTCCCTCGCGCGGCCTGCTGAAAACAAGAGTCAAAATCTCAACAGGCTCGTGTATCGTTGACCCAGCAGAGAGGACACAGTGAGCCACGTCCAAATGATAAAACCGTACAAAAGTGTGTGGTGATGACCAACTGGCCGCAGAGCAGATGTCACTCAAAGATACTCCTTTAAACAAAGCTCATGAGGTCGCTATGCCTTTGGTCGAATGAGCTTTCAAACCGGGAGGCAAAGGAAGACCCTTGATGTTGTACGCCAGGGAGATAGCCTCCACAATCCAGCCTCTGTTTACATAGTGTTTTGCCGTTAGCCGGATTAGCGTAACAAACAAACATATGGTAACATAAACGCCCACCTTGGGTGTGGTCCATATATGTGTGGAATGCATGCACCGGGCATAGGGAGTGCAACCTCCTCTGCTCCTCAGAAGCAAACGGAGGAGGAGAGAAACTCCAAAGTTCAAAAGCCATAGAATTAATCGTCAAGATAACTTTAGTAACATAAGCTGCACTGGTACGCAGTGTAACCTTAGAACCATCCGGATTAAAAAAACAAACAAACAACTGACAAACAGCCTGGATTAAAACCCTGGTCATAAACGATCTACATAATCCAACAAATTCTGAAAGATCTCAAAAACAATTTGAATTCGAGTCAAGTGGAGAAACAACCTTCATGACTTCTGCCATGACCTGATGCATGGCGGCACCCTTGCCGGCCATCTTGCCTGCAGTTTGGTTGGATCCAGTTAGCCCTGGTCATTGACTCACAAATACCAATCGTGTTGTAATGTTGAATATTTTGCTCCTTTTGAGATTTAGAAAACCACATCAATGTTTAATAGTTGCATGGGAGAGAAAAATAAAGTGACAAAAATCCAGTAGAAACAGTTCAGATTTTATTTTACACAAAACAAACCAGACAAATCAACATTAATCTGGGCTCTGTGTCGTTAAAGATTCAGACATGAGTTCCAAGTACTTTTTCCATGACCCTCTGGATCCTTGAGAAGAATTGGCCACTGCTTCCTATTCCTCCTTTGGTACTCCTGTGGTGTTCCCATTTGAAGAAAATGGTTTCACTGAAAATGTCCTCATCTCACAGAATGTCGAAGAAGATCCACATGAGATTGTGTGAGTGTTCAATGGTGTCAGAGCGTCTAAGGCCTCCAGCTGCTTGTGCTGATCAGTCAGGAAGGTTTTCAGCAGTCCTGATCTTCCCAGCATCTGTGGACAGTTGACCTTGGGAACGCCGCAGACGCTAATCACAGACTCGCAGACTGCCGACATCAGAGCTCATTTGAGGAGCGGCCTCGTTGACGTCAGTGAGGTGGAGGTGCTCTGACCTCCAGCTGCTCTCCGGAGCTTTTCTCCAGCTGTTTGCATCATATGCCGCCCTGTGAGCTTCTCCTTCACCTCTTCTCTGGACATGAATTAGCTCTCCTTTCTTTCTCACTTGCTCCTGGTGGATTTTTCTGATGGTTCTAGGGCCATTTTCTGGTCCTTGAGGCACCCAGTTGTTCAGTCTGAGTTCAACCAACCCCTTAAGCAAGAATTTGACCCTACAAGAGACCTCGCCTTCTTGGATGATGTAGTCTATGTAACTGAAGTACTGGTCCATTCGTGGCTTGGCCTCCTCTGTGTCCAGTTGTTTCCCACAGGTGGGCAGCAGCTTGCACAAGCATTCAAAGGACTCCTCCACACAATAATCAAGTAGTTTATAGATGCATTCGTGCACGATGATGTTCCTCAGCATTTGTAGCTTGAAGAGTTCACTAACGAATCTTATCAGGCCGAGACAACGACGGTGAGCCTTGGTCTTCATGGCTTCCAGCTCACTCTCCAGGCGCTGACGCTCATCTTGGTTTTGGGCAGCATCCAGCTCTTTTTGTTTGCTCATGAAGGCTTCATCATCATTTATATCTTTCAGGAACTCTTGCTGGCAACGCCGAAGAAGCAGCTTCAAGAACTCCAAGGCGGCGTCACCGCTCTCTGAGTCCATCTTCATCCCCACCAAGTGTCTGAACAGCCTGGCTTAGGTGGCGCAGCAGGCTGGCTCTGACGCTGCCTTGCCCAGGATCAGCTCAATGGCTCCCTTCAGCCTTTCTTCTGTGTTTATCTTCAGGTATTTCACCTGTTGCATCAGACGACCAAATCTTTCAGGAGTTTTTTTGTGTAAGACACGTTGAAGGATATCAAGTGTCTCCTTGGTTGTCTTTTTCATGAATGTTGCGTCTACACACTTGCTGCCATCTTCCTTCCATGCTGGTTTACAGACATTTTTATTGTCCTCTGGAATCTGGCCTCCAGTAATGTGTTGTCCAACATACGTGAATCTGATTTGGAGCTTCTCTAGAGCTTGATAACTGCTCCGAATTTTCTTCTTTTTGTTCTTTCCTTTTTCCTTCTTTGTCATTGTAGCTGTCTCGTAGGAGCCGGAGGTCTAATGAATGTTTCTCTGCAAGTGAAGTCAGTGGTTTGAATCTAAAATGATCTGTTTAAATGGTGGATGTGTCAAGATAAAAGCAGGTTTTTCTTTGATGTCACTGAATATGATGCCCTTTCATCAGGTCAAAGCACATTGTCTTTGATGTTGTGGTTTAGTCATCTTCTTGCGCACAGCAAAAGATTTTCTTGGATCTTGAAAGGCATGAAAATTAAAAAAAATGTGCAAAAATGTGAACACAATAATATAGATGGCGTTCACAATTTAATATTTTAGAACCCAAAATAAGAGATGTAATTATTATAAAGAAATTGAAGCGATGACTATATGGGTTATTGTGGTATAACTTGTGATATGTGTAATAAAACCACTGTAAATACTGTATTTTGCTTCATTCAAATGCCTCCATATCAAATTTACGTGCATGATTGTGCCCAGGGTAGACTTAGTTTGTATTGTTTCTGTTGTCCAACTAAACACATTCCATTCCAACCCTTGTCTTTCTGTACTCTACTGATCTTTTGTCCAGTATTATCAGTGTTGGAGCTACCCTGCTTTGCTTACACATCATGTCAGAAGGTCTTTATGTAAGATGAGCGGCGGCGTGACTGAAGTAATAAATTAACTAGATTAATGTGGCTGGTATGTTCTTTTGAATGCTTTTGTCACCAAGGGTTTGTCAAGCAGCTGCAAGAAGAGTGTATGTGTGTGTGTGTGTGTGTGTGTGTGTGTGTGTGTCGGGGGGGGGGGGGGGGGGGGTGCTGGGTCTTATTCACTCTAGAATCAAGCCACAGCTAAATTGAAACTCGTGAATCACTCTGACACTGTGAGGGCAAGATGGATTACTCCAGTTAAAAGGCTTCTTTTCTTTCGTTTGGTTCTTGGGGAATGAACGATCAGAAATTATTATTTTCTTCCTGGCACTTGGTTGACCGGGACAAAAGCAATAACAGCGAGACACTAACAGAGGTCCTCCTGCACCACCCCTGCCACATCCAGAAGCTCTCACCTGAAGAAAGAGCTCAGCTAAATATTTGACCACGAGTCTCAAGTTTAATGAGCCTTGAAAAAAATTATACTTTGTTGGAATAAAAAGCTATTCCTTTTAGAGGTAAAGTCACCTCTAAGATGATAAGGAAGGAAGTGAGTATTTGATTTGCCCGAGAGGCAATCTCAGCTAATCTTACTTAGTCTTGGGAAGTTGAGTTCTCAGCAAGGTTCAAGGCTGTCTGTGTGCCATAAAGCATTGCATTATAATCTTGTCATAAATTGTAATAACACCTTTATCCACTGTTGGCTGACTGGATTCATTTCTGATTCCACTTTATAAAAATGTTCTTCATGCGAAGTGTTATACAGCAGATTTTATATATCTTCTATATCAGTATTTCTATCAGTGTGTGTGTGTGTGTGTGTGTGTGTGTGTGTGTGTGTGTGTGTGTGTGTGTGTTTCCACTGGTTGCAGCTCATTACTCTTTGTTAAAATCAGGACATGCACACACCTGGGGCCAGTGGTCTGGATCAGCAGAGGAGGCAACTTGTCCTGATTACTTTCTCATCTCTTCAGAGCTTAACGCCATAATTGTCATTAACTGGCACATGCGCTATGATCCCAGTTCGATCGGGGCCATTTACCAAGCACAGAAACACCTGCTTTTATCTGTGCACAATCCTGCAAATGAATGCAACTTGTAGCTGCATCTGTTTGTGTAAATTGTGACATAATTGAACTAAGATTAAAATCCTTTTTTGTTCAGCGCTAAGCTGATGCAAAGTTTAAGCTTTATATTTATTTTTAAATAACGTATTTAATGCGCGAAAGAATGTAGCTTTATTTTGAATAAAACCAGTTCATGCGGTGACTTTCACACAACAGGTGCAGTAGCGGTCTTCTGCCAGCAGGCGGAGACAACCCCCTCTCTCTTCACCCACACACTTGCATCAACCGTGCATCACCTCTTGATTCGTGCACATGAAGGTAAACAGAAGCTTAGTAAATGTCAACATCAAATCCATGAATCTTAATAAACACAAATTTGACTAGAAACCAGCCAGTAAATATCTTAAACTATGGAGCAGGGGGAGGAGGAGGTGGTGGCGGTTCTACTGGGACTGAAGTCTCCCTCCAACACTGGGAAAAATAAAACCAAAAATGGTGAGGCAACATTACTACACTGATGCATTTTATGATCATTAATGTAAACAAATGCTGCGGTGGATCATATGCAGATCGTCACAGACGCTCACATGGTGCTGCAGCCTCTTACAGCAGCTGAAGCTGCTACGTGTCAGCACAAAAAGCAGCAGGCGGTTTCAACAAATCAATAAACAACAACTCTGGACCCCCCATTTGATTTTTCGAAGGTCATTTTTAAACAATTTTACAGTAAAAACAAAAGAAAACCAGCAATTATTATAGAAGAGTCTTCCAGAATTCTCAGGACAAAATTCTATTGATATGCTGTTCACTGAAGCATAATTCAACTTGCATTGCTCACACTACATAATTAAACATCCCAGTTTAAAAGGGGATTTCCTATGTTACTGACATAGGAAATGTTTGGAGCCCAAGTGTCCAACTTCTCCCCTCTCCCTTTGCAGTCACTTGTCTTAATCTGCCACTGGGAGCCCAACATCCAGAACTCAGCATAAATCATCTGCAAAGTCAAATTCATCTGTTTTCTGATTTCTGTCATCTATACTACAACATACGTTGAGGGCTGCTGTATGATTTCAGTACATCTCAAATAACTGTATTCAAGAAATAATTTGAAAGTAGAGATTCGATTTTCACATACTGAGGCCGTAGTCCAGAGAGAAGAGACATCTTCACCTCTAACCTTTCAGCATTTTTTCCCTATTTGTTCACCCTTTAGATTCACAAATAAATGAATGACTGGATGGAAATCCTCACTTCTAATTTCCAGTGGATTCAGCTCTTAGGTTTCCTCTGATTTTGCATAAAATAAATATGAAATAATCATTTTGCTTCTGCCAATTATTGAACCAATTGATTTTGTTGAAGCTGAAAAACCTTAATAGTTTACTATTAACCCTTAGTTAAGGGTTTTATATAAGTTATTGAGCAGAATTAAAGGGTGAAAAAGCAAATGTGACTGAATGAAGATATTCTAAATGTTCATTAGAGACGTTAGAGATTAAGCAAGATTGAGATGGTTTGGCCAAATACAAAGAAGGGTGATTAAGATGGAGCTGCTGGACACGGTGAAGGACATGCAAGGGACGAGGACAGGGAGAGACTGGATCACTTCCTGTGGAACATCACAGAAAACTGCCAGGCTGTCAGACACCTGGACGAGCTTCACATTTCTTTGTCTTTACAAAAGTCACCACTCTAAATGCAACATTTAGTTGCTACGTTGGAGGTTTTAAGGAAAACACCCTTGGTCCTGTCTTCTTACATCTTAAGGTTCTGTGCATCAAATGTTTTAATGTTACAGTTTTAATGAGCTGCTGAAGCCTCCAGGACTTTACTTCTGCTGTCTTTCCTGTCCCAAGTCTTCCTAAAGCTTTTATAATGCTGGAGGGAAAAACGTGTCCAGTACATGTATCAGCAAATTCACTTTTATATATTGAAGTAATTAAAAAAAAGAGACACATCTGTTTCCAAACACTGAAACCATCTCCTTGAGGGGTCCTACTGAGTTCTTCTGCCTCGTCCTCGTCTTCCATCTTGTGTGGAGATGAGGTTTCCGGCAGATGTGCTCCCTTTAGGAGGCTTGGAACAGTTTCTTCCTGCTATTCACCGTAATTTCACATTTCAGAACCCAATCCTGATGTCCTCCTTCTTTTTTGGCTCAGCGTGTTCTTTTTACAACCATCATCATAATTTCTATGTTTATATTTGTCATTATGTCTCAGGTTTTTCCATTGCAGTCTTTTGTGGATTATATGTTGGGACCACAGATTGAAGTTAGCAGTTACAGCTAAATCTCCTCATTTCCTGCAAATGATTGTTTTTGCACACTCTCCTTGATAAACTAAATAAATCATATCAAGTAGCTTTTGAATTATTGTTCCTTGTACAATCAACAATTAAGAGTCCAGCTGATATTTGTACTTTTTTTTCAACGTTTTTTGTGTGCAGCAACAACAGAAGGGCCTCTCCCGTGAGCACTCTGATCTGGACAAATCACCGGCCAAATAGCTAATAGTCCTGGAGTGAACCAACAGACACCCAAAATAAAAGAAAACAGGGAAAAAATTTAAAAACAATTTATGTTTGGGTTGGTGGTCCTCATGGAGGAAGTTGAAAGGTCAGGAGGCTGATCTGGAGTACTGGATATTTCAAATTTAGGTTAAATAGTATTAAGTTGCTTTTGACCAGTACCATAGTAGTACCACTAAGTGGCAGTAGGTGGCAGTGGCGCAACATTATATCCCCCTGTACATCGTTGCACCAGCACTGTTTCTCCATCCATCCAGTGATCCTCACATTTGCTTCTTTTGCTGTTAATCAGATTTTTTTTAAATCTTTATTTTAGTAAGTCTGTCTTTTGGAGAGACCCAGTGTGTGAGAGCTTAAATCACCCTGTTTCTTCTACAGCTGGTTCATTCCATGACTACTGAGATGATCTGAGGTGGAGCCCCAACTGTCCCTGACTTCCTCTGGTTCTTCTGCCTGGCAGTTCCATCCTCGGTGTCCTTCCATTATCTTACTCACCGAGCAGGAGACAGTATAATCACCTTTAGCTATGAATTAATAGCAAATAAATTATTAATTTTTTTTCCATATCTTTTCATATTTGAAGCCATTCCCAAACATTTTAGATTTTTGTTTGTTTCCAGATTTAAATAATAGATTCCGCATCTTGTTTATTTAGATTCTCATCTCCGTTCTCACCTCCCCCCAACACACAATTTCAGTTTTTATTTTTACATTTTTGGTGAGCACATTTCGGCAGATTATTACGGTAGTGACGTTTCCGACGTTCTTCTGCCACCCTGAACGCAGCGCAGCATCCGGCCATCCAGACCTTTTTAGTTTTTTTCTAAAATGCGGCAAGGGAACATTTTATGTTCCAAAGGGTTAAGATTAACAATGCAGCTAGCCTAAACCTCTTTATTCTCATAGTTAGGCAACCAAATTGTCTCATATTTAAGGTGATTCTTTCCTTATGTGTATCCTTGTATCCAAGCAGCTTCCAGTTAGTCATTGCTCATAGGACGACTTTTATATGTTGGGAGGAAAACAGATAAAATTTTGCATAGCTTTCATTTTTGCCCGGTATTTTATCGGTTGCCTTGCTGTTTTCTTGTTATTTTAGCCAGATGAAAGTGACCTTCAAGTAGTTTCACCACACCATATTACTCTGTTTAATACACAATATTACTCTGTGTTTGCTAGTAATGCACATTTTTTCTCTGTTTGGTAATACAGTCCTCAAGAACCACGCCAGCATGCATGGAGAAAGGTAGATGAGATGGTGTCACAAATGCTATTTTCTTTCAAATGTTTCTGTTAATCACAGTACTTATTTTACTGTTGTAGCTGTGCAACCCGGAGCTGCCATGGGGATGAACAGAGGAGAGGACCCGAACAGAGGGTGCTTGGTTGGGTTTCAGTGTACGTTAGCATTCGTACTGTACTATAATAATTGTTAGATTTGTAGTGCTGATGACATATTGGACACCATTTTTCAAAAAGTTGATGTTGTCACCCCATGTCCCAAGAATGAGCATCGCAAAATTCACCAACTGCAACTATGAAAGTTTAAACGAGATCTGAGCTTTGGGAAACACATGTTCTGTTGGTGCTGGTGGTCCTCACCTCCACCTCCTCCACTGCAGCCATTTCACTAGAGACGTCTGGAGGAGGGGGGCAGCCTCGCAGAGTCACACCTCACCAGAACATCCAGCTGTGGATTATAAATAGTCTGAGAATTCATAGTCAAAACGAATTATACATGATCAATTCTCAATTACTAATTATGGGCAGTGGAAGCTCTGTCTGTTGGGAACTGGGCTGAGAAGCAGAGGGTTCCTGGTTCAAGCCCCAGTGCAGACACAACATGGAAGGTGTTCTGGTAGTAGGAGAAGGTGCCAGAGCACCTTCAGAACACTGCCCAGGTACCCTTGAGTAAGGTACCGAACGTATTGGTGAAGAGAGAGCTGAGCCGAAAGGCAAAGCTCTCGATTTACCGGTCGATCTTCGTTCCTACCCTCACCTTTGTTCCTACCCTCACCTACCAAGATCACAGGTAATCTCACCCTATCTCTAAGGGCCGTCCCTTAGAGATAGGGTGAGAAGCTCTGCCATCCGGGAGGAGCTCGGAGTAGAGCCGCTGCTCCTCCGCGTTGAGAGGAGCCAGATGGGGTGGCTTGGGCATCTAGTCAGGATGCCCCCTGGACGCCTCCCTGGTGAGGTGTTCAGGGCATGTCCCTCCGGTAGGAGACCCCCGGGGAGACCCAGGACACGTTGGAGAGACTATGTCTCTGAGACTATGACTATGCCTGGGAACGCCTGGGGATCCCTCCGGATGAGCTGGAAGAAGTAGCTGGGGAGAGGGAAGTCTGGGCTTCTCTTCTTAGGCTGCTGCCCCCGCGACCCGACCCCGGATAAGCGGTAGAGGATGGATGGATGGATGGATGGATGGATGGATGGATGGCATTTATAACAAACTTTTTATCTTCTAACCCCTCAGCAGTTTGAAGTTCTTTTTACTCATCAGCTTTTATACCGGGTTTTTCTAGAACCTAATTTTTAGAGCATAAAACTAACAATATGCACTGTGGATGATGACGTCTCAGAGCTTTTGTAGGCTTCTTTTGTTACCGGATCTATAACTTTATAGGCAACCTTAAAATTATCGGTACTAAATGTGGCAGAATGTAATTACTGTGTGGCTCTTCTCCCGTTGGGCCGTATGGATAATATCCAATGAACGTGTGCAACACATATCTGCTGATTTCAACTAGAATGTGAAGCAGAAAGCGGAACATCTAAAACCTATTACATCTGAATTGGATTATGATTTATCTGTCTACTCTGATCAGCTGTAATGTCCAAGCACCAACTGATATCCAATAGAAACGGGCACCAGTCCGCTAAGAAGCTTCCGATTAGGTTAGTCTCCGGTGTCCTTGCTGGTGAGTCATCGAGGACCTGTCCTCGCTCTGGTGAGCGTGGATGGATTTCGGATCGACGGAGTATCCGAGAGCATGAAACAATGAAATGGATAAGATCACCTGCAGGAATCACCATCGTTCCCGCTGCATCAAATTTGGCCAAGTTCGACGCACGGAGGAGCCACGTCGCTGCAGCAGAGATGTTTAAAATGGATGCCTAACAAAAACGACCCCTCTTCCTTATTATTATTGCGTTTGAATATTCCCGCCACATAAATGCACAGATCACCTCAGCAGGGGACCCTGTCAGGCCGCCCTCCTCATAACTGCCCTGCTCATTTCTGCCCTTTCCCACTAGTGCGGCTAACGATTGACGGTCCCGTGTGGAACAGAGCGTGATGCTGATTTCTTCTTCTTTTCCTTGACAGCTTTACCCCTCTCGGGGTCACGGGGAGGATGCCGGAGCCTAACCCAGCTAAGCCAGGTTCCTATTACCTTATTTAAAAGTGCCTCTCCTGTTCTGCTGTTTTGGGACTGATCTGCATTTTCCTCATGGCCGTCCATGAATCTTGCCGACGCGCTGTACAGGTGAACCGGATCCTGATGCCACTGTGCTCCTTGCAGGTGTAACCGCAGCGTGAATTCCCGAGCAACAACAGTGTTATTAATTATTCCTGTCAGCCGAGGTCAGCCGGGCCCACCTGTTATTTTGCATATTACTCATATCTGCCCTGGTGAAAGGGCACATGTGTGCATGGTCATTCAGGGAGGGAAGCAGAGATGATCACCGGCGCACACAAACAGAACCGGCCCCGCTGGCTAGCCCTTTGAGCAATCACACTCATGCCGGCGCACAGAGGCGGCGCTCCGAGGTGTTCATTACTATTAATGTCAGGATTCCCGGCTGGAAGTGATGGCTGCGCCTCCTGCAGTCTGTACTGCTTAAAGATGAGCTCCTGGTTCGCAGCTCTTGCTCTCTGTCTTAGCTACAAGGGCAGACCGTGATGATTAATGCGCTCACTGTTGGGGTGTCAACAAGCCCCCCCCCCTGCAAATCTGGAGCTTCTGCTGGAGCGTCTCCCCTGCGTTGTGGCGATTCAGTCGCACAATATTTGCGGTTTGCGTCCAGGTCTCACAGTGGGGCTGCGCAAGACAGATTAGGCTTTGGTGTAAGTCGCCGTTTCTGGTTCAGCTTCAGCTCATATTGCTCCTGCCTTCATGGGTCCGAGAGGTCGGGGCCTGTAGGGTCTGAGCATCACGTGCCGGCCGATTATGTTCATGTTTGTGGAGGAGAGCAGGTTGTGTGCGGAGCAGCTGTTCTGTCTGCTCGAGCACCCTGGGTGACTGCTTTGATGTCTGTTGCCTTCAGGTCGTGCTCGACGTCGGTGCCTGACGTGCATGCTGGTAGCCCAAACTTCATCTGGCAGGGTGGACGGTGCAGACGCTCACGTTGGCGAGTGCAGCTCTTCAGAACTGAGGTTTTTACTGTGGCTTCATGCGTACGATCAATGTAGCTCCTGTTTTTTGGTCATGAGTTTCAACCATTTCTCTCGTACGACGGATGAAACGAAGGCATAAGTGAGGGACAAATGACCCCTGCTGGTCGCTTCCGCGCTAAAACAAATGAAGTTGCTAAACCCGGCTGTGACAGCGTTCCAAACAGCCTTTGGTTAAGACGCACGAGATTCTGAGCTTGGATGAAAGCCTTCCACGCACTAAGGCCGTGCACGAGCAGGCGCCAGCGCGTCGACACATCCAAGGGTCCTTCTAACAATTCTGCTGGTGACGCGCGCATGACATCCTGAAAAGCATGTTTGATGCCGCGGGTGCTAAAGTGCGTTCTAACAGCAGACTTGGACAGCTTTTTTTTTTTCTTCCTCTTTATTTCGGCCTGTTTCCCCCTGAAGGATCATGGTGGGTGTTGACAGCTCTTGTGCTCCGATCTGTATGTGTGGGCGTCAGTTTGCCGTCTGTAGTGCTGCACTGGGGTGACTGTTGCCATTAGCTGTTAGAGTTCTGATTCACACCCAGGAGGAGCGGGCTCTCTGGAGCCAAGCTGCCAACTGGCTGAGATAATGTACAGTTGGCTTCTTGCCCTCGTTTTGTCCTCAGCGACAGTGTGAGAGGACGGCGTTCCGTTTCAGGCTGTTTCAATTCCCATTGAGGGTTTATGGGCGGGGGGGGGAAACAATGACGAAACAAAACTTAATCATAAGATCATAAGTGGATGAGAGTGATGCCAGGCACTTACACAGTTAGATAAATAATGGGCTCTCAAACAGAGCCGCCACGCCACCACCAGACTACTACAAGCAAACTCACTGCTGACGTAAGATCGTTTTTCTTTGACGAAAGACTGTACAGACAGACTGCTTATTATGGGTCTTTGGCTCAGACGTAACATCATTACACACATCTGCATTCTTAAAATCATGTTCTTTACTTTAGCTTCAGTTAGACCCGTGGAATCCAGAGGGACCGTTCAGTCCTGCTCACCCCCTTTGGGATGTTTCCTTGCTGTGGTTGGAGTTCACCTGTGGTTAATTCAATTGGTTGGTTTGGGCTTAGTCCAAGACTCTGTGTGTGTGTGTGTGTGTGTGTGTGTGTGTGTGTGTGTGTGTGTGTGTGTGTGCCAAAGAACAAAAGAAAAGGAAAGAAATGGTTCCACTGGTGGAAATAAATTCAATTATCTGATTGAAAAAGACACACTTTATGTCCAGACAGTCTCTCATCATTTGTTTCCGCTGGAGTGGAGGATATCGGGGGGTGGGTGGGGTGGGGGTGGTATTGTATCTGTTGTTATGATGGATATTATTGGACAGCAGACTCCATGATAGCTCCTCTGGGGAGACTAAAGATTGATACAGTGCCTCACCCAGCCTGCACACCTCCATCATGCATTTTACTGTGTGGTTTGGGGGCCATAGCGTGTGATTTTTGATGAGCTTTAAATCACTTTTATATTCCACTGAGCGGAGGGGGGAAAAAAGGCTTAATCCATCGAGGGGGAGTCATTTCCGTTGCCGTTATTTCCTAGCAGTTTAAAAGGCTTTGTTTTCGTCTCCCCAGTGATGTGTAAAAATATAATTCTTCCTTATCATGACCCAAACATGCAGCCCTTCATCCACCAGCTGCCAGGTTTTATTTGCTCGGTTCCAGTTCGCCTGTCAGCTGTACGCCACCAGTACCTGCAGTGGATTCTTGAGCAGTTAAACACAGGTGGTAATTCACTGCTTTCCCTCTAATGAAAACGATTACCCATAATACATATTCACATCATGTCGTTCTCTCTCTCTCTCTCTTTTTTAGCCCGGGGGTTTAATAGGGGGATCGGTTCTTGTCATTTCATTGCCAAAAACTTTAATAGAATTTCTGGATAATTGCAAACATGCTAATGGAAATCAGAGCTTATGGAATGTAAAATTGCTGAAAACAAAGGCTAAGAAGGCAGATAAATCACGGTTAGCGGTGGCATTTTTAATATCAGCGAGAATACGATGACGGCGGCACATTAGTGTTTCTATAAAAGCATTTATGAGTGAGAAAGAGCATAAATCAAATGAGCAATGAATTATCAGTCTGATAACACATAAGAAAATAAATTAATACAATGACAGGGTGCTCAATGAAGCCGGGCCAACGAGCATTCCAGCAGCTCCACTTTTAAAGTCCAGAGATGGTCTCGGGATGGCGAGACGTCGAGGAGGAAGCCGGCAGTGTTTCAATTACAGTATACATGGAAAGGGCACCAGTGCAGCAGGATTGATATGTCATTCTAACAATGTCCAATTAAAAAGGGAGAATGCTTCTATTATTCTTTTATTAGAATGCTGTGGCTGCGGCTGCACTGAGAGACATGCACATTCCAGGGGAAAGGTGAGAGTCCACCAGGCGTGAAATGAGTACAGCTCACATAAAATCATTTATATTCCCCACGGTGCCTGTGATTTAGTTTTGTAGCTGTAATGACTGTGTAGGGATGTGTGTGCGTGTGCGTGTATGCGCATGTACACATTGGCTTTTTAATGGCAGATAAACATGCAAAACAGTGCATTTATGACTCTATTTTCGCCATTATTTATGAACTGAGGGCCAACATAAAGCCCTCAGCTTTACATTAGCCCTTTGGAACGACGTTGTTCCCCTCACTCAGGTGTCCAGCAGCACACCAGGATCTCGCTTCTTCATTCTTTCCCTTTTTATCATCGCCATGTTTAGGGGCAGAAGCTTTCCCTGGCGTGGCGTTATCACCACCAGCTAAAGTCGCTGAGCTGCAGACATCTTTTTGGAATATTTGTGCTGTGCACTTCTCCAAGAAGAACGTTGCTGCATGTTAACTGCAGAATATATTAGTGCTTATTTACATTTCACATGCTTATTGATTTTGTTTCTGTAAAACTGCAAAGTTACTAAAATCTGATTATTGCTTTCTGTTAATACTGTACTTCAGAATACTGATGACTGCTTGATCAATGCTGAGAAGAAAAATAATGATTTGTGTTTGTGGTTAAGCACAAACAAACAAGCATAAAGAAAACAAAACAGGTGCACTATTGACATTAATGCCATCATCTGGAGCTGGTTGCTCTGGTTTCACTCCTGTGGACAAAGAGCAGTTTTTCTTCTTCTCTGTTTAGAGGTTAAAATAAATAAATACCATTGTTGGAGTTACATTTCTAACTGGCAGGACATGAAAGGAGCTCTTCAGCAGTGAGAGGGCACGCAGGGTCTTTGACACGACCCAGCTCAAACTTTCCAGGAAAAACTCCAGCGGAAATGTGGGAATACATGAATACTAATCAAGCACTCTGACCCTGCACATATTGTAAATCAATCGAAACGTATATGAGCGAATTCTATCTGTTCCCCAGTGAGAGGGAACCAAAAATGCTTCTCAGCAATCCAAACAAATGCTGGCTGATTGAATCTCTGCACTCCCACTCCATCGGCTACCTCCTCTAGCGGCTTCGCTGGACCCAATTATCCGAGATGAGCTGCGGCCACGCAGGAAGCCACGTCTAACCGCCAGAAGCCGTTACTGGAGTTTCGTCCTGCTTGGAGCGTCATTTCCCTAAAATGCATAATTGTCTTGACATGCTCATCACGTACAGCATGAAACGTTGATTCCACCTTAGTTATCTTCTCCGGGGGGGGTCACCGAAATGACTTCTGCAGAGGGAAAAAGAAAAGTGCTGCTGCATCCACACAGGCGGGTGTGGATGCAGGCTGATCTCAGGATGAATGCCTCACTCCTCCTAATTAAACGGCCCACCTTGACACCTTTCAAAAGTTACCTTTAATCACTTGGATCTCCCCAAATCAAAAACCCCATTGTTGACATTCGCGATTCCTTTTTTCTGTTGCGGGGGAAAAAGGTCAATCTCATCAAAGGAAATTTGAAATAAATGATAAGAGCTAATTGAATGTGTGAGAGGGGAGCCAGTGAATAAATACGCCATAAATATGGTCTGATTGGTTGCTAGTACAGTGTGAGGTGTCGCTAACAGGTTGGGTTCTATTTATTTTCCTGCTGTAACTCTTAGGCCACCTTAACAAAAGTGCATTTATAAAAAGATGAAATTAAATGGGTCTTTCTCTTGCAATATGATTTATCTTCATGGACGGAAGCAACAGTAATATTTGAGTAGGTTTCCTTGTGGCTAAGGGGTTTAGGATCCAGTAGATCCAGACCTGCACAGATGCCCTGTCTGCACCCCGTGC
This sequence comes from Takifugu rubripes, assembly GCF_901000725.2. Taxonomy (NCBI): domain Eukaryota; kingdom Metazoa; phylum Chordata; class Actinopteri; order Tetraodontiformes; family Tetraodontidae; genus Takifugu; species Takifugu rubripes. The sequence continues at coordinate 2,151,224 of NC_042291.1, read as the reverse complement.
ACACCTGAAAGACCCTGCATGTGACTCAGAACAAATGATTTTAATGCTATCAAGAGTATTAAAATGATATGCTATTTGCATATTAAGCACACAGGGCATCCTGCATTTACTCTAGTAAAATAAATGTGTGCTATGTTACAACAAGAAGACTGATTAACACCTGATTGGAGCTAATGTTGCCATGAAAGGAAGAAGCTAGCCTAAAAATACAGACCTTCAGGAGGATTCGATGGGTAAAATATTATATACAAAGAAAGCGCAAACGCTCAGAAGTGGGAGCACAGGGCAAATATGGCCCCAAGACACGGGGTCTGTCACAGTCTAGCCAATGCCAGGCTGATTTCACGCCTGATGTCCCCCAGTCAAGGGGAAGATGGGAAATTACTGTCTGTAAGAACATTCACTACCAACAGGGGTCACTCTGTGTTTAGTTAAAGGAAGAAAAAAGACACAAGACAGCTGGGTGGGGAAGCGGGAGAAAAGGGTAATCAGGATGCACCGTGAATGAGGGAGAGTCTGCAGGGGAGAAGACACTGGCGAGAGTGGGTGGTCAACTGGGGAAATGGCGCCGTAAAGCGTGTGTATTTGAAGATACAGTAAATGAATAAACCCATCATCAAAGGGACAGGTATGAGACAAAGGTAGACAACGGGGACAAAAATAACAAGAATTATAGAGGCTGGAGACGGAGTGACGCCAGCATGGCAGAAATTCCGTGACTGCTTTTTGCTTCTTAAAAAGCGGCCATTGAAGAGAAAGTTCCAGAAAGCCGCTCCGCCCGATGAGCGTGGCTCTGAGGGCCTGGGGAGAGAAAGGGATGGATTAGTCCATTTTTATTGCTTGGCAAATTGACCCAAAAGCCCTATCTCATCAATCATTCACAATGGACCCTTTCTCCCCAGTAAGCTGCCCCCTCATCCCTTCTTTTCTCCTTCCAAATCCTCTTGTTGTCTTTCCCGACTTCCCCCTCTGTGTGTTTTCCGCTGTGGCCTTCAGAATACGACTGCAGATACATTAAAGATGATCGTCCCATAGGATCCCATCCTAAATTTCCTCCGTGTGCAGCATTCACTCACCTCTTCTTTGTCTTTATCTGAAGGATTGAAGAGTGTTTTTAAGGCTTTAGCATGAAACGTAACAGACCTCCGAGTGTAAAGATTTGAATCACAATTACGCAGGAAACCTGCAGCTTGTGTCTTATGTTCTTTTTTTTTTTTTTGCCTTCTAGCAATTCAAAGTGAAATAGGCTTTAATTACACGTCATTAAAACACATCCAGGAGAGCCTGGCTATGATTTGAGCATTTAGCAGACTATCAAATTAAGCCATTTAGCTAAGCCTTAAATGAATATGAATATTTAAAAGATCCCATTTTTCTCTGACATGTTGTGTTTCCCAGCTGAATGTTTGTGAATTGTAAATCTGACAGAACCGTTCAAATAGTGTTTTAATTATTAGGGTTGAGAATTGATGGGAACATTTCACGTCAGATTGAGAAATCTTCACAAAAGAGCGTTTAAACTGGACGCGAAGGCTCATTTTCACCATTGAGATGAAGTATGGAGGTTTTTACAGTTTCAAATCAAATCAAATCAAATCAAATCAATCTTTATTTATGTAGCGTCTTATACAATCAGAATTGTTTCTAGACCCTTTCCAGAATCCCAGGGCCTAACCCCAGATAAGCAACAGTGGCAAGGAAAAACTCCCCTTTAACAGGAAGAAACCTTGAGTAGGACCAGGCTCATGTAGGGGGACCCTCCTGCTGATGGGGGGGCTGGGTAGAGAGAGAGGAGAAGGGGGAGGACAGGTAGAGGAGAGAATAGGTAGGAGAGGAGAGGAGAGGAGAGGAGAGGAGAGGAGAGGAGAGGAGAGGAGAGGAGAGGAGAGAGGAGAGGAGAGGGAGAGGAGAGGAGAGGAGAGGAGAGGAGAGGAGAGGAGAGGAGAGGAGAGGAGAGGAGAGGAGAGGAGAGGAGAGGAGAGGAAACCATGACCCAGTGGGGTGACAGAGGCCTGTCAGGTGATCATGTTTCCGGACCCCGGCAGCCTCGGCCTATAACAGCATAGCTAAGATGTGACCTAACCTAAGTTTGTGTCAAGTAGAATCGTTCATTAACGGCCGCGCTGGTCACGTGACCACTTATGGTGATTTCCCTAAATTTTGTTCATCTAAACGTGTGAATAAAATCTAAAGTTCACCAGCTCCAGCCACCAGCCCCACTCTCATCCATTAGAACAGACTCAAAACACTGGTGCAGCCCTTGAATTAACATGACTTTGATTTATTATGTTTTGGCTTGAACAATTTCCTCAAATATTTGGCACAAATCAGATAAAATAAGGTTCAGAACTAGAAGGTGAAGCATTACCCAGTGTGATTGTTAAAGTATCGTATCGCAGAGGCAGCCTCATTCTGCTTTTCCTGCAGATATTTATATTTTGGTGAAAAATAAATGAAAAAGCAAAACTTGACTTCATTAGTCAAGGACTGCAAAGTCTGTGATTTGAGGGAGCAAATGAATGTTGTCGGCGCTGCCTCCATTATTTCCCGAACAGATGTCTGATGGCGCTGAATCCTGGGCGATTAACCCGGGATTTCATCCTGCTAAATTTAAAGGCTCCAGATCCTCCCCAGCTCTGCGGTTGGATCTCAGTGTTTCCTGCGTCTCTCGCAACTATTTTAACATCTGCCAACCACCCAGAAAGAGCCGCGACATGAATGTGGAGCAGAGCACAACTTTCCTCAAAATGCCCAACCCATTCATCGGCGCTCCTCGGTCACCTTGAATAGCTTTCTTTTCCCACTTTAACATGTGATTAAGCCCTTTACTGTTGCTGCCTGTTTGCCTGCCTGCCTGCCCGCCCGCCCACCTGTTTGCCCGCCCGCCTGCCTGACTGCCTGTTTGTCTGCCTGCCTGCCTGTCTGCCTGTCTGTCTGCCTGCCTGTCTGCCTCCCTGCCTGTCTGTCTGTCTGCCTGCCTGCCTGCCTGCCTGCCTGCCTGCCTGCCTGCCTGCCTGCCCGCCTGTCTGCCTGCCCACCTGTCTGCCTGCCTGCCCGCCTGTGATCGCATGAGGATTCTGACTAATCTCACGTTATGTTGTTCGTTGCGTCCTTTGCGTGTGGCCACGTTGGTGGACTAATGATATCAGCAAACTGGGATCAGCAATTAATTCCACATGCTTGCGGCCTGAACTGGTTTATGCCAGTATTTTCCCCCTTAGGGCTTCATAGCATTTTATCTTCATTGGCACCTTATGTTTACAGCTCTATTAATGTCAATGTTTCGGCTCATTTGACATGTTTTATTGCACCATTCAAAAACCGGGACGTTAAAAGAAGATTGGCACCTTCGTTTCCTGACAATTATAAAAGCAGCATAACAATTGGAAGAAAACTGTTCCAGTTCAGTCTAAAGAGTCATTTAAAGAAAACAACAACAACTTTAAATTAGGCTGCAGTTGTGACCTTACAGGAAATGAACTCATTGATCGATTTGCAGCATCCATAAATCACCAACAGAGGGTGCTACAGTCGCTTCAATCACCCAGGAGCAGGAACGTTGTCTTCTTCACATCAGCTTTTTCTGCCCAGTCGATTGGTGCTAAACACATAATGCCCATTGATGGAATCCAACGAAAATCTGTTTGGGTGATTGATTAACCACAGTCTACATGCTACAGCTTCTGTGTGGAGCATGTCGATGGGTACGTCACTTACACGTGCACTTGAAAAGCAATGTGTCAGTCAGCGGTAACTGAGGGGGATCTTCGGTGGTTTGTGCTCTCAGAGCGCTTCGAGTTTTAAAAGGCTCCCAGCAGGACACAGAATCTCCACTATATCCTTTATCCACTTCTGTTAACACACTAATACGTGTGTGTGTGTGTGTGCGTGTGTTTGTGTGTGTGTTTCAATGGTGCCTTTGCTTTGTTTTAAAAATAGGAATCACTGTAGTTGTAGTTAGCTAAAGAAAAGCTTACCAGAAATTGCCAGATGAGTTTTCATAATTCGAAATTGGAAAAAAAGAAAAATCACTTTCTTTTTGACATCCAGGCCTCGTCCATGCTGCCCAGCGTGCACGATAAAGCACTTCAACTCAAACACAACCAATCCAGCAGTGAGGGGAAAACACTCCCTGGTGGAGGAGCCAGAGCTGTCTGAAGGGTTACTTCACACGGCGCGTCGGTGTCGCCACTCCTCCACTGTTTTAAGAGCGCGCTGGTCGTTGCGGCGTTCGTTCACCACACACGATAACCATGTAACCCCGGGGATGTTCAATGCCACAGGTGAACCGAGATGGAGTGAACGCCACGTCAGAACATCAAAGCGGACGCGGATGCAGTTGAACGCCGTGTCATTTGACATGCACTAAAGCACTTGGCGGTGATTTCATTTGCCGCTGGTAAAAGCTTCTGTGCCAGCAGTAGCCTGACCTCACTATGATAAACAGACTGAATCATGGTCGTCGGTCGCATGTCAGACCCTTCTCCTCTCATATCTACCACTCTCTCCCTCACTCACGCCTTTCAGTACACATTTGGACTTACAGAGCACAAAGGTTTGGAGTCAGAATTGGATCTGGGTGTCATGACAACCGGGTGCATCAAAATTCTACCAAATGGAACTTTGTCCCAATTCCTGACTTCCTCCTTCCCTCTGAGTGAAAATAACATTAGATTAGAGCGATTCACATCTGGGGGGGGGGGGGGGGGGGGCGTGTAACCTATACCTGCTATATACTGTACTTGTTACACAGTTTAGAAGTTGGAATAAATGAAGAATGAAAAGAGTTTTCTGTGAATGAAATATGCAAATATCCAAAATACCATTGGTCACATTCATGCTCCCAAAGAAACGGATCCTTAATCACTGCCTTCAGATCTGGACCCTGGCTGTTTCCCCTCAAGTTGGGTTAATCTTCACATTTATATGTGTGTGTGTGTGTGTGTGTGTGGGGGGGGGGTATATTCTAATTAGCTTCCATGGCCATGATGTCTATATTTAATGAAGAAAAAATGGCAAATTGATCCGGTGATCCGCTGCAAAACAAGAGAGTTGCCCTGCAGCCAAGCCAGCCACTTCAGGACCTGTGTTTGTGCAGCTTTGCATCAAAGCATGTGTCTGTAGATCCCATCTGCCGCTGGGCTTCCACAGTGTGTTAAACAGTGTGGGCCTCATCAATCATTACCGCCCCCGCCTGGGCACTGCCAAGCCCCCAGAGAGAGATGCAAGAGCAGGGCAAGACAGAGAGAAGCACACTTCCTGCCTCCTGCGAGTTGGAGCTTACGCATCAGACTTCTGACAGGATGGCCGGGTAATGTCCCCGAAGGACTGCCGTCATGCTGCGCTCAGTGGCTGCTGGGGGACAAGCTGCCACTGCCAGAATAAACCCCCGAGACCTAACATCACATTAACACTGTGGCAAGCCTTGGGAGGCCTTCCTCTGCAGATTGAAAAGCAGGGATCCGCCACCACAATTAAAAAGCAAATGATTACAATCAGCTTGCTGGAGAGAAACAAACAAGCAGTTTGCAGGGAGAGAATTTCCACTGATGTAGACTCATTTGTGTAATGGGGAGCTTGTCTGTTCGGCTGGAGATAGTGAAGTGCACTCCGAGTGCTGATGAGTGTTGGTAGCCCACGGGGATCAGCAGGGTTTGTGCCTCCTACGCCACGCCGCCCAAACCCACGCACTTTGCTTGTCTGAGCTGAGAGTGGAGAGAGCGAGAGGTCATCCGTTTGGTTTGCAGCGTAGTATCGGCCTCAGCAAATCTCATGCTCCTCTGCAAAGGACAACTTTACGCGACAATTTGCAAGATTAATAGATTTTTCAAAATGTCCCACTCTCCGTTTGGCGGACGCCGCTGCAACGTTGTGCCAGCGGGGGGGCGGGTTCTCTGGTGCAGGGGATTCCGTTCTCTGTGCACCGGCTGAGGTGACACTTGTGGAATGCTGACCGGGAGAGACTTTTATAAATCGGAAAATAAATCACAATTCACAGGAGAAAATGGTCCTGATAAAACCCTCTGACAATTGAATGATAAATTTCTGGCCAGTATCAGAGTGAGCTTCGGCTTGCCTGGAGGTTATTGCTGTGTACTTTATCCACTGTTGGTCATTCATCACCTGGGCACAATATCAGCCAGTGTCTACACCCATATGGAGAGAGGTAGAGTGGGAGAGAGAGAGAGAGCCTCACTGCAAAGCAAGTTAGCATTACTGTCCTCTTATCTCGGTTTTCAGAAACATCACCTCTTAGTTTTGCCTCTGCGGGCCTTAAACTCGATGCAAGATGATGCTTAAAATAACAACTGCACTGGACAAAACCCCTAAAGAGAGGAGAGAACAGACCAGAGGATGTTCGTGTGCCATTACAGAATTTGTAATGTTCAGAATCATTAGAAAAAAAACTCTTCAAAAAACAAATTTTGTTGTTTAATGCCAAAAACAAGAACACTTAGTCCATAGCACACATGTTAAACCAGCTTTAAGCAACAATATACTATGCTTAAAATTACAACCTCCACTTTTCTCTGAGTTCGTGTCCTGCCAGTGTGTGTGTCTGATGCCAGTGTGTGTGTGTGATCACAGCACCAGCAGCAAACATAGCCCTGGGATTGGTTCCTTTGTGGAGCCCAAAACAATCCAGTCCTGTACGGTTCAAGCTGCAGATTTTCTAATGCTTAAGGCCATTGGAGCGATAGTAACAAACCTTTTTTATATAACACAGGTAAAGTACTGCTTTACCACGCGGTTGCACCTAATGACTCTTTATGCTCTACACTAGCAGGGTACTCACAGTTCAGCGGTATAGTAATTATGGGTGAAAATGTGAATATGTTTTCAGCCTACTGTTGTCATTGTTCCCTAAAATAGGATGAAAATAGTGAGTTGTACATACAAAACCGACATGGCAACTAAAACCAGTCAACATTGCTGGTTTGTCAACAGAATGAAGGTGGTTCTGAGACATATTTGACTTCGATTATCTGTCCAGAGTTTGCCTTTTGTGACAGAAAAACCATTAGACGTAGACTGAATACAAATCCACAGCTGCGTGATAACAGTGTGAAGCTCCGAGCTGTGACAAACGACTGCAGATCTGGCTTTTGTCATATCTGTGACTGTCTGACCACCTGCTGAGGCCGACGCCACAGCGACACGTGAGCGTGCAGCCGGCCCTCTGACAGCGTGGAGCTGCTCTCCTTGTGAATAAATTAATGCTTTTGCATTCCCCCCCCCGGTGCAATAGAGTGAGGCTCAACATCTTTTCCCCTGGAAAATTTCCTGTGTTGAAAACTCGGAGGTGTAACATTAGCATATTCATGGGCCATAATTGTGGCAGAGGCTGTGTAAACCATCATTATGCATTCAAAACCAGGGTATTTCCTTATACACACAAGTTAAACTCCATTAACTCAGCAGGGCCATAGGCTCAAAGACTTGGAAAAATATGAATAAGCGGCGTGAATGCAATGTAAAATTTAAAGTTAGCATATGAAAATCTAAATTTCGGTCCACGTTTATTATCTTATATCAAACAGTTTAGTCTAGCTTTGCCATAAGATTAAATTTGAGAATAAAAGAAATAGTGACAGTGCTGTACTAGATAGTCTTGACAAAAATGGATTACAAAACAGAGATCACGGGCCCAGCCCATACAATATATGACAAATAAATAGCATAGAAAGTCTTATTTAGAGATAGTGAACATCTTGCTGAATGTCTCACTTCATCTTTCAAGGAGGGCCTTTTGGTTTGAGCCGCTGTCGTTTATTTATCACCCATCTGTCAGGAGAGTGCTGCAGCTTGTCGGCAGTGCTCTCACCGCCTTTGTCTTGTAAATTCAACTTCTGACATCCGTGAGACGGCAGAGGGTTTTCGCTCGACAGAAATAGAATTCAGGGTTGTTTTTGTCGCCCCCCCCCCCCCCCCCCCCACACACACTCCAAACAACAAAGCAACTCAGTATCAAAACTGCAATGTGGGTACCTTGAAGACGGAGCCATATATAGAAATCTTGTAAATCAGGCATGAATTAACGCAGAGTTGGCTGTTGACGTGCAACGCTTCAACCGGCTTTAAAGAATTCTGATGATACTGAAGATGGCAAAGTAAAAGGTTTGTGAGTCCACAAAGCACCGCAGACAGATAAACCAGATATATAGAGAGAAACAAATGCATCATTTCTCATAAGTGGAGCCGTTGATGCCTCTGCGAGTGTAATATTGTTTTGGTGTTGAAAATGAGTCCTTTAAAATAAACTGTACCTGTTTGGCTGCAAAAAATGAAAACTTTTCAGAAATCAATATGTAATAGCCTGAGATTTCAAAAATACCTCACTGCTACGCTGCGCGGACTGATGCAGGATCAATAGAGGAATGCATCTGGTTCACAGCAGGAGAGCTGGGGGATGGATCAATAATAAGCAATTTTTTTTATTTTTTTTAGGAATTGCAAGAGGTATTGACTGGTTAATTAGAAATTTCTTTCAAAAGGTGCATAAAAGGCATCGCGACAAAGAAACGCTCAGGGAGCTTTCTGAGAAACTTTGAAGGCAACTTTCAGGAGAGTGAAAGTAAAAGTGTATATGATAATTAAACACTTTCTGGTTTAGTGGTCTGAATCCAGACCTGAAGGGCCTCAATCCAGCCAGGTTTTCTGTCATCCCAGAGAGAAAACAGGCTTCATCGAGGCAGGTGGGAACCCAGGCTCATCTGTTGGAAAACCCGGTGACCTAGTGGCTGGCATGGACTGGGTTCAACTGCACTGCTTTAGACAATAATTAATGAAGGCAAATGTGAAAAACTGACTCCAAAATAGTAAGATGATTAACTCTAATGTAAAAAAGGGAAATATGAAAAATCAGGCGTAAACTCGTTATGTTTCTCCTGAAAAAAGACTGACCCAGCAGCAACAGTGGTGCGCTTGCTATAGTACAAATATTAACTTCTTTATAAGCACATTAAACCAGTAAATGCCTCTATTTTCACCCTAAAAAACTGTAGAAAAGCTAATGACCGCACAGGTTAAAATGAATGTGGTTGCAGTACATGTTACAGTCCGACGCCAACGTCACGAAAACAGGTTTGAAAAGTTCATTTAATGTAACATTCAGCTTTGCTATTACAGCTATCAACATTACAAAAAGGTATACTACAAATATGAACGAGAAACTTTCCATCCGAGGTAATCGTTGGCAACTCATCTGTGTAAAAGTGATGATGATGTAATTCCATCCCATTCTCCCAGTATGACTGGATGGAGGAGAGGGTCACATGACTAGAATGCAAATGATTTCATGACATAACTCAAAATAGGCCGAGTCCTTTCCTCTAAACGTATAAATAAAGCCAAAACATCTGGGGCATTAGGGCTGTCGTCTTGTTGTGACGGCATTCACCACAGAAGCTGGTTGCCACTGTTCCTCGTCCAATTATGAGCTCCAGATTTAATAATTCAGCTGTCAGACATGAATTTGGCTGCCAGGATATCATGAATAAATTAGGTGAAATTATTTTTGGGGAAAAGTCCTAAAGTAATTGAACAAGATGGATTTATGCTCTATAAAGTAACTCACCAATAGAGGGCAGCGATGGGTTCAAAGTAATATCAAAACATATATTTGTTTACATTAAGCAGTGGAAAATCCCAGCACATAATCAGCTCATACTCTGACACAGAATTGTGATCTGCTGTCAGCTCATCAAAGCTGCATTTGTCACTGTAAAAGTCCAAAAACGAATGTATCCCATAACCAACATGTCTCTCTGTTCCTCCCGCAGTCCAAAATAAGCGCTTAAGACTTAGACAAACTTTACATCATCCTCACGTGCGCAGACACGCATGGCACAACGAATAACTTGCAGAAGCATTCGTACCCCGGAGGCGCGGATCCAGCAGCTATTCTGGGGTTCCGCATCTTGACATGTTGGCCTCTAGTGTGCTGGGGTCTAGGATTGGACCCCTGACCTTCATATCACGTAAGCAACCTTTTTTTTTTGCTATTTAGTTTGTATTTGGAGACATTTTAAAAGTCTTTCAGACTTTGAAGGCAGAGGCTGAAGTCCTGGTTTCGCAAACATAGAGGGATGATAAAAAGCTGCACATATCTGCACACAAAAGCCTGGAGATCCGAGTTTACCAGCGAACACTAAACTCAACATGAAGACAAAACAGATGAATCATGAAATACAGAAACCCACAACACGAAAAAAAAAACAGGAAAAAAATAGGCCCTTGTGAAAAATGCTTACACACCGAGTCCAAGTGACGCTTATGGGCATCGGAGTTTTTCCCTGTGATGACTCCTCTCATGATTTATGTAGGTAGAGGCGTCTCCTCTGACCTTGAGAGATGCTTTGCTTTGTGCTGATGTTCAGGTTAACTGGGGATTGTGGGAATTGGAGGTCCCTCAGAGGCATCTTTTTTTTCTGACCTCACACAGTTTCTGCAGTGTGAGCTTCTGTCCTGATCAATATCCACCTCAGTTCATGTGGGCTCTTTTTTTTTTCTTTTTACAGAGATGTGAGCTACTGATGATAGATTGAGGTTTGGATATTACTTTGAACCCACAATGCCAGGAAAATTCATTTTGATAGCGCGCCAGTGTGCAGAGTATTGAGCTGCTAACGCCAACTATCTATCAGAACACAAATGTGGAGTGAAGCATCTCTTCAAGGCATGATGAGGTACTTATAAGCCTCACAATATCATGACTAAACTAACCGTAATTACAATAGATTCCTAAAGCAGATTGCTGATATTTCTTTTCCATCCAACTTCATCACTTTTCTGTCATTTTAAACAGGAAACAACCTGTGGGGGACGTTCAAAGCCACTAAATCACTGATTTCTTCCAAAGATGTTCAGACGAGTCCCGAAGGTTTCGGTGCAGTAAATGCTTATTTACTGGGGCATGGCGCACACACACCTTGCATCTTAATATACTGACAGAATGAGAAGATGAATGGCGCCGTTACATCTGTATCATGTTCACGGTAGATCAATCTGTCACTCTGCCTCAGTCGCTTATTCGATAATGTCCTTGGCCTCAAACTCCTCCCAGTGAGATTTATGCCCTCACCACTGAGCTGAGGGGGGAACAGAGACACGTCTCAACATACTACAGAGGCTTCTGGTTTGACTGATTTGGATCATAATTTGTTCGTAAACCTGCAAATCATGACATCGCGTGATTTGGAGGTGATGGAATGTGATGACTGGTCCCGCTGGGAAAACGCCATCAGTCCCACGTGTTTAGTTCACCTCTTTCACACGTCTTTAACCAATGAAGCAATCAACCGACAGCACGCCAGACGTCACTAAATAACCGAATATCTACTGAACAACTTACTTAACAATAAAAATGTTGCAATCGCTCCTGATAATTGTTTTTGCACATCAATTTCTAAAGGTTTATTGTATTTAGTTCTCAGTTCCAGCCTGGAGTTTGAAAATATGTCTTCTCTCAATTTGCGCTGTTAAATATGAGTCAAATCAATATCACAAGAGAATAATCCTGCACAGCTCGATTCATATGCACTCAAATATTGATGTATTCTTGTATATTTAATCTTCAGATTTAAAACAAACTGCCCCTAAAACGCTGAACGGAATATTGTTTTCTTCTTCTAACGTAAAGTTGAATTTAAGTCGTTTTCAGTAGTGTGCGAGGTTTTAAATCACGACCACAAATCCAAAGTGACAGGATTCATTAAAATGCTCATTAGTTCATACTTTGCGGTGTGATTTTTGCCTTGTTTGTACCTGAATATGGAAAGAAAGGAGTAGGAGTTGAAGTAAAACCTTTAAAAATCTCCTATGGAGCTTTAGAGGAAACGGTAACCTTGGCCTTCCTCCTTCTGATGTTTATGAATGTTCCACTTGTTTTACTTTTCCTGGTGCTTGATTAAACGATAAGAAGGTCCAATTATCTCTGCAGCTGTTGTGTGGGAAAGGTCAAGGTTAAAAGTTACTAATTTAATGTTTTTCGATGAAGGTTTTATTGCCCAGAATCAGGAGCCAAAGTGGGCGAATCACATTTAAAACAGTGCTTCTTTTCCTTTTTTCTGTTACTTTCAAGGACTACAGGGTGCATTTAGTTGGACAAAAGCATCAGAACAAAGGAAACAAAGACTTTCTCAACACTAATGGCCAGACTAAAAAAAACTGTTTTAATTATTGAGCGTTATAACGTTTATCAAGTGGATTTTGGCTGCTAAAGAGTTCTTTAGCTTGTGTAAGAGCTGGAACCACACATGTGACCGAGTTTATGCTACATTTTAAACCTTTCAAAGCTTCGAGCGTCCGCCCATATGGTCCTAATATACTGTATGTTGCTGCAGAGTTGCTTCTTTCACTCATTTAACGGCTGTTAATCCTGGGATGTTGCGTCCTGAACCTGAATGAAACAGTGGTCATCCTCTTCTTCTGGTGTCTGAGCTGCTGTCACAGGGTGATGCAAAATTTACTTGTGAACTCTCTAAGGGTTCTTAACCCCCCCCGTGTCTCACACTTTCCTCCTAACATCTGCTGCAATGTTGCTACCCACACATTTTTCCTGATGCCTGCAGGGAGTGGAGGTCGTGGTGCGGGTCAGAGGTCTACATGGTGAGCGCATATCTCTGCAAATCTTGCCATTTCTTGAGTTATTATTTGATATAAACCAGCAGCTGATTGTCTGCTCAGCTGCTCAGGGATATATTCAAGCCAGTAACGTCCATTTCCTTTCCATTCACCTGTACTGGGATTTCCATCAGATTTTACCTCCCCCAGTAGGAGATGCCCAGCTGTTGAACGTCATCAAGCTGATGTTCAAGAGAGGAAGGACAAATGTGGATTGATGAAATGAGTCATTGTGTCCTTTTTAAATATAAAGTGCAGTCGAGCGGAAATGTTTTTAAGTGAAGAGAATTGAAGAGTACTTTTCAGTAGTATAATTGAGGGCATTTATTCCAGTCTTGCTGTAGGGCAAATATAATCTAAAAGGACTTTATGTGATATAATGATGTGTTTGTGAGGGCCTGCCCTTGATTAAGTGCCCTATGACCTTTGCCCAGGTAGTCCTGGAGCTGCCTTCTTTTAATTTGACCAACTCCTTCATCTTTTCCTTCATCCTGTTTTTCTGATTCACATTTTATCCTGGCAGATGGTTCACCGGAGTACCTCGAGACCACCCCCAACGGCTGACGCTCATTTAAACAAGCCCACTGGTTTGGGTGACAGCCCAGCAGCAGAGATTGCAGACAAAGGATAAAATAAATGCTGATGATACGAATGAAGAAGGGATGAGGATAAAATTGGGAGAGCTAGAGATTCTTTGAAGAAGAGGTGGTTCATGGGAATCTCTCTGACCTTCACTTGAAACTCCTGAGACAGTTTTAATTTCTTAACGTCTTCTGTCACTGAATGTTTAAGTGACCATTTTATGGATGGAAATGTTCATCTAAGTGCCATCAAAACAAATTAATTATACATTAAATAAGTCAATCTCTCATCCATCCATCCATGTTATATCTGGCAGACTGCAGCATTAATTGCCCTAAATATTGACTTTCAACTATGGGCTGTAATAACAGAGACATGCTGCGTTCCACAAAGTCTGAGCAGCTGTTGGAACCTTTTCTGCAGTGTAAGGATTGATTGCAATTCATTCATACCTCCTTTTTCCTGCCTGCAGAATATTTGGTGACTATGCCTAGCTGATTCTCACTGATTTGGTCTCTGGTTCTTCTCTCCGGTGCTGTTGCCCAGAATAACTGACGAGTTCTGCTCAAAACTAGGTGCTAACCCAGCAGCAAATATCGAAACCTTTCATTTGCATACAAATACTGTAATTATAAGCATTTAATTTGTACGTGGATGTTTTTAGAGCACCGGCTTGGGCGGACAGAAAGTGGAATCACTGTGTGAACAACCCTTTTAAAAACAACCAAAGAAGTTCTGTTTCCTTAGACGGGACCCACACGTTCCCCTGTCCGACACGCCCTTCAAGCTCTCTCACCACTGAAGCCATTTGCTAGATTTTGTTCTTTTTCTGATTTGATGATCTTCTTTTGTCACGTGACATGAGCAGGTAGCTGGTCAGATGACTGGTCAGGTGACCTGGGGGAAACAGGGATTGTTTCTGTTGAACTAAAGAGAATTGTGATGCGTCAATTCTCCACACATTAATGACTAGAAATACATTCTTTTTCTTCAGAAAAAAAAACCTGTTGGAAAATTGTTAATATATTCCACAGTAGCAGAGGGAGGAGGCCTCCGCACTGCGCCCATATTCTACAATGCGGCGCCCCCCCTTCCCCTTCCACCACCCTAATAAATGCGATGTGAATCCGGGGAGGCCGTGGCAGCAAAAATAAATCTGATACATGAATAAACGATGTCCCCGGGGGGAGGCTAGCTCCTCCTTTGTCAGAAAGATTGAGTCCACAAAGATGGGACACATCAGCCACAAGCAACAGCAACTGAAAATAGCAGTGCAGACAGACAGGCCTTTCTCACAGCCCCCCAGCCAATCTCAGAGCTGGATGTAATAACAATAATAATACACATTCTATGCAGTGTGACTGCCAGCCATGGGGTTTTCCCAGAGGTCAGCACTTCGGTAATTTCCACAATATGAGACTGTAATTAGACTGTGATGCACTTCTTAGTCGGTGTCGTGCACTCTCTGGCTCTATCTCCGCGTCTCCATCTGTTTGGGGATGCGTGTGCAGGATGTTGTCGTTTGGCTCATTTCTGATTTTGCTGCGTTCCAACACAGTGGACGATGTGCCGCACGGTTATATCGCCTCGCAGACTCGCAGGTGAAGTGTCTTGTTTACTGTGGACAAAACAACATGGACACACCACAGCCGGCATGATATATTTATATTCTCCTCTAGAAAATTTGAAGCAGTGTGGACAGTGTTGCTGTGCATTATTCATCCGATATATTTGTTTAGGCTGAGAGTTACTGTAGCCGCTAATCCTGTATAGTCAGTCTATATAGGCTGAGACATTCCTGTCATTTTATTATTATTACCTAAAGGACATATTTTGGGATAGATAAGTAATTAACCACGGTGCTGCGGCCCAGGCTTGCAGCCTTAACAGCGGTCCTTGAAAACATTGATCGTTTTCCACCAAATCCCAACAAACCCCTAATTTACAAACCAGCCCATGCTAGCGTTGGAAAGCTCACCGAGGGGCTATTTGCTCTCTGCCACTGAAATTCAACCTTCTGCAACCCCTCCCCAGTCTGGAATCGCAGCAGATGGGTGGAGGTCTGTGATCTGTTGAGGCAATTTTGTGCATGGCTGCCGTGGCCTGTCCTGGTGTGACGTCTCCTGCTGCTGGTCGGGCTGTACCCTGACCTTCACACTGGGCTGGCGTACAGCTGGCTGGAAAATAGAAGCAAGCACACACACATCCACACACAAACACACAGCGCATATTGGTAAGTGTGTGAGGGGAGACAGAAAAAAAAAAAGTTAAGCTGAGAGAGAGAGCTTGGCTTGTGGTGGTATTTTGTGGGCAGAAAAGGAGCATGCTAGGGTTACACTTAAATGTCAAATGTGGCTCACTGGGTCATATATTTGATCCAGATTGATCAACACTGAGAAGTCCGAAGGATGTTTGTAAGATTATATCATAATGAAGTCCTTTTGACCCCGGAAATGTCAAATCCAGATTCAAGGATAGGATAGGCAGCAACACCTGGAAGAAGCACAACACAAACCCAAGGAGACACTTTGACTGTGGGAAGAGATCTCCTCTCATTACGGGTGGGATTGACACTGGGCCCGGCCTGTCCAGGGGGAGGTCTAAGCCAATAAGAGAGTAATTGAAAGCGGCGCTTGACTTCCCATCTGTAACAGCCTACAGACCAGGGCTGATGTGCCTCCACGAGTATTGCATTGAGAAAACAGATGGGCAGAAACAAACAACCTGAAATGTGTCTCGAAATTCAGGGAAAAAAAGGACATTTTCCTCAGCCTAAAATACTTGCTGATATGCTATTAACTATGAACTCATTCAATTGTGTTAATATCCTCTTATCTGCTTCACAGAATGCACTCAAGCTCTGAAAACACAGCGCTCCCGCTATGGTGTTTCTCAGCTTCCCAACATCCCCAGAGCGACTGTGGTCCTAAGTGTCAGCCGCCGAAGCAGGGATGGGGAGAGTTGGAGGCCGTGCCACGGCGCCTTGTCTTGCTGAGGTGTGTGTGGAGTCCCAGCGGCTAGACTTGTTACTGAGATGACAGCATGTTTTCTTTCCCTACAAAGCCCTCACACTGACAGTCTGAAAGCCTGCAGCCAAACAAACAGACACAGCAGCGATGCCAGGTATCCAGATCTTCTCTCTCGCTCTCTTCCATGTTCACAGTACATATAAGCTGTCACAGCGAAGACACATAACAAGAGCAAGCATGCAAGCGCGTTGTGATGTTCAACAGAACATCGGCATCGCTTCACTTCTTTGGTTTAACCCGGCTAATGATGCAATCCTCCTCTACAACAGATGCGTGTGTTTATTTAACGTTCAAAGGTTTAATAATCCAAAGCTGCCGTGGATAAAATTCAGAGGTTCGTTTCCCAGTGATGGATATTTTCCAACTTCCAAACTCGGGAATAGATGAGTGGATGCAGGTTATGCATCATTTACCATCCTGTACCAAACTGTGGGGCATCAATAATTCAAGGATACACTTGAGCCCCGGGTGCAGAAACCAGGCAAGCCTTGAAACATTCTTGGAGAAACTGAGGTACTCTTCAGATTGACGCAACAGTAAACACAATCAAGACACTGAGCTGCCAAAGTGAGCACACGCACCAAAGAAGAGAATGAAAACTTGAAGTTCGCCTTGATTCATGTGTGTAGACAGAGCTTTGACTGGCTTAAAGTTAACAAAGGAGGGCTGCTAGTGTAAATGTGGAAGGGTGTCAAGGAAGAAAGGATAAGTAATCAAGTCAAAAGATTCATGAATTCAAATTAAGGAAGATGTCTAATTAATAATGAGTTTAGTCTTGATTAAAATTAGATGCTACATAATTTACTAAATTATACATGGGGGATTTACTTGACATGGCCCAGAAAGAGATGTATAGAATAGAAATAGAACCAGTCTAGTGGGCGAGGCAGGAACACACACGATGTCGAAGGACTCACATCTGGACTGACGGGTCCTGAACCTGGTCTGAACTTGGAGAAAACCCACACAAGCAGAGGGAGCCCATGCGAACGGCACACAGAAAGGTGGACCCAAACCCACACCTCGCTTGCTAACGACGAAATTAAATGTCATTAACGGCCTGAAGTTCACGGAGGATCAAATATGACCACAGTGTCTTTCAGAGCAACTGGATTCTTTTTTCCCCCCAGAACTCATTATCATTGGAAACCTTTAAACACAATCAAACGGGCTGCACATTATAGGAGTGCGAGTCATTAGGACGTTCCTCATCCAGGAGCCACGCTTGCTTCAACAGTTCTCCACTCTGAATAAAGGAATTCTCGTCTCTGCTCCCTCGATCACGTTCCTTTTGACCAAGCCTTTCCTCCCCCTGACTATCATCTGCAGCCAAAGCGGTTAAAAAGAAAGGGGATAAAACAGCGATATTGTGGCAGTAATGAAGTCTTTATAAGATAAATCGGATCCAAACAATAAAAATGGGATAATTCTGGGGTGGACGATGTGACAAGGTCGCCCTCATCACAACAAACCCTCATTATTTTTTTCTTTAAGGTCAACTCAATTACGTGGCAGGTAATAGTCAACTGCCATATTTACGCTCCTGCCAGTGTGCCACTGGTCCCGCACTGGTAATTAAAAGTATAGCCTGACCCAGATGAACAAGGTAGTGACAACAGACAACAGGTAATGAGCTAATGCTAAAAGAAACTGCCAGAACGAAATAAAAAGGACCGACAAAGCTCGTGTGAGACTCGGGGAAATGGGAGGGGTCTTATTTAGCAACTTCTATTTCCATAGTCACAGTGAAAACAAAGGGGAGAACAAAAGAAAAGTACCTCTTGAATTACTCGGGGAGCTGGCATACTTGTTGTCTGTGCACAGTGTTGGAATAAAAGATTTGTCTGCGAATAATTTATTCCAGCGCTCCCTTTGCCATTTCCTTCTCCATCCCCCAGCAATACGCGGAGGTTTTTGGTGGTAGAATTCCAAATGATAAATACTGCACATTTATAAAAAAGTTAAGGGGGGATATTTAGTACACAAAAAAATGCCTTATTCACCGTCTCATGGGAGTGTGGTATCCAGGGAAATGTTATGTAAAACCAGTCAGTGCAATGCTAATATGATTTTGAATGCATAACTCCATCATCTTTGCGGCGCAGGTATTGCACCGCGGTACTGGTTGCTAAAACTCCCGTCCCCCCGAGCCGGAGAGCATTGGAATCAATAAACAATTCCAAGTATTATAACCCACAGTGTGACATTAATCATTTCATTCATGAGAAAAAAAAGGCTTGGCTCCGAGATGCTCAACTGGGGATCAAGAAAATGAGGAACGGCGAGTATCATTAAATCTGGTCACATTAACATTTGCAATTTTAGACTTTTTTTTCCACGGATTTTACAGTCTTGGTCATTTGGAATGCGATATTACGCCGGCTAATGCTTGTGAGGAATGGACTTGTCACCAGAGGGGATGCTGTTGAAATGATGCATGTGGGTGTAGATTTGGTGTGAGGCCATGTTTGCCGGGAGCAGGAGAGGAAAACATCAGGGTGAGAAGATAGCTGAGAGCATTTATCATTTTTGCGTCAACAGATGCCCAATGCTAAAAATGCTGCATAAGAGGTCAAGCTAACTCCTGGAAATATAAGAACTGTTCTTTGGGATTCTGCCCAGTGAAAGTGCCAGAAATCTTTGTCTGTTCACGTTGATACAGTATTAAACAACTCACAGCGAGGATTGGGAACCATAGAGGACCAAACTTTGACACGCATTTGATCTTAGTTTTACAAATGAAATTCCACAAATGTAGAAACTGACCTGAAAATAAAGCTAAGCAACTTAAAGCTACATGCGTTATGGTCAGCAGCAGCTCTATTCTCCATTCAGCTGTGTTGTTGAAATCCAAACCTAATCAAAGTTATTTGATCCTGCGTATCAGTGCAAATATTTATTCAACACAAAGGTCTGTAGATGAGCAGCGCTCACTTTCAGCGTGCTGCTGTCCGTGGCGCTGAAAGGATCCAGATCCCGGCTCTCCTTCTCCCTGGAATAGAAATATGTTCTGATTCAAGTGTCAACTCGCAGGCGGGCGAGCAGTCACGAGCAGCAAGACAAACAAATAATAACAGGGGGAGCAGTGGCTGAGTTTTTACGTCTAAGAAACAACCCCCAAGTTTCAGTGCCGGCCGACATTTCGTTAATGAGATGAAGGTAACAGCGGTCCAAATCCAGCAGTCTGACAGGGTCCATTGTTGAGGGCTCTCTAAGGTCCTCACTGAACGGTGGTCGGGGCTGATTGGTGTCCTCATATCTAAGCAGTCATGTGGGCATTTTGAATGATAAGGACAGTAATTGTAATATTGGTAGGAAGAGTAATAGCAGCTGAGCCGCTGCTGCAGAATCCTGGTTTTAAAGAAACTTTGTTCATCGAACTTTAATGAAACCTGCCACACCTTTACACTTTTCATCTGGTAGCACCGTGTTAAATATTCATGCCTCTGGTCCTTTGTCACCAGCGTGAGGAAATCCCCAGTGATTCCTCTCTCCTTTTGTTCCGTGTGCAGGGACTATTCCTTTCCCTTGGCATTCATCAACAGTTGTTGTCTGGGTATCTGGTGGCAGAACTTCCTGCTCCCCATCCAAGCATTTTTATATTTAATAATAACCATTCACAAGTTGCAGCATTTGTCATTACTGTATCTCTTTATGCTCGACTTAATATGCAGAAGATGTCTGTAGGATATCGGCTGCCAGTCCTCCTCAAATAAATGCCAGATAAAAACGCTTCGATAAAAAAATATGAATTATCCATTTGATTATAAAAATAATAAATGGAAGATGATTGCTGTTATGAAGTGTTAGCAGGTGCATAAAAGGTGGGCTAATCATCCGCTAGTGCCTATTTAACAGTGTGTAATCATTTGGAGGAAACAATAGTGATGATTTTTATGTAACATCAGGGTTTTCTCTCTGCTCCATCCCTCCTTCAACCATCCTGATTCAGGAGCTGCGACCAGATAATTGCAGCCTCATCTGCCATGATGTGCTTTTCAGCTGACTGGCATCTAATCAGTTAAGTGCTGCAGCCAATTTATATCGGGCTTATCACGTCACTCCTGGTGGGCCAACATTATTCTGCCGTTTTAATGTAGTGGTGGGTGTGCTTGGTCTTTATTTCATTTCCTGCTAATTTTTACATGAACATTTCATGTTGTCCTGCGTAGCATCGCTGACAGTTTGGACAGGCTGTTGTTCTACGTGTTTCTCTGGCCAGGAGTGGCTGGATGAAAACAGAGCAGGCTCGCTTTCAGTAAAACCGTGGTTTCTTTGCGCATTTGTTCTGCCTGATGCAACACAGAATCAGTTATGTGCTCCTGGCTTCCCGGGCCCTGACAGTGTCTTTGATCTGGTGCTCTCTCCCGCAGCAGGAGCTGTGTTTGTTTTATATGAACTCACCCTCTGACCCCTGCTGACCACAAATTATGTCGACGGAGACGTAAAAGAGCTGAACAAACCTCCGTCACATTAGAGGAAAGTACCTTTTAAGGCCCCTCAAAGCCTTTGCTAATAAAGGCGATCCATCCAGGGCTTTCAAAATGTCGCGTCCCAGCCTTGTTCGTTTGCATAACCTCTAAAGCACCACGCTGTGTGTGCAGTGCATTGATTTATCCACTAGCTTGGGAGATGCTTCCCGTGTTGACACAGTCCTCTAAGCGAGTGCAACTGCGGTGCTCCTTAATCCACTCGACTCTGTGGCGAATAAGAGTCCCTGCCACAGTTTTATAGCCCCACCATGAGTCATTCCCGCATGCCCAGTCTCTCTGATCTGCCCACTTCTCTTGAGTAAATATCATCTTTTCATATTTGATAAATTGAGAATTTGTCTAGCAGCAGCAGATTTTATTGCCTTAACTGTGACTCCGAGCGAACTGCAACTTTAAAGGGCCATTAAAGGTTGCTTCTGAAAAGCTGTGCACCCACCGAAGGAGCGGCATTAAAAAGTAAAAAGGGATAAATATGGATTCCAGAAAAAAGTATTGATTTTCCAGCTTCCGCGGTGACAGCAGGATATTAGCATGTGAAGTTGAAGCAGATGTCATTAGGTCAGGAAAAACTACAGCATCCTGGGAATCTCCATTGACTAAATGAGATTAACATTAAAGAAACATGGCAATCAATCAATACTGACTGATATTAAGATAGCTTAGTATGTGGCAACACATTTATAATACAAGGGAATCTGTCATATACAAGGGAAATGCTAATTAGCCATTTTCTCTCTAATTTAAATCCCATATCCTTGGGACTCCTCATGAAAACTACCTGTTCCTATGGAGCAGTGGAGCATCTGATTGCATACTGGCAGCCCCAGTCAGGTAAAACCTTATCTTATTTTTATTCTCTCTTGAATTTCTACTTATCTTTGGAGAGCTGGGTAAATTTTCCGGCTAAAAGACGGCTAATTTGATTTCTATGGAAAAGACACCATACTTTATTTATAGGAGTCTTGAAATCTGAATGAAATCTTATTTGAAAGAAATGTAACTCGAGCCGACGACTCAGATTGCATTTCAGGAGTTTCTCAGCACTTTGCTCAAGGAATAAAAAGGAGGCAGAGAATGAAATGCATGAGAGAAATGCGGGAGAGTCGCTTTGCTTCTTTGACAAATGACATTTTTCATAGTAAACCTTTCTGCCTCAATGCATCATCCTGAACTGCATCATAAAGTCAGACGGAATAAGAAAATCTATATCATTATTTTGTGGCAGCAGCAGCAGCAGCAGACAGAGAATAATTCATATTGTGGCCCGTGTGTGCGTGTGTGTTTCCACTGAAGCACCAGCTGTATCTATACATATGCATAATACATTTCTAACATGTTTAGATTGGATTTTGTTCCTTGAATCAGGCTTCTCGGGCTACACAAACATCAGCACAAAAAAGGGTTTGATATTTAAGGTTGGGTTTGGAACAAAATTACCAGCAAAGGGTGACGCATGATGTCACAGCTATAGCTGTTTACTGAGTAAATAGCCAAATCAGATCGATATTAACACGTGAAACCAGCCGTCAGCGTCTCTCTACCACTGTGATCACATTTACCTGGACTCCAAGATGCAGCTGAAAGTGTGATGAACATGAAGCGGCGAGCAGGATATGTTAAGATAATGGAGTGGTTAAGTGGAGCCCGGAGAAGTGAGAGAAATGATGACAAGTGTGCTGAAGTTCATTTGTACGGTCCCAGACTGGGGACCATCGAGGCGTCATTTATCACCACCTCCGTCTCTCGTGTTATTAATCCCTTAAGGTTGTTCACAGACAGAGATAACGATGATGTGAGAGTCTGTTCCAAGGAAATTAGAGAAGACCCAGTGGCAGAAGGTTTGGTTAGTACTGTATGTTGGAGCCACGGGTAAAATATGAATATGAAAGACATAAAATCTACACTTCAAACTCATCTGTATCTGATTCCCCCAGAAAAATGATCTTGACCATAACATTTTTAAAGGCAGTGTAACAAATTCTTGGTTGACTGACTGGTTTCATGTTTGCTTGTTGGTTTGGGATGCAGAATCTAATGATGTAGATATATGGATGCTGAAACCTTCTATAGTTTCTATAGACACAGCTACAAACAGGCCCATCTAAACTTTCACCACCACACGGATGATGCCTCATATTCACGTGTGTTAGCATTTCACAACTGCCACTCTCAATCCACATGATCCACCGAATCAAATGATATAGATATATAGATACTGTAGTACCAGAATATTTTACCAGACAGGACAACACAAAGGCACATTTAATCCCACGCTCACAGACCATGGACGGCCAACATTGTTGATATTTGCATAATATTAACTTTTATCATTAAACATGTTCAACAATAAGGGCAGATGTGATCATGCTGGTCCTCCATTATGAAAAGAAAGGGTCAAAAACATGCTCGTAGTCACTAATAAGGCCTTCACTGTGGTCCCCTCATCACACCGTAAACAGTGTCAACATGTTTATTTGTGTCCAAAGTCTTTTCCATATTTTTAGTCCGTACACGTCTTCCTCAGTTCCTTTTGCATGTGAAACTTTTATTTCGCTTAGCTAACGTGAGTCCCAGTGAAGAGTTGTGTTTATCTTGTTATCATGTGTCCTACTATATGTTTCTGTCTTCTCTTAAAAGTACTTTAGAAGTTAGGCATGGTAGAATCATTAGCAAGTGTAATAAAGATCACAGACATTCTTGTGACAGGATTGTTGTTTAGATCTCAGGAGGAAGTCAGGCTGGAGGTGTTAAACACCATTGGAAAACGGGACAGCATTTTTGTGTTGATAAGCATATTTGCATGAAGAATGTGAACTTTGATCTGGCTATCTGGGAAGACAACGGAGAAGAAGGACTGTACCAAATGGGACTGGCAGAAGAGGACGAGGTCATCCAAGAAGAAGGACTGGATTGGACTGAATTAGCATCAATAATTTACATTTGTGTTTCTAAAAAAGACTGGGTCAAGGGATAGTTAGGTGGTCAGACTTCATGCCCTGGCAATGGACTCTGTTATTGTAGGGTTATAAACTGGCCCGGAGCTCTGTCATATTTGTATCTTGAATTGGTTCATTGCTAAATACATTTTGAATTTGGCATTTTTCTTCTTCTTCATTCAAAGAACACACGGATTAGCAGTGGCACACGAGAGGTATTGCGCTCCAACACCAGCTGCCAGAGTTCCCTCTGCACGGCAAGACTGCTACACCTCACAGTTCCATCTGCAAAACAATAAACTTTCAGCATGCATGATTGCAAGTAGAACCATACTTAATATGCTCGGGGCACCGAATCGATTGGGAGTTGGAACATCAACTGTATGTGTGTGGGGAGAGGAAAAGAGAGAGTGAGAAGTAGAAGGAAGAGAGAGGAGAGGGAGGAGAATAATTCATGGGTGGGTGTGGGGGGAAAGTGCTGCGAGGGGGGGATGACGCTGATGAAAATCAATAAAGAATAATAATAACGAGAAACAACGGGGCCGATTATAAAGGTTATTAGGCTGCGGAGAAAAGACAGGCTTTGTCCTTTGGAGTCTCACTGGGATACAGATGCAGGAAAAACACCTTGATGTGATAATGCTGGAGTGCAGCTGCGATATACTCTGGGTTGTTCCCTGTCTCTTTTCATTCACAAGAGGGTGCCTGTAGCCTCAAGCATAGCAATGCTCGTGAACAGACGAAGACTGAACAGAAGGTCACTGGATTAAACTTCTCCTGGTGCAGGAAGGGAGCGAATAATCTCCTGCCCCCAATCACTAATTAGTTGCCCTTAAGCAAGGTCATCAGTCCCCCCAACTGCTCCAGCCCACTTCCCCAGTGCTACCCTCTGTGGAGCATATGGGGGCACACGGGAGATGAGTGGGGAACCACCCTCGGACTGTTCCAAGCTCAGCTAGCGTATGCATTTAACAGTGGCACTGCAACATTCCTGTGATTTGATATGGAATCACAGCCACAAATAAGTGAAGGGACTTCTATCCACACTCCCAGAATAACTAAAGCCAGTTAATATGGCGCCTGCATGTGTGGGAACATTAACAAGGCAAAGGCAGCCTTTCCAGAATATTGTTAAAATGTGCTTTAACGGCATAGAACCAAGCAATGTGGAGCATCTTGTAAACAGGAGCTAAGGCTGGTATTTTCACGCTCCTCTTAGCGGTTTTGTTTTGAACAAAAGGATAACGCTGGGTAGGAGTGATGAGCGCGTCTGACAGCGAACAGGTCAGATTTTTTTTTCTTCCCTTTTTGCAACTGTTTACAAATAGATTGATGACACATTTCCACCTCCTGCTTCTGCCCTTATTTAGCCTAAAATAACAAATGCTGTGCGTGCGAGCTGCTGTCCTCGCGATGCCTTTTCTCCGGAACGATGAGCAGTGGTGCTCAAACTGCAAACCGGGCTCGGTTGACAATTAGAATCACATTACCCCTCTCTCTGCTCAGGCCCTAATTAGTGCATGTGCTAATTAGATGTAATTTAAACATTCGGTGTGACCCACACATGTCATGCCAACACGGAGAGGTCACAGATATGAACTTTCACACTAATTTGTAGCCACAGGCTGCCTTTTGGCCTTCATTTGGGTTTGGGATACAACATTTTGGAATGTCTAGACTAAAGTTTTCTTTAAATTTACTGTTCAGCTCTTTACCTTCACCCTCCCCCCCTATTTTTTATTTTCAAAAGTTACTCCTCAAGCAGCAGCTGTTGACTTGTGCTGAGTGAAAAGAAGCTGATGAGAACATTGTCTCAAACAAAGTAGTAAAACTCTGGACTCTAAAGCCACAACTATGAGCTGTGATTAACAGAGTTGAGGGAAACAGCTGTGGATAATAGTTCTCTATTGACCCTCGGACACCTTATTATCTGGCTATTGGCCAAAATTCATTTTAATTTGGACTAGCTGCAAACTGCTGGAACCATCAGCCCAGTTTTCATTGTTGCGTAGAGCTTTTACCCACTTTGGTCTGTGTATGTCAGGAAACCCAGAAGCTTCAAAGTATCCGACTGTCTTCACCATGAAAACATGATCACTTGCTTTCATGAGACTATAAATGCTGTGCACAGCTGGCCGTGGTGGATGGAGTGGCTGGAAGGGTGCGGATGCTGGGTGGGATATGGTGGTGGTCTCCAAGCTGAGAGCACACTTCAGAGAAACCCATCTGTTCCCTTTGTCAAGTCCTGATGGGCAGAAATCCCTCAGCCAGGATCCTGCTGACTGCCTCCAGTGGGAATACGCACAGATTGTTGATGCATACACACACACACACACACACGCACACACACACACTGATCAAATGCTGAGAATCCACGAGGAATCGTGTGCTCAGCACAAACAAACCAAACTCTGCACCTGTCATATATGTTTCTTTTTCCTAATCCGCTTCATTGTGGATCCCTCTGAGACCATGTGACCATGTAACACCAAGACCTGGAGTTCTGCCTCAACTCCAGGTGGCAGCATGGGGCAGAAAGTTCTCCCCCCTCCCCAGATTTCTTCTGCCTGCTCACCCAAAAGAGGGAGGATGAGAATATTCAAAGACGACAGGGAGGATTCTGTTTGTCTTCTCTTGTGGAGCAAACGGTTTCAGCTTCATCTACAGCAGCTAAGAGGATTTGTCTCAGCGTGGTGTCTCTGCTGCAAGTTTTAAATCACTGTTGACAACAGAGGTCCCAAGATTAGATCTGCACTTTCATTACTACGGCGCTGATATCATCTCCTGCAAAATTGATTGTAGGTAGCTTATTATTTTACGCTCAAATATTTCCTTCCTCACTAGACCGAAATAAATTGCAATTGAAAAGAGAGACATACTGCTTCAAGGTACAACAGAGGCAGACAGTTCCTTATGAAGTGTTCATTTATATCTTGTTTGTCAATCGGTTTTCTACTCCCCTGCTCTGTTGATTTGATCTGTTGTACTTCAGAAGTGTGGCTGAATACCTCCCTGATTGGACTGTAGCTGTCAATGAGGGAGATGCATGCATGCATGTAGCCTATGATATTAGCTTTCTGGTGGAATTTCAAGAAAAATGATCCAAAAAGTCTAAGGACTGGTCGTTTATGGCTATTAGAACGTCTTATTTACCATTTATTTGTATGGTCTCCTCACATTTTATCCCTTCTTATCCCCAGGTGACTAGATTTTCTTTTTTCATGAACATGAAACACTTTTGTTGTTATTAAAAATGGATGCCAAAATATCCATCCATTTAAGACAGTAAATAGCTTGTGTATCACTGACATTTAAAGCTAGCTCGCAGACATTAAGAGGTGGACATTTGTAGCAGTTCCAGACGTTGGACAGTAAAGAAAACAAAGTGTGGACGAGCCTCTTTTGAACCGTTTTTTGATTCACAGACGCCAATCTCATTTGTTATAGCAGGGATTTCCTGTCCTAACAGGAGTGTGACAGGAATGTGCTCGCCTCAGTTGAACCAAGCCATGCTTGGTAGTGCATTATCATTAGCGGGGAGCCACAGATTAATATTTCATTAGGCCTGTGGCTGGCAGGGGCTTTCAGGCATAGCAGATGATATGTTATTCCCTGCTCCACACTGATTACACGCTTACAGGCAGCAATGGCATACAAGAAGTCCTATTGTGATGGAAAGAGCAGAGAAGTGAGGTGTTGAGGAAAGAGGAAGAGATGTCCCAATACAACAGTGAGGAAGCACAGGCAGGGAAAACCGTGTATCATCACTTTTCAGGCCATGGCCAGAACACAGCACCACTATGAATGCTGGGTAGAAGCACCAGGCTTAATAGGGTTGAATGTTGTGGGCAGCAGGAATTTACCGGTAAATCTATAGAAAATTACATCAACCGCCTCGAAAAGTCTCCAGACGGACGACACCAATCTCCATAATAGTAACCGAGAGTGATTTAGTTGTCTGGGAAGTTGTAAATTGCTGCAGGACAGCAGCTTCAGCAGAGATTGCTATAATTTTGCAACAAGAAAGTTTGTAATGTCGAACTTTATCCCTGGATTGACGGCAAAATACAAAAGACTTCTGCAGCTTTTCCCATCCATGAGAAGAGGAAGAAATGGCTGAACTTTCCTCAGAGAATTGTTTAGCCTTCGCTGTCGCTAATGCCCTCAGATAACATCAGGGAGGAAAATCCTGCACATCTGCCTGTTCTGCACTGAACCAGCAGCAGACACTCACAGGTCCAAACTGAAACAGGAAGCAATAAACCGTGCTGTCTTTTTGTGTCTTACGTTGTGTTTGGAAGGGGAATTTGCCTGAACAGTGCTGGTAAAGTGAAGCTTTGTGTTCTATAATTCAGAGTATTTGGTGTTTACACAGATTTCTATGCATTTGCTGTTGACTAAACTAAAAGTGAGTAGTCCTGTCAACTAAGGGCTTCATTTAGCTCCTCAAATTCTTGTCTTTTTTTGCAAAACAACACCTGCGAGACATACATCCTCATGTAAAATTGCTGTGTCTGTAGTGGATTTCATTTGCTCGTCAGTCTTTAGGTAAATAAACAGCAGCTATTGAAGCAGAACTTCCTTTGATCCAGAAGTTGCTTGTACAGTATTCCTGGCTGCTGTCTTCCTATTTCATCCAGATGACTTGCGCGATAAAACTTAAGCATATGCTCCCCTCTGCAAAGTGCCTCTATTATTTTTGACATTTTCCACATAAGGCGAGTCTTCAAAGAAGCCATGTTTAAACCGCCAACTCTTTGATGTATCAAAGCAGTCGGATGCAAACTTTCACTTTCTAAATGTCACCATGGGGGATCTTCCTCTCTTTTGATTCTGTTTTCATAAGGAACAGTAATGACAAGATTGAACGTGTTCCAACACCCTTATCAATAATGATTCTTGGCTCTTTTGCCATTCCTCCCTCTCTCTGAATGCTCACTTTGTGGTTATGAACACAAATCATTATTTCGCTCCATAAACCTGCATATTTTTGCTTCCTAACATGATGTAAATTTGTGACTTGCGGCATGACCGCTGTTGTCATTTTCTGGGGTTTTCAGGAAATGTCTGTATAATTACTCATAAAGCCGGAGGATTTCAGTCATACTAGCAAGACTTTGGCTTTAACCCCAATTATTAGGCAGATAATGCTGTAAATGAAGTCCTTAAAATCTCTTTCTTGCCATGAGCACTGCTGTGTGCTCCCAATCTGGAGACTGATGATGGAATTTCCCCCCCACCTCCACCATGTAGATTGTTTAAGTGAAAGTCTGATTTTCCCTCTTTGTATTCACCGGGGAGACGGAGAGCTGTAAATAAAAATGGAGCTGATTACAATGCACATGATGGGTTCATGCTCAGTTAATCAGATCATCAACGCTCGTAATCAGCATCATATTGTTGCTTCTTGTATCAACCGAAGGCATATTCAGAAAGTCAAGCTTCACCTTCTCTGCAGCCTTCAAAGTTCTCACTTCCTGCACCTGTCTTTGAATAAAAACAACAGCTACGGCGGCCATTTTACAATAAGGACACACTTGAGCTCTAATGAGTCCTAATTACCCTTAAATTAGTTGATTTAAACTGCTTAGAGTCAAAGAACTGCAGAACATTGTAAAGTTTCAAAAATGTTTTTTTTCTTTGGGGGAAGGGGATGAAATTATGAAGGTGATTTTGTTTTAAGATAGTAGATAAGTAGATTTATCTCAAGCTGAGATAAACCCTGATATGGACTTTTAATGCTCTGCTGATGAACACTCTTTGCTCCCATTTCAGTTTTTCTCAGCTGAAGAAATTTCTTAGCAATGTTTCACAAATGACTAAACACAAACTACGCAGCTGTTGTACTCAGGAAATATGGATGTTATCGAGACTTGGAATGGGGTGAACAAGCACTTTCTTCAAAGTTCAAGAGTTGGATATGCATTTATTCACAAACTGATATATCACAAATTCATTATAAATATATTCAAAATAAATATAAAAAGACAAAAATGGAATAAAAAGCAAACGTGGTCACCTGGGCATGATCTTCCTTCTCTACAATGCTGTATTTTCCCAAAAAATATTATTTTAGGGTATATAAAGGTTGCTGAATATCATGGTTCCAGGTTTGACTCTCATCAGAGTTTTTCCATTTCCCCTTTTCCACTAACTTTTATCATTTACCTGAGATTTTGTAAAAAACCTTGGTGTGCTTCTACTGAAATTACCTGGGAAATTAACTTTTCCAGGGGATTTTCAGTGGCGGAGAATGCCGATTGGAACCCATTTGTAGCATTCTGCATTTTTAAAATGGATTTCTCACTCCCACACTCGTAATGTGAACATCAGGCTGATTGGGAACTAACCGGCCCTGGGTGTGAGTGTGTCAGTGAATGCTGTTGGTGCCCTGCGATGAACCAGCGACCTGCACAGGTCAGGCTCCAGCACCCAGGTGACCCTGACAGGAAATGTACCAGTTAACCAAAGAAGAATAAATCTATTCATTAAGGTGTGTTCATGCCTATGAAGATAAAAACATGGCCTTTTGTGGGTGTTGTAGTTACCCTTGTAGCCCTTGTTGGCTGCTCAGTAAATAAACAACACCACCACTCCAGTGCATCGTTACTGGTCAGTGAACACAACTGTGGGTTGAGTTAGGCTTATGTTGCTCATTAAGCTTCTTTGTAAGAGGAATTTACAAGGCCTCATATAACACATGTAACAACTGTTAATTATATGAAAATGGACATATAAGAATAGTCATTATTAACACCTTTTTCTGCTGTGAAAAGGAATATCCTATCTGAAAGGATGTCACCAATCTCTGTGACAAACCAAATTGGATGAAAGAATGGGCTCAGTAAATTAGCTAAAGTTGCAGGAAGCACTGTTGTAGATAAACCCAATTAGAATAATGGTCATGATGTGGTTTACACATATTCCGTTTACAGCGAGCGGTAAGAACCACACACGAGCACCGTAATCCCAGCAGTATGATTTAAAATGTAAATCAACGCTGACACAAATTGGCTCTCATTTGAGTTCCTGACCAAAGGGCAAGAGTTCAGCCCCAGCACGGCGATACAAAAATAAAATCGGACAGTTTTCCAGGATCCGTTCATTCTCTACTCGCCTGTGTGCTGGTGCAGAATACAAATAAGAAGAGCATAAAATGGAAATAATATTGAGTTATCTTTCCTCGCCACTAGCAGCTGTCCGAGTCAACAGCAGTTGCCGCTGTTGTTAAATCCTCTGTTGTACTTTGGCATTTGCTCCCACATGCCGCGCGTGGTCAGGTCGGTCTGACCTCTCGGTCTGACCTGTTTGGACTTTGTGTGTGCAGCCTTGTATGAAGAAAACACCTCCGTTAACAGGCTGGGCCTGAAATGCTACAGAGCACTGACTGCTTCCCTCAGTTTGACATTCAGAATGCTTCCACACCATGATCCTGACCCTTTGAACCCCTGCACAGCCTTCTCCCAAACCACACACACACACACACACACACACACACACACACACACACACACACACACACACACATTTCTCGGTGCAGTACTACCTGTGTATACCCTGTCAGATTAATAGAATTTCAATGGTCTTACAGCAGTCAGCAAAGGTGACGTGTATCTCAAGCTACTTTTCCTAAGTTAACACCACCTCTTTCTACTTATTATCGTGAAAACAGTCAAATTCCCTGGACACTTTTCTAACACTCTCTGCACCGCATGGTTGATGTTGTGGCTTCAAGAGGATCCTCTGAAGTCTCGAGTTCTCCACAGCTCCTGCAGTACAGAGCTGGAACCATCAGGAAACAAAGGACTGGAAGAGCATATGCAGCCATTTTTCAGGGAAAGTTGAAAGCCATGCAGCTCCTTCTAATGCTCAGAGGCCTGTTTTAGATATAGGGAGCTTTTAATGTCTAATGCAGAGCGCCGCACTCTGTGACATTGTCGGTGGTGAAAGACGGACTTCAAAAATGTAACAAACATGGAATGATCCGGTCTTTCAGGAAAAGGGAAGTTCTCCGTGTGTGATGCAGTTGCAAATGATGCAATCGGAGTGAAAGTTTCCCTTCCTGGTTTAATTTAATCATGATTTAAACTGAGAAAATGAATAGTTTATAGTCACATTGCGCAAACTGGGTTGCCTTGTCAGAAAAATAAAAAGCCCAAGAAATCCACTGATTAGCTGCACCCACTTGTCTTGCTGAAGTCTTTGAGCTTGAATGTGTGTGTGTCTGAGTGTGTGTGTGTCTGAGTGTGTGTGTGTGTGTGTTCTGCTCTTAGGTTAACCAGCTGACTAGTCCATGTGGGAACTATGCAATATCGTCTTCTTAACCACTTTATCACTTTCAGGGTCACGGAGAGGGCGCACAGATGGGTGAAGGGAAGTCCACCCCTGAATGAGTCACCAGTTTATGGGTTTGATACCTTGCTCAAGGGCACCTCGGCAGTACTCTGCAGGTGTGCTGGCACCTTCCTCTCAGATGATCTTCCACGTTTTGTCTGCACTGGGGCTCGAACCAAGAACCCTCTGCTTCAACTGCAACAGCCGGAGCTCCCACCGTCCCCGGAACTGTGAAAAATGCCTCACGCGTTGTGAGCTGAACCCAAAAAGAAATGTATTGTTGCATTTTTCTTTCATGCGTGATGGAGATTACATGGAAGCTCTCCTCTGCTGCAGAAAAGAGCCTTAATTACATGAGTTATTGAAGCTCTTTTTAAGCCGCAGCACGGCTGCTGTCGATCGGGCTTGACTACATGTTTCAAGACTGTGCATCAAACCTCAGTGTGTCCATTTTAGCACTGATGAAGTGAGGTCACAATGTCCAGTGTTGCTTGGTTATCTGCCTGATTATCAATGAGTGAGAGCTTGTATTACAGTACCTACCATGTTATTGGGAAACACTTGATGATGTGACTAGTCACAAACCTCTAATTAATATTTATAACATGCTAATTAAATGTGCCTTTATGTTGACACTGGAGATAAATGTGGCTTTTTGGGGCCACACACATTACTGCGTGGGGAGGTTTATATGCTGCTCTGTGTGATTATGTATTAATATAAATATTAAATATTTGACAAGCCATTTGGGAATCCTACAAAAGTGCAAAATCAATCGCCCAAAGGCTGGCGTTGGTGGATTTGCTGGCATAATCGCTGCCTCTGTGATGCAAACCTGAATAAAGAGATGATGAAGAAGCGGAATGTGGCCGCCTGAACACGACCAGGAATCCACTGTGTCGTTGCATTCACCTCAGCCACTTCATAAGTAACAACATTTAATGCTTCGGCTCATGAGTAGAGCAGCAGAAATGACTTCATGGTTGCACCACCAGTCTCCTGCTGAGTTCCAGACTTTCCTGCAGCTGCTTTTTTCTGCACTCAGTGGGGATTTTGTTTTTAGTTTTTTTGTATTGCAAATGTGTGTTGATGAAGCTCTTTTGATCCTATGAAGTCTAAAGTATTTTACAGTGGAGTTTTTAGATAAATCTGTGGATTCGGTGACTGGATGGGGGAAAGAAACGGCACACACAGTATTCATCTGGCCAGGAGAGGGCTCTGGATGTCAGGAAACAAACACATCCTGCACAGACAGGCTGCAGAACGCTGGTTAGCTATCGACTTATTTTCCCTCTTCTTCCCCGGCCATTCTCCCCTTCTTCCTTCACCCATCCTCCTCTTCATCCTGCACACCAAGACACTGAACATTAAGACCCTGGTCTAGTCTCTGCTGTTGAATATTTCAATATAGTTCTGCTTATCTGGCAGCCCCTCTGACCTGCCTGGATGAGCGAGGGAGAGGCTGAGATTCGCATGGCGAGCTGTGGAATGGATACTATACACAGTCATATATAAGTGAAGAACTTGCCTCGAGGTGAGCATGCACATGAATACCCAATCTCGCTCCACTCCTCTTTTTCTGGAGAGGCAACAAATTCTATGGATCCTGAGCTACTGCAGGAACCTGGAAAATGAAGGTAGTTTTTTTTTAATGCAACATTTAGCACAGCAGTCCCTGGAACCAAGGACTCTCTCCTTGAATTTGCTGTCAGAATTTATTCCAGCCCTAGTTAACGAAGCCGAGCAGGCTAAATTGAAGCTGGAGGTCATCAGATTGATAGAATTAATAAAACTCGGGGCAAAACACCAGTGCTACATATAAACACACTTGTCATATAGTAATGAGGCTTATCTATTTATGATGATTCAATCACTGGCGAATATCCACCAACATCGAAGTCAACTGTAAACCTAACCATTTTATTTTGAGACAGCTTTTTACAGTTCACTAAATAAATGCTATCAAACAGGTTTGCTTGCTTGTCAATACAGCATCTCTCACTTAAAAGGTGATTTTATTTGCAGTTTGTGTATCTTGAGCAGACCTCCAGCACCGTCCTTGACTGACATGTTTCCCGAATGAGAAATTAGACTGGGGAATATAAAGCATAAATAAAGAAATAGATCATACCTGCACACACATGCACGTGTGTGTGTGCGTGATCCACAAACTTGTAGCGTTATTTGTGTGTTGTTGCGAATCAAAAGTGAAGTCTTGCTGTACAGGAAACTAACAATCCAGGGTCTTGGGTGATGGACCGCCACGAGGAGAAAAGAAAGTTTGGGAGGACCTCACATGGAGAGCTCTTGCTGGACATTAGGAGGATAAAGATTTGAGTCTTCTCAAAAGAGATAACTTAAAGACTCTCTGGATAGCAACATGTTGGCAGGAGGGGAGGGCGAGGGACACCATGGTGCCTCTAATTGGTTTCTCTTTCTGGAACATCCATCGCTCTCCTTTTCTCCGAGAGCCGCTGTGCTCAGAGAGCCACAACTGAGAGCGCAGCAAAGCCTATTGGATTTAAAGAGAATCTGTATCTTAAAAGGGTGCTGGGCTGCAGGAGGGTGGGCCATCACAATCAATAATTCATAAGGTCTTTCCTTATTACGGTTCCTCCTGACTGGGCTGGGGCTTCTAATGCCCAGCTCTGTGTTGGATGAGAAGTTTCTTGGAACGTAAAGTCACAAAGGAACCGTTCGTTGTGCCCCGTTGCTAGTTGCCATTCTCAGACCGGTCTCAAACATTCACACAGTCTACACTGCTTTTTGTTCCCAATTTCCCAAACTCTTCAAATATAAATGTAGGCCTCTTAGCATAATAATGACAATGTAGCACACTTGATATGTAAGGAGGGCTTTGCGTGGTTGTTTGCAGGATAAAACAATCATTGGGAATCGCTGCGCTTCTGTCCAGAGAAAGGGTCTCTGCTCTTGGATTTAAAAGGGTTTCTTTTCTTTGGCACACAAAGCACTTGACAAAATGACAAGCACATAAGAGTGGACTTCTGAGTTTAAACACTCCACGTCTGATAAACGCTGTTTCTTCGCTAACAAGCATCATTTTCACATTTCAAAATAATGACATATTTGTGAAGTTGTGGTTTCATTTGGTACAATGGCCTTTTCAGATGCACACCTTCGACATTACTGTAGGATTGTGTCTTAACCCTCAAATAGTCCTTTGAAGCTGTGAGGACCAGGCAAATGGTCTTCTCTCCTGAAAAAATGACCTCACTTTGCGAGTGGAATATGGATTTTGGTACGTGCATAAATACAGAGAAAACTCTGACATCATTTCGACAACTGTGAGATGTTTCCATTCATTAAAGAACCTTAGTGTGTAAATGTTGGTAGTGTTGCCATTCATGACAACTACTTACATAGGAATTGGGATTTTAGAAGAAAAACGAAAAACCAAGAAAAACATTGAACTTGGGGAGAAACCACGATATAATTGCTTTCGATGGTCGCAATTATTTTGTGGCTAAATCACTTTAGGGTACTTCCCAGATGGGGAAAATATTCCCTTTAGTGCTCTTTGGCAACGTAAGAATTGCAAGAAAGCCTTTGGGCTGATAACACGTAAACAAGTGGCCTCCTTATGCTCTTCCAGTGGATAAAAGCTGATGAAACCAACGCTCGAAATTTCAGTGTCACCTCTAGTTTGCCCTTCAAGTGGATGAATGTTAGAACCCCACTGAGCTGAAGAGGTTTTTTATTTGTTTTTTTCTGAATATCATAAAATAAAAGATAGTTTAGTTCCCCTGAAACATCTCCATTCTGCCAAAGAGTTTGGACAATGACCTGACAACGATTAAACAATCTGTCCCCATAAATCACTGACATAAATGCTGTCGACTCCACTCTTGTCAATTCATATTGTCAATTGTCCGATGAGGTTTGACAGAAAAGCCGTTCCTCCAAACGGTGCTATGCCCAATCCAATTTTTTTCTCTTCACTTTCGATAAAAGAGGGATTTTTGTGTCCCTCCATGAATACCATCGTTCAGATTGGTTGACAAATGCAGATTCGTGGGGACCCTGAGCTCAGGTCTCCTCCCTGGGCCTCTCTCATTAGACTGCAGCTGCAGCACATTAAGACTGGATGAATTACTCATCTGCCGTGTGTTGGGATTTGATCGTGACCACCGAGACGCTCCAAGTGCCCCTCTGTCACCAGCTCTTTCTGGGTCCATCCCCAACTTGTTTAGCTGCACAAAATGAGCTACCTTGCAGAAAATTGGCCATCAATCTGGTCGCCTTTGTATTTTCAGCCGCGTTTCCATGTCCCTTTTTACCAAGAACAATTTGCAGTGATTAATATGGATCCTAATATGCTGCAACACGCTGGGGATGCTGCTGTAATGACATTCACAGTCGCAGTAAATTGCACATGTTCATTTAATGTCGCTACAGTGACTGCTGTGCAGGTAAAAGCCATGATGTGAAACAACAGCCATTACATTCATTCTGCTAAATGAAAAGCACCTCATTAGTGTGGAGGGTTTTATTCACCATAGATCACAATTTGTAAGCTTGGCATGGTAGTCGACCGAGGTTCACCTGATCAGTGGCATTTCCCTCTGCTGTATGCTATATTAAAGTCTTTGTATTTAAAGTGCAACCCTAATAATACCTGCCATACAGGCCCTTTGCTGAAAGGTGAAGCCCTTTGAACACCTTTCAAGAGCAAATACTTTCTGGTCCTTTAGCTTTGGCTTCTTCTGCAGCAAAAACCATGGAAAATTCAGCAACCAACAACAACATTTGGCTAAAGGGGTTCCCCTGATGAAGGGTCGTGGTCAGCTTCAGCCTCCCCGACTCTCATGAACCAGCATGGCATTAAGGTTTGATAAGGAAGGTGGACCTTCACACTGTGCGTGACACCTGGGCTGCATCTGATCAAAGTGTCATCATTTGGGTGCAACATAAACTACAACAAAGCTGTTCAGTTCAAACAGTTAAATCAAACATGATTAATAACTGAATGAAGTAAGATTATTTAATACTTCATGGATATACTTCATGTATTAGTGATTTTATAATACATTGCACCAACAATCATCTGAAGTCTGCACGTGGAGGCAGAAGTTAAAAAATGCTGATCTTCTCACCACTAGGTGGTGCCAGAATTTACACGCCAAACATTTAAGCTTTTAGATATGTAATTATTTAACCAAGTCACGTAAATGCCATTTAAATATTTGTATAAATGTCTTCATTTAAAGTCCAGGCATCACAGCCTGAGTGTGTAACTGTCAAATGTAGAGACCAACCGGTGGAAAACTTTTGGTGCCTTTGCGATTCCACCTGGAATTACAATGTAATTAATTCTCTTTTTCGCCTTCCTTAAAGATCTGCATGAAAGGAGAGTATGATGATGATCAGACAGAATTTCCCCGACTCGCGTCGTTTACTCTGCCTGGCTATAACTAGAACCCTTCCCACTAGAAAAAGAAAGAGGCTTTGATAAGGGTTTGATGTCCCCAACAGCGCTGATTCAGTCATGAAGTGGCTAACCTGTTTGAATTCAACCGACGTTGCTCGTTCCTCCTCTAAATGCCACATTCTGATTGGAAAATATTGTTGGATCATTATTAATACAACACAGACAAATCGGAATTGAGGAGAAACACGCTTTCCTCAATGATGATTGCTGAAGGCGTCGGGTTCTAAAACGGCACGTTTGTAAAATGCAACAAAAACAGCCGTGCTCTTTAAAAAAATACTCTTTGTACTTTAGCTTTGTGCTTCCAGCTTTCTTTCTGTCCTCTGACAACTATAACTTTATCAAAAAATGTAGCGGTGGTGGTGGTGTGGGGGGGGGGTTACATGAAAGGCATCTTTGTGTTTTAGCAAGATATTCCAAAATAATCTCCGGCAAGACAGGAGCCATTAGACTTTGTTTGCCATGGAAATTAATCAGCCTTTGTTTATTGAAAGAACTTCTTAATGTCTTATTCTCTTTGAAATAATGAACTGAAACAAGATGAAAACAAGTTAATTTCTAATCCGCTCTCCGATTCGCATTGCCCTATTACCCCCGAGTATTATCAAGTTTTTTTTTTTGTTCTTGTAATTCCAGAAAACAACAGAACTGACACTTTCAATTCTTTATTTAATAAATGGCTCAAGGTGTGCAAGCTTGCCTTAGTTTGGTGAACCCGCCGCGCGTTTACGTTAAGGTTTCGTCTCGTCTTCTCAACTGTGGCTTCAGGTACCTCAGGGACGGAAGAGACAAAGGTAGAAGACATGAAGGTACTTAGGTCTGGTGGTGAGGTTACAGAGGGAGATGAGACAGACAGAGAGAGAGAGAGACTGGGAGAATCCAACAGGCACATACGGGGAGGGTCGTAACATGTAAACTACATCATGTATAATTTAGATTGCAACGTTTATATTGTCCCTACTAAAAAGGTCATTGAGATAAAGTGACAGTTCTGAATTTATTTTATTTTATACCTGTGTTTGGGTCTAAAGCTCCTTAACACAGACAGACAGAACATTATAGATGCCACATAGAGATGATGGTATTAGTGTAGCAGTGAGCTGTAAACTGAGCATTTTATGTCAGGACCTTCATTTCCTGCAAACACAGCCATAAATAGAATTTCTGTCTTGTGTGACCTGCAGGTGTTTAAACGCAGAACTAAAAACTACTGTGTTTCAATGTTAAAGAAAAATGTCACCACCAATTAAATGACAAAGAATTAATCCCTGATGAAAGGTTAAAAATCACAGTTATTATATGGCTTTCATTAACCTGCAGTCTGGGGTTTCTGAGTGGAAGCGAAGCGGCGTGTCAGTGCTAAAAAGGTGTTCCGCTCCAACACACGTCGACTGCTCACTCACTTGTGTTGTCAGGCTGAGACGTGTTTTGTTTTGTGTTTCATGTCGCTGTCTTTGCTCTCCGCTTTGCTTCATCTCTACTCTGTCACCTGGTTGTTGGAGGGTTTTAGCTGATATAAATAGCTGCTGCTCCTGCAGATGTGTGGATTGTTAGTCAGTGTTGCTGTCAGAGCCTGTTTACACCACGTGCAGCTCCTTCCTGAGGTCTGCGGTCCTCATACTGTCACATGTGATTGAATGTCTGCTGCTCGATGGCCCGTTCTGCCGACGCGGTGCGGAGGGAGGAAGCGGTTCTGAAGCCCACCAGCAGTTGCTGTCATCTCCGGGCCTGGCTCGGGGCTCAGGAAAAGCGAAGGTAGAGATTGATGGATGACAGGAACAGAATGTTGTAGAGGAGATGGGGGTTGCTGACAGAATATGGTTCGGATTGAAAAGGTCCTGAGAGGGCCGGTTTGACTTCAACCACACATGACTAACTGCCCTGTAGGCAGGTAGAGAAAAGGCCCTGTCATAATCTATCACTGCATCTGAGCTCTGGAGGCAACACTGCATCTATACAACAAATACGTCTGTGCATTTTGTGTGGAGCGGATATGTGAACTAAGAGACGGTGTGTGATGCGTGTGATGTGTGTGATGTGTCATTAACGTGTGCCTCAGACCCCCAAAAGAATTCAATAAAGGAAAAAAATAGGGCCTAAACTGGATGCTTTTTTTCCCGTTTTAAGGTACAAATGGGTTATAAATGCAGAGATTTTGATTTTACGGATCTATTTCAAACAGGCGCCACTGACATAGTTTGAGCTCCATCAACAGTCGCTCATCTGAGCTCACTGCAACGCAACCAGGCTGAAGGAATTTAAGCACTCATCTCGCTGCGAGGTGCCTGCGTAATCCTTGTTCAGCGACGGCATTAGTCACATCTTAATCTGTGCTGTGCGAATGAGGAAGACGTTCTTTATGTTTTCTCCATTCACCTTCAATATGGTGGTGGTGGTGGTGGTGGGGGGGTTCTAGTGGAGTGGAAACATTCTTGAGTTTTCAAACACAGCAGCACATCTGGGTGCTTCAGCATTCCCTGGAGGAAGACTACGGAACACACTGCTATCACCATCGCAGGTGGATGATTGTGTCAGTCTGGGGGCGGGGGGGGGGCTGGACTCATGAGACACCGGCAGTGTTTCAGCGAGTCAGCCGTCCGCCCGAGGGGACGCCTCAGGTGGAGCGCTTCATGAGAATGGAGGAGCTTCAGACAGCGATGCTCACCGATAACCAACATCTGATTTCTCCTTAACGGTGGGACTGAAGGGCACGCTCGGAGCGCCAGATCTGCTGAGCAGGAAGCTGGCTCCAGGATGGAATCCTCACCAGGATGTGGGCTGCACAGCTCATCAAGAAAAACATGATGCTTGCGCCTAAGAAATAGTCCACCGCCTAAAAGCACAATCTGAAACCAGTTGAATTCAACCAGAATGTCAGCTGCACTAGGTGTGTGTGGAGCTACCTAATCAGAACAGCAGAGCAGGAGATTAATCTATTTACAGCCTTGCTAAACAACTCTCAGGTTGTGGAGGGGAAAAAGCAGGAGAACATAACAATGTGATTTGGTGCAGGCCTGAGCAATTACCTCGCAACAGGAACACGCCGCTTTAGCAGCAAATAAGCATTTGTTGATTTCTATTTTTTCTTTCTAAACGCTCACTTACTTTTTTTTGTCCGTTGCAGTTGAAAATTAGATTTTGTGTGGGAATCCTGTAATAGAAATCTGCCACACGGCTATCAGGTGTGTTATCAGTGCAGCTTTCCAGCCGCAGGGGAGCCGAGTATTAAAAGTGAGCCGGAGATTCGCTCTAAGTTAGTCAGGAGAGGAGAAAACTACTGAAAGAGGGCAAACAAAACCAACAAAAACACTGGTCCAGCCATTATTCCTGAAGTGGCAAAATGGAGATGAACCTTTTTGAAACAGATTTTGGGGACTAGTTAAAATCAGTGATCAAATATGCCGTTCTGTATTTCTTTATCCACATTAGTATGTTTCAGCGATCCATGAAGTGGTCATTCAAGTGTCATTCCATGAATAGGAGCCTGATCACGCAGAGGCTGTTGTCATGGCAACTGCCAGGGGAACAGACGTAAGGGCACGGATGATTGCCTGGACTGAAGAGTGCTTGATGGGAAGGTAGGGTCCACTCTAAAATCATGGCTCAGCAGCTCAGGGTCCGTGTGACAAACAGAAGCATTTGGGATGGGGGCGGCAGCAAATCCCAAATGTGGGAAAAGTCAGCGGACTGATTGTCCAATCAGATCTGCTTGTCTTCAACTTGTTGGGTTACAGGTCGAGCTGGAGGGATGTGAGAGTGCAAAAGCAGGTCTAGAACTGTGGCTCCTATTTCTGGACCTTTTCTCTGCCCTGTTGTGACCGCAACTTTGACATTGTACCAGGTTTTTCTTTTTTCAGGAGGATGCAGCCTCGTGTAAGATTACGGCTGTAATAGTCCTCTACAGATGCCCCATTATTGATTCTCACATAGAGCAAATAGTCAGCTTAATGTACCAAACCAGTGGAGCAAAGCTGACATCATCCAGCCGCGGCCCCCTTTCCCAGCGTGGTACATTGAGATAAGTGTTCCTCTAAACAAGACGGCTTATTGCTAAGCCTGACGTCTGGCTGATGGATTAATTATAAAAATGCCTTTTTCATTTTCTATTGATTTGATAGTTGTGCGTACAAGCGGTCGTTACACGAGCAGACGGTAGCGTCAGCGTGCCAGAATATGCAGATCCAGTAGCTTTTATCTGCTTACCGTGGATGCCGCATTCGCTCTCGTGACCATGCTGACGTATCCGGTGCTGTCTGGGTAAAAACAGATGCTCAAGGTTGAAAGCAGAAGGAAAGGATCCGAGCGGAGGGAATAAACGAGCGTCGGCTGAAGTTGCTCTGAAATAAGAAGGGAGAAAGAGTTTTTTGGTGAGCTTTGCCAGAACAAGCTAGCCAGGTTCTGCTGTCAGAATCTTATGAGTTCTTAAGTTGATCACTGACACTCAATGATCAGGCCCGCGAGTGTTTCCATCCCTCATTGGTGGCTCAGTTTAGCTGTTAATCGTCGTAATTTAGCCAAAATATCCGATTTGGGGGAATCTGTTGATCAGATGCTCTGAAAATTTAGCGGATAAGTGGAAAAAATGATCTCCAGGCCATCCTATTGTGTGACAAAATTGATGTATGGAAGGATTTAGAGAGCATTTAACAAATAGAGATACTGTATTACCACCTTATCATGTCCCGTAAGCGCAGACCCTGATGAGGACCCCATCCTGAAGCAGTCATGCATATTGTGTGTTTCCCCTGTGGGCATTCATTACCAGCCCTGCTGTAATAATGTATTTAAACAGGCACAATCCACTCCTGGGACAGTATGTTGGTGTCTCAAGAACAGGCTAAGTATGGATTTTTGACTTAAATACGGGACAGATCCACAGTAAAGAGCAGCTTGCTTTCATATCAGCAGCCACTAGAGGACTGTTGGCTTGTTCCTCTCACTTATACTGTTTATTCCATTTATTATAATATCTTTTATTTGGTAACTTGGCTATTTAACGTACCGATGAACATGCAAACAAGTTGCTACCTTCAGCAGCAACGGTGCTGCCGAGATTTGTCTAAACTTCTGTCTATCCACCAAACTCTGCTTAGCTTTTTTTAAAGAAAAAAACCCCTCCCATTTCCAGGCTGGAGTTCTTTGGGTTTAGATTCAACAAAACTCTGCTCCTCAGCATCTGTCTTGTCCAACAGCTGGTTTGAAACTGCAAATAAGTAAAAGATGAAATAAAAAGCTGTGTATTTAGATCATCAAAGTGATTTAGTACAAAGTTCTATAACTTTATCGACTAACTCTGGTGGAGGGACACTCTTGCTTTATGTCTCCCCTGCTCTAATTTCCCCTGCGTCTCATTAACTAACCCCCACCTTCACCTCATTCTGACTCTCCCTCTTTGTATTTTGTCTTCTTTATTGGCAGTGTTGGCTCATGTCTCTAGTGTTTTTTGGTCTCTGGGAGTTACTTTTAAAAATTTATTTATTTATTTGATCTGTAACATAATGTTTACCCCCTGTTCGACCTCTCCCAGCAGCTACACCATTCCTCTCATAAATAATTGAAATAAACCCAAAAAGGTCACCTTTGCATGTGGTTCAATGTAAAATAAATGATAAAATCAGTTCACTCAGTTTTGGTTGTGTTTTGCTACCAGGCGATGTGAATTTCTCCAATTATTGGTAACATATCTTGTTTTATATAGATCCAAAACACAGTCCCAAAAAAACTACTTAGATTATTCAAGTCTATAGTTCTTTATATGAATATATAAGAAGTATCACATCTGCACTGCCTGAATGTGATCGTGGGTGAAAATCTGTGAGTGTCTAACAGGTGTTTAAATGTGTAAAACAGAAGGAAAAGCGCTGGAGGAAAGGCTGTATTTGCATGTGAGGGCAGCAGCAGATCTCCCGAGTCTTCATCGTGACCATCTGTGAGCGTAGTTTAATGAAAGCGCGAGTCCTGCCAAAGTTAAGCGCGAAGCTAATGCATCCTGATTGACCCTTGTCTCCGCAGGCGACCCCCAGAGGTGTCAGACTTCATCCTCTCCCACCCCGCCAGAGGGGATATCACCCAGTTTGATAGATGATGAATTCCTGAAGGATCGCCTCCAGTCGTTCAGCAGACAGAAAATAGCTCATAGCCCACATGACGAATGGTACCCTTCCTACACACTTTATTTGACCCGGAGAAAGATGGACAGCTTGCTTTGTTGTGGTTTTCCCTCCATCGTTTTTACACATGTACATGTTAACAATTATCCCATCCACCCACCACACGAGTGGATTTCCAGGGTTTGTATTTAATTCTGTTAACATGTGTGCAAATTGATTGTTTGGCTGCAGAACTGTTCATTAAAGGATGAGACATTTCCTGGCAAGCTGTACATTGATGAAGAGCGGATCATTAGTGCCCCTGTGGGTCCTTTTAATGTACTCTTCCAGCACTGAGCAATGCAGTCGTGACTCGAATGGAAGGATCCGACCTGCAAATCAACCCCGTTGACCTGTAATTTAGCATACCAGGATACAGGCGTCCGTATTTTTGGATTATAGGTTTTATTTTGCATTGTGGAGACTGATGATTGTAGTTTTAATAAAAGAGAAGTATG
Organism: Takifugu rubripes; assembly: GCF_901000725.2. NCBI lineage: Eukaryota > Metazoa > Chordata > Actinopteri > Tetraodontiformes > Tetraodontidae > Takifugu > Takifugu rubripes. The sequence goes on along the minus strand of NC_042291.1, from coordinate 2,107,170 downwards.
TATGAGAAGAGCAATAAATGATGTATGTGCACAGCCGAACGCTCGGGAATTCAGACGCAACGACATTGTCGTGCAAATTCAAATGTAAACCAGCACATTATGCAGTTGCGTCACAGATTTTCGTTATTGTATGTTAATTTTGCCCCTGTTTCGGTGCTCTACGTTGTACTTCTATGTCGTGACACAGGAGAAGCACTGAGGGCTCAACCGGTCCAACGGCAATAATTACCAGCCCTGTAAACAACCGGATCCTCCGCTATACCTGCCTGCCTGTCTGCCTGCCTGCCTGCCTGCCTGTCTGCCTGCCTGCCTGCCTGTCTGTCTGTTTGAACTGTAATTTCTTGTCTTAAGATTGTAAATCACACGAGAAAATGCAGTTTGGCAAACAGAAAGAAAAGTGCTTGAACGCCTCGATTATTTTAAAATAGATGAACAGGTACCAACCTTTGTAGTGTGTGGTCTAATTAGCACTCATACATCCATTCATTTATTAAATTCATTTAAAATATATTTAATATAGGGTGTTGTACATTTTTTAACAAATTTGTACAAACACCATTTAAATCCCCCCTGTGTGATGTTATAAACGTACAGTGTGAGCGTTGCTATAACAACCAGCTCTACTGAAGAGTCACTATTGGCTGTTGACTATTACTGGGGAATCGTCACTGGCAAACACAAGACATGTGCAATTAATCCACGAATTGCCGATAGTTAATGGGAGGGTTCAGTGGCAGAAAGAGCTGCTGGTGGCAGCTCCCCGGTGGCTGCTCGACCCAAAGAACAGCCAGGCTTCAGGTCACAAGTTAAATGAAACCCTCAAATGCATCTTGAGCCAGCATTGATTTTCCGAGTCGCTCTATGAGCAAAATTCAATGGCTGCCCCCCTGATTAAACATCCGCAGCATGTTCAGCAAAGTACTGGAGGTTTTCTCCTGATCACCACTGGTACCGCTGGGAATTCTGAGCTGATTGTTTTAAGTGTTTCGCTCACGGAGCTGCTGTGAATCCACCCATCGTCCGCACGAGGAGAGCCAATCACGCAAAGTCATATTTATTTCATGCTCATTGTTCGTTTCCAGGAGGATGAAGATCGAAAAAGCCTCCAGTCGGCGAATGATACATGTTTGCCTCATCTTTAGCTGAAGACCGTGACGGTTTAGGTAATTTGGGGACTTTGATGTTTGGAGAGCCTCGGAGGCAGAGATGTTAGCCAAACTAACGAGCAACATGGGCTCGGCGCTTCCAGGCATTTTACTGTTTTATTTAAAAAATAACAAGCCAGCCTTACTCAGGACCTATTTTTGCTCCTCCAGTCTGTCCCATTAAGCTTAACCTCTTTATTTCTAGAAACAGGAAGCTAGTCTTAGTTAAACAACTTCAGTCGGTCGCTCTGAAGTGGTTTTACAGGTATGGTTGATGCTGATGAGCAAAATTTTGGGATGGCGATACAAAACGCAGTGGAGTTTTGGTATCGGCCAATTAAATTTGTCCAACCTCATCGCTGTGTGTGTGTTGTCTTGTGATGCGTTTGTGTGTTCTGAACTTACTGTGAAGCCTCTTGTGGGTAAAAACAGTATTAGAAAAGCACTTCAGCTGAAGATCCTCTAATGTGCCTGGCTGCCATTGTCCACCATGTTTTTATTATGGGATTGTACGCATGGGAAAGTGTCATTGACCGTGGCGACCATAGCGGCCAGTAAGGAGGCTGTCATCTGAAGTGGCCACGGGCGTTACCGTAGCGATCCGAAACGTGGTGCATGTTTTTATTGAAAATGTATTTTATCAATTTCTGTGTGTTGAATAATTGTTTTCTGTGCCCTCTTTTTAAAGAATAAAACACATTTTGGCTACTACCTTTCATCGATGATCAGTTCACTTTTTTTTTTCTTCCCAGGTTACAGATATTCAACCGTAAACTGTTTTCCAGCCACCAAGGCAGCATCATTAGCGTTGTGAGGATTAAAAGGTTGGTCAGCCAGCAAACAGGGCTGACCGCGGTGGTCAGTGTCTGCCGTCACTTTTACATGTATCAGAAATCACACCTGTAGAAAAGGTGCTACAAAGAGCTCTCCCCCTCCCGAGCGGATGTAAACGGATGGGGTGTCCCGCTAGAGTGGATATGGGGGAGCCAGCCGAGGCTAACTAATCAGAGTGTGCTTGGGAGAGCATTAAGACAGACATGTAGAGGGGAAATGTGACACCTGGAAATTACACAATGTAATGGAATCAGCCAAGTGGTAAATGTAGCTTTTAAATAGGTTTTGTGTTCTCCATTAACTTGCCAAACACTGATTGGTCCTGACAGCCAGGGAAAGGGCTGGTCAGCCTGTTGCCCCCTCCCTCCAGCCTGGCCTTTATTCTGCACGTGCACGCTGGTACAGATAGTCCTGCCTGCACCACTCACTGAGGGACACAACGATCTTTGGATCTAATTGAGGCGTTTGGCGCCAACTGAAAAATCTGCCAACAGCCGAGTTACAGGTGATCACAGTGCCGGGCTGCAACTATTAATGCATCCTTTTGTGGAGGTCGTGCAGGCTCAGGGAACACACACACACACACACACACACACACACACAGACCTGCCCTGGTTTATGGTTGACGTCTGCATGAAACATAAGAAGCAAATTAACCTGTAAAAAATCATGATTTAGAAGAAAAACACAAGATAATGTTGAATAATAATGGAAGCAGACGTTTGGGGATTTGATCCAAATGTGATGTCTGTTGAACCGAAGAATGGAACCTGATGCCAGCCGAGCACCCACGGCGTCACACAGCACGTGCAGTTGCACCTGGCGCCTGAATGGACCGAAGGGTCTCAGCCTGATTGGTTTAATGGATGTGTCACATTCCAGAGTTAACTGATTGAAGCCTTGTAAAATGTGCACCTGTGCACGACACGTTCTTTAGCTAATTCGGGCTGGTGTGGCCGTTGTGTGAGGTATGAAGAAGCGCTGTCACGCTTGGATACTCACTGTTTGATACTAAATTGGACAATACCTGGGCGGGATTCTCACAGAGAATGTAGGAACTGATGTGGAAGCGCGTGCGCGACAGGAGAGGCAGCAACTGTCGCTGTCTTTTGGGGTGGAAGATCTCAGTCTGCAGGGGTTGATGCGTTCGTGGACGAGAAGATAAATGGGTTTCTATTCATAAACCAATAAAAAAGACAAACTGTCATCACACATTCCGTCGGTTCCTCCCTCCTTAACTTCTCCAGGTTCCTCGTGTGCACATAAAACGGTCAAACTCATTTGTTACTATGTTTCCTGAAAACACCACCAACGTCTTCTCCAACTCCAGCTTTTCCTTAAATGTGCCGTCCAAGTAAAAAAATCCCAAAATATGAATTCACGTTTTTTTTTTCATCGCTACAATTCAGGTCTGCTTCAAACCTGTCAGCAGAATGAGTCCAGCGTCTGAAGCTGGAATACGCCGGAGCTTGGGCTCAGTTATCAGGCAGTTAACGCCTTTCTGAACCTCAGCCTTACGCACCAACATACGGCACTCAGTTCTACTTTTCCCGTCTTCATTATGCATGGCTGCCAAAAAGGAGCGGGGGCAGTAAGTGCTGTTTGCCTTGCCTCTGCTCAGAGCTCTCACATGTTCAGCGATATGTGGGAGTTTGAACTGGCTCAAGGGGGCCTGCGCTGCTCCATGCAGCTCATAAGCCTCAGCCTTCACACAAACCCTGCAGTCCTTTCAATGCAAATGAGGGGGGGGGGGGAGGCCTTAGTTGGGTATGTTCTCTATCTGCCTCTCTGCTTTTCCATTTCAAATGAATAAATGATAAAAGCCCCCCCCTTTTTTTATTCAGCTGGCAACTGTCCTCCCCCATTCTCCCCTTTCCTTCACCACATTCCAGCCAACCTCTTGTTCCTGGTTTGCCGCCACCTTCCTTTGGTTGCTCCCTCTGTCACGTTGAAAACAATCGGCAACAATACTACAGATTATGTGCAATATTCTCATGATAGCTTTCCCACCTTAAGACCTTTAACGTGGCAGGGAAGGAAGGTTTTTATCCTGGTTTGTTTTGACTTCAGTAACGAAGCTGATGATGCACACTGGTCCCTTCACCTACTCCTTCTTGTTTCGTGCTAACTCGTTTCAAGTTAGTGGATTTATTACTGCCCTCCATTATTGGCTCAGTTAGCCTCTATTTCCCAGCGCTGCAGTGGTTGAACAGATGCATCATGGGGATTTTTGGGAATGAAACAATGTTGGGAAATCTCCATTCCGTCGAATCCTATTGATCTCTGAGTTCCAAATGAAGGGGAACAATGGTCCCACTCAACTTAAACCCAGTTATCAGGTCAGTGCAGTGTGTTAATAGTATAATGGCTTTTTTTTCTTTACACACACCTTTTCAAACAAAGTTTGGGACCAGCAACAGCTGTAAGGGTTGACACCTAATTTAACACGACTATGACGCCAATTTAGTTTGCATGAAGGTGTCACAAAAAAGGAGAAGCGTCACTTCAAATTGCAGATGGTGTCTGATTCTTTATTCACAGGTTGGTTCCTCCTCAAGGACCCGCTGAAGAGTTTAGAGGAATGGGAATGTGTGGGATTTTGCAGCCTCGAGTCCATCTGCGTCAGACAATCCTTTTTAATGGTTGTCAGTGGAATAACCCCCCCCTGTCATTTAATTATGGATGTTGACATTAGGATTATTACACTATTATACATGTTTTGTAACAACCTGCAATGGAAATAAAACTCTGAACACGAGTTTAAAAGAGGAAAAACCAAGGAAAATGAGCTATATTCATTCATTTTGAATCTTTCTTTTAATTCCACATTTTCCCGCAGCCGCACATTATGGGATGGCAATACTCATCTGCTTCCACGTATTAATAACGTAGAATCCAGCCGGCTGCGCTGACAATTCACACCTGCTCATTCTTGCATCGAGAGGCTATAAACATATTTTAGTCTGCAGTTCTTTGTGTGTTGTTGGCAGGAGAAAAACAAACTTGCACCGTGGATGAAAAAGCATAGAAAATAATGCTGTTTTCCTGGGGGAAGGGGTCTGACTCATACCAAGTAGAGTCTAATTTATTGAAGAAACACACACATTAGTCATCAGTTGCATTGTTAGTATGCACAGCTCTAAATATGGGCTTGTTGCATCGTTTATTCAATTACGGGCTCTTGTTTTTGGCGTCTCCGTGCAGAAATCAGTGTTGACTGTCGGTGCTCAAGAGTGGAGCGGAGAGTCTGTCAGGCTCAAGCGTTTACCACATTTAATCTTTAATGAGCCCGGTTCAAATTTTATCGCACTTCCTTTTTTTGAAGCATCAGTCAGAATTGTTCACGCCTCGTGGACGACTCTGAAGCCGCGATGCCAGACGGGTCTTATCGGGGGAGGCAGATGGGATTGTTGATATTTGACAGACAAGCTGATATCGGATTTTGGATTTATCTCCTGTCACTTCATAGGGTGAAGAGCCTGATGGGCCGCATCTTCACAGTGACAAAAGGCCAGAAGCACAGTGGCGCCCACAGATGGAGAGGCTGTGTTTTTAATAACCTTAGTGCCACTACGGCCCCGCAATGATGATCGACGCTGGCGGGGGGGATGGGGGGGGGGGCAGTGAGGTACGCCGGCGTTGGGTCTCCTTGGCCTCCACATCTGTAACCCAGCAGAGGTGATGACATCCTCTCTAGCAAACAAATATGGCATTAGAGGAAAGGGGTTTAGGTTGCACAATTTCTCCTCTGTGTTAGTCTCTCCTTTGAAACCTGCATATACAGTATATATAGAAAGATATCTATATATCTATATAGATTTAGAGGTTTACTTTTCTTTGAACTTCCTTCACTCTAATGCAGCTAAAAGCATTAAACACATTCCTGAAGAACCAGGTTATGGCAAATAAGTTGTTTATTGTCCAGTCAAATGCAGCTATACGGAAAGGCTGTAAACATCAGGTCAATGTCGTCCATCTCAAACCATCCAGGTGACGTCTCACAACCGAGTCTGCGACTGTTTCAGACCGACCGCTGGACACAGAGCGTTAATATGAACTGATGGCGTCTCTCCACGACACACTGAATGTCAGCCGTCACGCTCACTTCCATCAGGGTGATGAATCACGGCCGCGGCTCGTCATACCGATACCGCATCAACTCGCTGCTGTGTAGCTTAGCCTGCCAGAGCGCAAGGGAGCACTGCCTCAAAGGCTGGTGCTCGCAAAGACCAGCCTCTATTTCACTAATGTTTCATTTAGGCAATTAAATCACACTGCAACTGAAAGAGGAAAGTTGAGAGGTTTGTTCAGGGAACTACAGACTACTTAAGGGCTATTGATAAATTATGTATCACACATCTGAAGCAAGGGGGCCAAGTGGCAGATGAGGCCTCCATTTTTTATAGTAACAGTGTTTAAAAGTGTTGATAGATTACAGTCACATGGGAGTCTGGCAATTTCTCACTCTCAGCTCCTACCCGGCTTCATTTCAGAGGCAGGAAGTAGAAAAGACTTCACTCCTGGTGCTATAATGGGCCCACACAAGCTCTTAAATGGCATCTTAAACATATAACTTTGTGGCTTTTAACCTAGGATGAGATTTGTCTGGTCTCTGTGTTTCTTTCACTCTTTTATTGTCTATAGCAGTGGTTCCCAAACTTTTTTTCTCAAGCCCCCCTTTGATGATATAAGAACATTGTAAGCCCCCCAGGCCTCGATGCACCCGATCCCACCCACCCCAAATCAATCGCACCTCCTTTGTTTTGAATAAATTAAATAATAAAAATGTTTTCTTTCTAAAATATGTACATATCACTTCACATTTCAATTTTACAGTTTTTATTGTTTGTTATGCTGAAAAATAGCAATACTAACAAACTTCCAACTCAATTTAAAAACATAATTATCTATTATGTTTATATTAGAGAGCCTCCATCCTGATGAAGAGCTTTAACTGGGACTCTTCTTCCTCACTGAGGTCCCTACTCTCCACCATGTTGAACAGCAGTGAGGAATTTAAACTGAATTCACCTTTTCAGACCAGATTTGATCCAGAACACTGGAATGAATCCAGAATAACAAACACAGTTTTAACCGGAATTTGGCATCTCAGTTAAAATTATTATTTGTTTCTGAAATTGAAGTCTAGTATTCATCCAGCATTCAGGCTTGCTTTGCAAATTTTTTCAAAGCGGAGTTGCTGTTTGGAAATAGCCACTCTCAGTTCATGTTCAATGTTCAATGGAGTGTATAGCAGGAAATTCTTTGAGTAATGGTTTCTCTCATCACTGTGCTTGATTGTTTTTGATTTTTGAAGGGCCTGGTGAGATGTTAGGGCATATAATATTCCTGCTAAGTTTAGTTTCTATTTCAATGACAAAGTGTTGACATGGCAGTAAAATTCTGAGGAGAGCCACAAAGTTAAAGGCCCTGCCTTTGAAATGGAATCTTTGAAGGGAGCCAAAAGTTTTGTCTCGGAAAGACTTTGCCCAGAATTACAACTGATCACCACTTCTTTATTAGCACTTCATTTGCTGTCCATCCAAGGGGGTGCAGTTCAGCCACTGGAAAAACAGCCAAACCAATTAAGCTACACAAAACTGCAAATTCACCTGTGTGTTCACCAATCAAGGAGTTTTTACTGGGAGATACTTTATCAGAAACACGATTCCTCAAACCAGACTGTCCCGCGCACAGGTTTTTTCCCCTCCAAACAGCATTATCTAATCCCTGGTGGAGCTGTGGAAGTGGGTACCTCTGGTGCCTTTGCCTCATGCATGCTGTACAATCATAGTAGAGCCTGACACCAAAGGAACAGGAGTGTGTTGATGAGCAGCACAGGCCCTCAGGCTCAATCTAAGCAAAACAACAGGCAGGTTTAAGCAAAATCATGCTGCATTATTAATGAGGAACTACTTGGGGAGGAGCTTGGGGCCAAGCCGAGGGACGCCGTCAGTCAAAAAGCAACACATCTCTTTCTAGACTGAGGTGCTTTGGTCCAGAGTAGCTTGAGGACACAAGAAAATAGTGTGTCTCTGTTCTTATACTTGCTACATGCTGAGTACCAAAATAATGGCAAAGTGGGGAAATTTTCAGGAAGTGAGGACATTTTGGCTGGTCCTCACAACTTCAAAGGCCTGTTTGAGGGTTAAGACCTGGTTTTAAGGTTGAGATTAGATTTGGGTTTATGTTATGGGGCAGGTTTAGGTGGTTACTTATCATGGTTGGGGGTTGATTAAGGAGCTGGGTAATGCATATATCTGTCCCCACAAAGATAGATGGACAAGGCTGTGTGTGTGTGTAAGGACATTCCTCAACTCTTCCTGCTCGCGTTGTTTCTCATAGTGTTTTTTTGTTTGGTTTTTTTTGCCATCTTGCCAGAGAACAACACCCTTGAGGCTATTTTAGGACTCATTAGTTAAATTGGCAATAAACAGCAATTACTTTTGCAGCTGCAAATTGCATTCCTCAGCTACTAGAAACAGTCAAGTGAAAAGGATGTTGGACTTATGAATGAAAAGAATTCCCCACCACCCCAGAGTTCATGCCCGTGAATGAATACCCATTTGGAGCGGTGATAATTACTGCTGAGGCGGTCAGAAAGTTCACCTTTAAAAGTTCCCCTGCACCGGTGGAGTCAATTTCTTCTTCCCCGCTTGAATAATAGTACATTTGTGGGCTCACATGTGGGATTTCATGACTCAATAAAAAATAAATGAATAAATAATCAGCTCAATTGAAGGCATTTGGTAGACATTCTCCAGCTTCTTCCTTACACAGAAACCATCCTTAGTCCCCGCACGGATGTATTATTCATGCGCCTAGTAGAGCAAGTGTGTGGTTGGAAACCTGATGATGGGGAACTCTACATAGAAGCAAATCGCAATATTATTTGGAATTCAAATGTTCACGCATTCATCGTTACATCCGCTGCAATCTTCAGTTGCCAAACACGAGCATAGCCCGTATGATTGAGGGGTTTTCGCAAAGTGAGTACAGAAAATACCAGAAATCACCAAAAAAAAATAAAGGTGCGGAATCTGATACTGGACTGGCTAATCCCATTGAGGCCTGTTAACACTCAGCAGTGGAGGTGAAGGTACATGTGTGTCCAGCTAAGGGTTGGTGTGGGAACATTTGTTTTTCATGCCTGCCTGCATGTGGGTGCCATCCACAAGCAATGTGAGCCCCAGACAGAAGAGTAATTGATTCAGAGAATCTTCAAATCAATTCCTGGACAGCTGGGGCCAGGGAGATTAGAAGTGAAGCACAGGCGGTTCGGAGTGTAGTCAGAGCGGCCTCAGAGCAAACAGTAATCTCAGGATTATAGACCTGGGGGAGATGTACCTGTTTTCTCTCATTTTGTTCCCTCTTGCTCTTCCAGCAGTGACAGTATACGCTCGCCGCTAAACACTTTCCCCTGAAAATGCTGCACTCCTGCCTCACATCTGTGGAAGCCCGCAGTAAAAGGTAAATACAAAGAAATGAACGAGGGTAAAATTTAATGTCAACATGCTAACAGCGGGCAACCAGGGTGACTTCCTTCTGCAGGCTGCCAGGTTTGACCTTTTTATTGTCAGGAAATACCCCATACAGCCAGGCCAGGGGCAAGAGAGGGATCATGTAGCTTAATGAAAGCACTTCAGCTAATCAGTTAGATTTGGTAATATTATGCTGGAAGGTCATTGATTTGGTGGCTCTGAGTGCAGCCGTATGGTGCAGACTTCTGGAAATGGTTTCATTAAATGAACAGTAAACCTGTCACCTTAATGGTAGAAAGACCAGCTTTAGAGGAAGTTATAAAACATCATAATAGGCTCCATTTGACTAAGTAACGCCTCATATGTTGCTGTATGTGCAGCATTTTACTATTTAATGCTCATAATTCTGCCTCTTTGCAGCCACGAGAATCACGACAAATAAAACCCCCAATTAACGATAGTTCGGATGGGGCAGCGAACGCATCACCGCGGTCACAAAATATGACTTAATGTGTGATGGAGCCGCAACCAAATCCATTACGCCGACTCCACTGTTTTCCAACATTTTAATTGTTTCTCAGGGGAGTTTAGCTATAACAATGCCACAGCTGAGGATAATGCTGTGGGGCAGCTGTGCACACTCAGAAATCACTCACATAAGGTATCCTCCAACTGAAATGACACCAGCATGCCTTCTTCTCCTCATTACCAAGTTTAACACTCCCCGTCTGAATCGAAGTTTGCGAAACTTTGGTTATTACCTCCATAAATGCCGAATAAATACTCTTTGACAGTGACACGTGTATTGTGCTCGGGACCTCCTAAATAACCTGGAGGCCGAGCGTTTGCATCAGAAACAGAGTGGCAGCTCTGGAATAAAGTGATAAGAGGTTCGCAAAGATGGCACAATGCGCAGCAGAAGAATGGAGCCGACACCGGCAAATGAGGAGCAGCCGTGATACTTCATGCTCTTTTGGGACAAATAAATAAATCATGCCTGACGTATCGGGCTACTCATCAATACACCCGTGTTCCCCATCCGTTCGGCACCGCAGCGGAAACATTCAGGTGTGAAAATGAGCGGGTTTTAAGATCTCTCCCACAGGTCACAACTAATGACAATGAAATGATGAGTCAATCAAAAAGTGAGGACCGACTCGCAGCGGAATATTTCATGTAAAAACGTCAAATTTCTGTCCCAGATTCTCTCAAATGACTTATCTTCTCCCTTTGTGTCGTCAGCGTCGAGGCTCTGAGTGTCGTTTCTGACAAAACAAGTCATTTGAAGTTTTCACACCGGGCTCTGGGACAGGAACCATTAGCTGCAGCTTTCATTTCCATATATCAGGAGATGCCTTTTCTTTTGAGAGTGTGCAGATCAAACCTGGAGGTCCTCTCACTTCACTTCTGTGAAAAGCTCAAATTGAAAAAGCGAGGAGATTAGACGAGGAACAATAGCTGGAGGATGATATCTCAGTCAGCATATTCCTGCCGGAGACAGTTCAAATGAGGCCCTGTAACAGGATGGGACGTGTGTCAGCCACGTGGTCGCATTGATGAGAACGGAGGCTGCTCTTTCAGGGGCTTGACGTGCGCTCAAGGTGATTACTGGCTGATTAGCATTACAGTAATTGCGAGACGATTCCGGACTTGGATGTGACTAACTCGGCAGTTCACGACCTTTACTGGAGCCTAATCTCAGGCCGTTGAGTGGGATGCTGTCGGGCACATGACCAATCCTCTGAACGTGCCGAGCGCAGGATGGAAAGCGACTTTGTCGAGTCGTGCTACGATGCTTTTTAAGGTTCCTCAATCTGATGCTCGAGCCCTTCCGATTTCTCAAGTGCCTGATTCAGATTCACATGTTCGGGTCTTGAGGACTTACTTTAGACTACCGGGATGCAACAGACTCATGGAATTATTGTTCCATAATCATCAAAACAGAAAACAGCCTTTCAAAACCAGCCTGTCGTCTGTAAACGCTACCCGATGCTAATGTGGTCTGTCTTAAACTGACAAACATAAACAATTGCATCGGCACAGACACACACACACAGACTAATCAGCATCTTCACACCATTCACAAAAAAGTCACTTTTTTAGTGATACCAGAGCCGATTAAGCTGCTAGTCGAGCCACGCCGATCAGGTTCAGGCTGATAAATTTACTTTATAGACATTTGGCTTCATGGTCCTTTCAAAGTCATTCATCACATTCCATTGTGCTGGCTGAAGTGTGCAATGTGCATAAAAGTTAACGATTTAAACAATAGAGTTCGTGACACGGCGTCAGGTGAGACTGACCATTTGAAGAGGGGCTTGTTACCGACGCACTCGGTGTATCTGCAGGCTGAATATAAAGAGGCACGAGGAACGACGACAACCAAGAGCAGACACTTCAATGTCTACTTTTCTGTCTCCTACTTGATCAGCCCTGGGCTGAAATTCATCCGTGGAAGCTAAAATCGGCAATTTTTAGACTTATTTGAGAGCAAAACAACGACAAGGGGGCAATTTGCAAGGCAGCGGAAATAAAAACAGAGGAGCACTGCAAATATACTAAATGGAATCAGATCACAGGTTTTCAATAAAAAGACCCCATTTTTGCACTTCCAGTCATTCTTTGTGTACATACACACACACACACGCACAAATGTTTGCTTGTTTGAGATTCCTGCTTCATTTCTTACTGTTTGTTTTCAGCTGCAGCCCAAAAACCCCACCAAAAAAAAAAATCAATAACTCTAAACTAAGACTGCTGGTCCTCCAAATCCTCTATGATTACCCACCGATCATCAATAACTACTGCCAACCCCGTCGTTGGACACACTGCTAAAAATAATTGATCTCCGTAGTTGAGGAGTGAACAGTTGTTCTGTGCAGGCGACGCTCACTCGCCCCAAACCCTGCTTTCTGCAGCATATGAAATGTCGCTCACCTCACTCATGCTCAAACAATGGACCGCCAACAAGGTGGATCTCGGCAGGGCGGTCTCCAGGCTGCCAGGCACAGACAGCTGAGCTGTTCATCTGCAGCGCCGTGGCAGAACCCCAATGCGTCAACGAGCTTTCATGTTTTACTTCAATGCTCTAATTCACCCTGCAAATCTCGACGCTCTCACTCTCTGCCTGGTGGTGGAGCCTAAATTCTGCAACCACCTCTGGTGCAGCAGAGATACCAAAGAATGACAAGACTGAGGGAACTGGATTTCATCGCTAATGGATTTCTTAGCTGGCTTTTAGAGACGGATCGTTGCTCTTTGAAACGGACGTGGTGAGACGGGACAAAAAAAGGGCTCAGCTAAACTTTTTTGTCCAACACTTTCCATAAAACTCAGCCATCCTGAAGTGATTCGCAAGGCAAAAAAAAACAAGAGAGAACAAGGACGGGAAGACACGATGAGAGGAATCGGCCTCTTCCGATGGTATATCCACCTAATTAATCACAGCAATAAAACAGTCAATTATGACTCATATATTATTCACAAGTAATGTACGTAAACAGTTAATACATGTGACACCTGCAGAGACATCGGGTGTCTGCTTCTACTGCATATATTATGTATAATAAAGCGAGAGAGAGAGAACATCCCCAGAGTTCTGCCAAATCTCTGGACTTTTCGACGTCCTCTGTCAGCTCAGTTAGCCGTGGCGCCGGTGCCCTCATAGCTGACTGCATTGTAATTGGATTGCAACCTTGGTTCAAGGGGGTAATCACAGCTGGCACCAGAGCTCAGTTTCCTCCCATTGAACACAGCTGGACACCAGGGGAGGACTGGACTGGTGGGGGACTGTTGGGGGCTCATGCGGTAGTGAAGACACTGCTGCAGCTCCTCCTTCCTTTGGTTTCTGTATCTCTGTTTAATGAGGGTGGTTATTATGGGCTTTTGAGAGGATCACTACAGTGCATGAACTTAACATAATTAACCCTCTGTATCTTCACTGGGGTGCTGCTGGTAAACAATGATTGACTGCATATCAATGCTAAACATGCAGTAAGAGTGGCCTGTTCATTGACTCTATTTCCTCTGAGACGTTTCTGCTTTCCCTTCATGCTCTGGTGATGTTCTTGTTCCCACTCATCCATCGAAAGGAGACTGATTTAAGTCCACACCTGTGAATTTTGGCACGCGTTCCCCTCAAAGCATCACGTGCATCTTTAGTTGTGAGTGGCAGAGCAGCCAAAAGGAGGTTCTCCGTGCACGTAAGCTACGGGGACTCTGAAACCAAGCGCTGCCATGGATAAAACGGGGGTGAGGATTGTGTAGAATCGCTCCTCTTTTGATTGAAGCTGATAAATCCAGTTTCTCACCATTTGAGACCAAACTAAATGTTTTACACAAGGACCCGGTGAGATGTTGACTTTCAGCACCCGATAGCAGTAACTGCTGTACGTCTTTTAATGCCACAGTTCCTATTTGCTCATTTTATAAAGCTGTATTATGTCCACTGTCAAGTGTTTTTACTATTGAATATTCAAAGAAATGGGAATGTAAGTAAGCAAGCGTTAATGTGGTCGCGGGGGGGGGGGGGGGGGGGGGGGGGGGTTGTTTTGATCGAAACAAGCCTGATTCGAGGGCTGATGTGATGTGATTTGATCAGATCCGGGAGAGAAACTTTCTAAATTTAAATCCTCTCCATCAACATGTCTGAGTCCCTTAAATCCTCACTGTCCAGATGAGTGCGGACAGCTGGAAGGCAGCTAGCAAAATGGACAGGTTTCCAAATGTAGGGACATTTGTGTAAAGAGAGTAACGCTTTCTTTAAAAAGATGTCCCACTCACACCTGGTTTTCCAGCACAGCCTCTATTTAATTTCTCCACAGAAGGTCTCGAGGAGCAATTTCACACACTCAAGTCATTTTTATTCGATAAACACTTCAGTTTCAGGACCAAGGACATATTTTCGAGCCTGAAAGACGAGAACTTTGTTCTGCTGAAGAGAGATAACTGATCCTTCGACGGGGCTGTGAAGCTGTTTCCCCTTGAGATGATAGAAGACCAGAACAACCCCCCCATCTAGCGCACAATGGAGAAAACAATAAACAAGCCTGAGGGGGAGACGGGGAAATTGATAGACACGCAGTTCTGATCACTCAACCAAACCAAAAAAAAAGCTCACTTTACCGCTTCTGTGCTTTATGCACATTTGTGTTTATGAAATTGCGATCGATTGTTCCAATTACATGCACGGTTAGAGCGCGGCGTTGTCACAATTGATGTGCCACTCGGAGTCAACCTTTGTAAAAATCAGTCCCACTTGTAAACGGTGTAAAACTTCTCTTTACAGACTTTTTTTATTTTACTTTATTATTATTCTTTTTTTATTAAATCCTCTTGCAGGCTCTTCAGCCTGTGTAACAACAGCCTCAGCACGTAAGCGTACACGACAGCAACATGACAGCTGACACGATGGGAGAAAAGTTGATATAAAAACAATGAAATTTGATTTCTCTTCTAGGTAACCGTGAGCAGCGGCTGCCTTCACTGAATCACTGTTTGAGATATACCTTCACTTTAAAAAAACAACAATAATCTGCACCAGCGTAATAAAAGAGCACCCCTCCACAGGAAACGCCAAAACACCCGATCCCACTACCGAGATTGTCACCCACTGATAGGCTAGTAACTAACAACGTAGAACGCAACGGTCAGCAGGAATTTATAATGAGGCAATACTGAATATTCCAGAATATTCCTCTGGTTTGCAGATTCAGAGCCGTCTGCACCCGAATAGTTCGATGCTTTTCTGTCTACATTTCAAGTCTTCATTACTCTCATTAAGAGGCTGCACATTGATTGTGCAGAGAACATGACGCTCCGCTTCAACTGTTGTCTTCACAGGGTTGTGTAGCTAACCATCGCCTGCAGCCTGGGCGAGTGACGAGTGGTCCGCCCGGCAGGATGGTCGTCCATCACTGTAACATCCGTCCGACCCGCTGATGCCGTCAGCGTGTCCTTAACGCCATGGTGGCCGTGCTGACGTTGCCATTTTTGGCAGAGCTACAGGGCGAACAGAGGAAACACCTGCGGAGGATCCGTGTGACTGACTGCACCCACAAACCAATCTCATATCTAGATATTTGATTTCCTCTGTTTCCAGACGCCCCAAATGGGCACAAATGCACATTTGGCCACCATGCTAAGCTGTTAGCCAAGTGTGTGTACAAAGAGTTTCTGACAGCTGAAGGTAGTACGAAACAAAGATGATTCGAATGACAATTTACTCAAGAGACTACCTCTGAGCACAACCGCTGATGTTTAAAAAAGGTCTCATAGAAGTGTGCCCGTTGGATTTGGCTGATAAGAATCCTCAAAACACAAAACTTGTCTGACCTTTCCCACAACACACAGCTGGCCCTCCATCACCCTCCCTCCGTTTACTGAGGTAGCACTAATGTGCTGATTGAAACTCTATTGACTGTACACTACACAAATCCCCGGTCTCTAATCCCCATAATTCCAGCATATTGCATTGCCGTTAACCACTCACTGGATGGTAAATACAAATCATTCCACCTTTCACTTTGCAGCACAAGGATAATTGCTGCATCCGCTCCTCAGAAGCATTCCCATGGGCTGAGCTGGGCAGCACAGGAAGCGGCCTCAGCTGTACTTGACACCTTAATATGTAGTTACAGTAAACAGGCGCTCACTTGGCAGCGGCAGGAAGGGCCTCGTGCCCGTCTGCCATCGCTGACACGGCAGACACAGAGGATAATTAGACCTCTGCAACCTCCTCCTGTTAAAACAGTTACACGTCTGCTCTTTGAGTGGAGCCGTTGCAGCTGCTTTCTGGTGGATCCACAGCTCTGGGCTTCAGCTGACAAATCTCATGGACTATTAAGGTTCAGCATCTTCTTGCATTCCCCCCCGGCCCCTAAAGATTTGCTTTGAGCCAGAATCAAGTGACAATCTCCTTCAGAATGTCCAAACACCAGCGGCGCTCCGAGAGCAGCGGCGCACTGCTTAATGACAACTACAGTAACCTGCTGCTTCGCTGCCGCAATATTGTTTAGCTGACAAGACGTCACGCCGCACTGTCAGAACGTGATTTACTACGTCAAGGAGGCGTTCGTTAAATCTTTTGCACAAAAGTGTAACCAAGTTTCTCTGCAGCGTTTCAAAAAGCCCCGACAGAATCCTTTATACTGTTCCTGGAAATACAAGCAAATGAATTCCACGTTTCTATGTGAAAATACGATACAATTGCCTATTACACTTTAATTAATCCCTTAATTTTCTATTTTTGAAGACACCACACAATAGCCTAGCAATGCAGCTGGACACACAGGTAGCAGAAACGGTTCATTGGAACTCACCTGCTTTCGTTAGCAGATGGTTGCAGGGTTGCTCATGAGCTGCTCCGCGGCGGCGTTGAGCTTCAAACAAACAGCCCGCTGACGTTTTCAGTCTTTCTTCAGCAGCTCAGCAGTAACTCTGCACGAGAGTTACAGGATTTGACTCCTTCTCTCCATTAAACAGAATCAACATCAAACCGAATCCACGCCGACGTGTGAAAAAATGATTTGAAGACAGTGTTTTTTTTTGTTTTTTTTGATGTTTCCAGCTCAGTGCGGATAACATCATATGTGCTGATCCGTCCCGGATAGAGTGTGACTGAAGACTGACTTCTGTGAGTCAATATATTCAAATGGCAGCCAGGCGAGGTTCACTTGTAGTGATTATCCATGTACAAGATCTTTGATTAAGGCAGCCCCTCAGCGATGACCTCAGATGTTGCCTTTTTAGCTGGTAGCTGGATGAATCTAACCCGTAGATGCTGATAATTATATTTTAAATCACAGTGTGAACAGTGTGGTTGATTTTTAACATTCCAGACCATCGTGGTGGTATTTAAACCCTCTGTAGGAACCGGACTCACGGCGAGGGACGACCCCTAAGCAGTCTGGAACGTGGTCAGAACACTCAGCAGTGAAATAGACTTTTTCTTTTGTTTTTAGGTTTTCGTTATTTGGCCATAATCATCGTGGTTGCCATGGTGCTGGGAGGGCCTTCCCCCCAACATGAAAGCAGGGATGAGGAGAGCTGTGCTCCACACTCCTCCGCTGCACCCATGATGGACAGCACGCAGGCATTCAGCTCCGCAGGGAGAGATGTTCCGGGCACAGGCCGTACATGACAGAAATGATCCACGGGGCCCCGGGAACGTGTTGCGGTGGGTTCGCTGGTGTAGTCAGCCCTCCGTTTGTGCTCTTTCTCCCCTTAAATATCTTCCCCGCTGACATCAAGCTTCGGGAAGCAGTCCGTGGCTTTGTCGCTCGTTATTTTTCAATTCCTTCGCCCTTCAGATCTGAATGATCCCAAACACAACACTTAGAGCAAACCTCCACGGATGAGTTTGTTTATTTATTTCGGCTAAATTATGAAAGTGGGCTTGTTCAACTCAACTTGCTCGCTCCAGACTCCAGCGGAGGCATTAATTCAGGAGAGCGTGTGCACTTTGTAACATAATTAAAAGTTGTCCGGGGGTAGAGACTGCTGCGGGGAGCAATTACTCATAACTGCCAATGTGATAACATAAAAGTCCAGGGATCACATTATTGTGCACAAACGCAAACACGTTTCAAATTAGCGAGACGCTTCTTTTCACAGGTTGTGTGCACGATTAAGACAAACGCTCGGCTTTCAGGCCGCAATTACGCGTGACCTGTCTGAAAGAAATGGGCTCGGTTTTATGTCAAGAAGAAGAGACTTGACATCAGTCCTCCCTGCTGCACAAACAGAGTGAGGATCTGCGCTAAAATATCCCACTCCCTTGAACGCCCCACCTGAGCGTTTTTTTAATGGGTCATTGATTTGGCAGATGCAAATTAAAACAAGGTGGAAACACTTCCCCAACCATTTATTATGCAGTTTTGAAGCCAGTAAGCTTGGCTGGGGTGGATGCTGCATATAATTAATTTCTCGTTGTTTGTGTTAGCACGAGGTCGCGGAGGTTAATTGAGTCTTACTTCAAGATTCTGGCTGGGAGCCTCACGTGCACTCTTATGTGTACATTTATTTTAATTAATCTGAATGGTAGTAGGCAGCAAGCGTTGCCAAGCCTAATGATGGGCAAATGCTGTGTAAACAGCAACAAAGACTGGCCCTTTTCAAATTTTAGCTGACACGGCATCTAATCGTGTTGTGGCTGTCATCGCCACTCCCTCTTCGTGGCTGATAGATAGGCTACAGTGTGAACTGAGTGGAGAGAGAAGATAACCTCTGGAACAAAGCCTTGTGGGTATCTGCTGACGGAGTATTAGCAGCAGGGCATGTCATGATCTGGAGCTCTCAGTGTGGCTCCCGGTGAGGTGCTGACAGAAGTAAACAGACTTAAAAACTACTGATCGGCGAGCTTTACTTTTAAAGTGTGTTTACTTTTATTCACATCTCTGTGACCTTTCATGCTCTGTTTTAGGATCAACTCTGGAGTGTAATATGGGCCCGTTGTAACAGAAAGAGTGTCTTCCAAGGCAGAATTAGTCCTTGAACTGCAATGTCGTCAGGGAAGTGGCGCACTGGCGCCCCTTGTGGCGGGAGGGGGTTGCACAAGTGAAACCGCATCACCGGGTAACCTGCTGACCTGCTGTGGGAAACTTTTCATTGTTACCCATCCATCCATGCATCCATCCATCCATCCATCCATCCATCCATGCATCCATCCATCCATCCATCCATCATTCCATCCATTCGTAGATCTACTGGGGCTCCTGGTGTCTAGTGCAGCAGTTGTTTTTCTTTCTTTCTTTCTGCTGGTGGTGGAAGGAGTGTGAGCGGGAGAGAGAGAACTAACGAAAGACTGTGCAAAACGCATTTTTCCTATTCTATCCTTTTTTGTGTGAGTGTGAATGTTTGTTTTATTGTGTTTTTCATAGTTTTATTTTAGTTGGCGGCCGACCACGTGCGGCCGTCATGGATGCGAATGGCAACTTGACCGCGTTGAGCAGGAGGCACGGGGTGAAAGTGGGAGCGGGCTCCATGCTCAGTGTGGAGGAGCTTGCTCTGGCTGTGGGCCAGGAAATTGGCCACAGCTCGGTAAAATCCGAATTAGTAACAATAAGCTTTTTCAAAGAGGTAGGTTTTAAGTCTGATCTTAAAAGTAGCGATGGAGTCAGCCTCCCGTACCTGGACAGGGATCTGGTTCCATAGCAGGGGGGCCTGGTAGCTAAATGCTCGGCCCCCCATTCTACTCCTAGAGACTCTGGGAACCACAAGTAGAGCAGCATCCTGAGAGCGGAGCGGTCTATTGGGCTGATAAGGTATCACTAGCTCCTCCAGGTAGGATGGAGCTAGGTCTGAGGACCTTGTAGGTCAGAAGAAGGGTTTTTAAAATTATTCTAAATTTAACGGGTGAGGGAATGGGTGAGACAGGTGAGCTGGTGAGGCAGGAGAGACGAGAGACTTGGGTCAAACAGGTGAACAGCGTGTAGCGGTAGGTGAAGTGGGGCGGGTGACAGGTGAGCGTGGGGTGCCAGGGATAGAGGCTGGCGAGCTGGGTGGGGGAGGAATGAGCACAGGTGAGCTGGGGGAGGGAGGTGCGGGTACAAATGAGGGCAGTGGGGGGGTGTCTGAATGGTGGCCTGTTCCCGCAAAGCGCCGAAGAAAGCAGAGAAATGTCAGGAAGGACAGTGAAGAGAAAAAAGCTGGGTGGCCGCTGCCACAGACAGTGACCAGGAGTACACGTCTGACGGCAGTGAACTGTCAAACACGGTGGCGGACAGTGAGAGGGATCACTTGTACCCCCCCAAGTACGATCAAGACTTTTCTTACACAGACTAAAGGTATGAGGGGCCCAGCTCAGAGAACTGTCCAACAGGAGCACCAGCTTGTAGGCGAACCGGTGGGAAGGGATGGAACCCCCCCATCCCGCTGGAGCCTGTGTGACGAGCCACCACCGTTTCCCTCTGTAGGATGGATCCTGCTATGTCGGCCCAGTGCCCGTTTCTGCTTCCGGGCGAGAGACAGTATTTCGTGTGTATGTGAATGTCGTAAAAGGCGCTTTCGAATCAATTGCACATTTCAATTGCAAACGCCTTGTGGAGTGACTGTTTTTGTTGTTTCTATTTATTTTATTGCCAGTACTGCACTGTAAAAAAAAATCCCGTTGTTTTTACGGTAAAACGCTGGCAGCTGTGGTTACCAGAAATGTTCTGTAAAAAATACAGTACTAATGTAAATCACTTTACAGATCAACTGGTAAATCATACCAATATTCAATGTATAATTAATTATGGTAGGTGTAAATTTTAATGATTTTTTCAGTACAATGATGCTGAATTCTATGTTAAATTTACAGGGATTCAATTTAGAATCAACATTAACTACACGTGAATTGTACTGAAATGATTAACAGGGTGTGTAATTTGTATATAAAGCATTTGTGTAAAAATCCAAACTCTTTCTTTCTTCGTCCTGTTAAATGTCCCACACGTCTGGCTGCCTGATAATGACTCAGGGCCAGACGGAAGAACATGACCGTCAGGATGGCATCAGATCTGAAAGGGACTCCTGTCCTTCGTTGGATTGTCCAGAGCTTCTGCTGCCCTCGCCAAGCGCTGCCTCCCACCATCCTGTCCAGTTTGAGACATCGGTACAATTCATATTGAAGAGTGAATCACTGAGATGAGATAAGCAGCCTTGTGAATTAGCAGCACTTTTTAATCTGTTATGTTAGGATGAAATAGCTTGTAGAAAAAACAGGATTTTTAAATATCATCCAGATCAATTGCAGCCTCCTGCTGTTGCAGATAAAAGACAAATACGCAACACACATCTCACCAAGCTTCGCAGCAGAACTTGAAGCCCTGCCTAGCAAACATGCTAGGTGTGGTGATGGTGCTTTAAGCCTCTAGTACTTCAGCCAAACCTAAACTCGCTGCCTTGTTCTCAAATCGCTGCGTACTGACTGTTTTTCTTGCGCTGATCACGTGGTTTCTTTCTTTGCTATTACATCACCGTCATATCGGCTCTTCTTCCCTCCCCGCGAGCTACACCCTTAGTGGTTGCGCAAGCGTCCATTGGGTTTAAAAGTGAATGCGTTCCCAGCCCTTAACAGTGTAAAGTAAGTAAAAAAGACGAAGATATGGGAATTGTTACAAAGATATAAGCGGTCTGTCAGGACCCAGTGCCTGGGAACATGCTGTATGTGTTCATTTATGGGTTTTTCTACATGCTAGCAAAGTGCTCCAACATTATAAACTGTCTTTTAATATTTATTGAAGATGGATGAGGGTGATAGGGACGATAACTCCAATAATTCAGCTGATGGATCAGGTTAGTCAGGAATCCATTATAACTCTGAGCCTTTTTCATTCATAACCAGCGGCCGAATCCCACCAGCAGTCATTTCCCATCTCCCAGACTGTCTGGATGACTGATCGAGGTTGTGATTGCCTGCTCTCTCCCAAACACACCGCCGCCGCAGACGTCCGCGCCGGCACATACATCTCGGGAGGCCTCCAGCCCCGAGCTGCAGCGCTGCGTAAACGGAGTCGCCGGCGTTAGAATTGGGCCGATTCCTCACGAACCTCGTCTGCACGCGGAAGCCCGCGAACGTCAGGCTGAAGCTGCCGTTCAATCCATCAGCAAAGCAGCTGCTGCACTGATGCAGACGCAGAGGGGAAATGGACATTTGATGATCTGCAGTGACCAAATGGAAGGGAGCCCCCACCGTCATCTCTGGAGGCCATGTTTCATGTGCAGAGCAGCTCCGCGCTCTCCTTCCTGATGCCCGAGTGGATGCTTTGTGTCTTTTTGACACAAGATCAATGATATTTCAAAAGTTTCCATCTCATTTTAAACCTGTTTTCTTGTAATATCACTTTCTTCTTAAATAAGAGTTGACTTTTCGGTGTGGAGCGATTCGCTTTTTCTTGCTGTGCGACGAGCCCAACGCTCCACTGACGATCGTAAGCAGATAAGAAGGAGGCTCATTTCTAATCAGAAGGCTTCAAGATGAATTTCAAACAAAGGCCATTGTTGAGGGGCTCTTCGATCCTCAGCGTTACGTTTGTTCTCGCCGCTGAGTTCTTTCTGCTTGTCTTGGACAGAAAACCGAAATCAATGGTGAAAATGCTTCACACGATCCGTTTTCAGGGCTCAATTGGAGCGCAGCAATTTTCCCCAAATGACTCTGAACAATCTAACGTCTGCAACCGCACATCTTCTCCAACCAATCATAAGCAAATGTGCAAGCGGTGAAAGGCGCCGCGTGGAAATTGATCGTCCTCTTTCTTCTCTTGCGTGCTCCTCAAATAAATAAATAAATATAAAACCACGACGCGCTGATCGATCCTGTCAACTAAGTACACCTCTCGTCAATGTCTCCGGCTCCACAATGGAGACTCGGCGCTCGGGGAGCCATTAGTTATGGCCAACCTGCCAGACGAGGCATTGATTGCAGGTCACTTGTAAATGCAACAGCAATCACTTCGCTGAGAGTAAAATAGAGCAGAAAGGGCCGTCCTATTTGAATGTGGTTCCAGACAAAAAGGGTTCACTGAAATTACTTCATAATCTACTGCGCGGAGGCCGGAGTTCCTTTCACTCCAGCTCCAAGCTGATAAAAAGGAGTTGTTTGGGACTCACTTTTGTACTTGTTTTCTTGAGTCACGCTGGTGCTGGTTGCTGCACATGACCCTCGTTTGCTTACAAAGCTGAATGACGGCCACAGCTGAGCGTCGTTAAGACAAGACTCCTTATCACCTGACAGGCCTCTGTCACCCCACTGGGTCATGGTTTCCTCTCCTCTCCTCTCCTCTCCTCTCCTCTCCTCTCCTCTCCTTTCCTCTCCTCTCCTCTCCTTCTCCTCTCCTTCTCCTTCTCCTTCTCCTCTCCCTCTCCCTCTCCCTCTCCTCTCCTCTCCTCTCCTCTCCTCTCCTCTCCTCTCCTCTCCTCTCCCTCTCCTCTCCCCCTCCCCCTCCCCCTCCCCCTCCTTTCCTCTCCTTCTCTTCTCCTCTCCTTCTCCTTCTCCTTCTCCTTCTCCTTCTCCTTTCCTCTCCCTCTCCTCTCCTCTCCTCTCCTCTCCTCTCCTCTCCTCTCCTCTCCTCTCCACTCCCTCTCCTCTCCTCTCCTCTCCTCTCCTCTCCTCTCCTCTCCTCTCCTCTCTACCCACCCCCCCATCAGCAGGAGGGTCCCCCTACATGAGCCTGGTCCTGCTCAAGGTTTCTTCCTGTTAAAGGGGAGTTTTTCCTTGCCCCTGTTGCTTGTCTGGGGTTAGGCCCTGGGATTCTGGAAAGCGCCTTGAAACAATTTTGATTGTATAAGACGCTATATAAATAAAGATTGATTTGATTAAAACTTGACCTATCAGTTTTAACTTCTGCCATTTTAAATCTTTTGAGGTTGTCAAGTTTAAAAGCGTGCTTTTATGCACTGAAAGTCCTTTTTTAGGAATTCAGCCACTCTGAGGAAATGCAGACTTGGTCTGGAGCTTGGTTATTATTTTTTGCTATTTGCTGATGCAGGAACTGGGTTGGGCTGGTCCTGGTGGAGCTCACTGTGGACCCACACTTCCAGCCCGCGTGGGTCTGTGGGCATCTGAAGCACCATCCCTCCATCTCTGTTGTGATTGGTGACCGTTCTTGTGATCTTGTTGACTTGGTTTCCATGCCGATGATCTGCAGATCGACCCACCGGTGATCTGATATGTATTTTAGATATATTTAGTTAGATGTCAATTGGTTATGAGAGTTTACTGAAAAACTCTCATTCTATGGCGGTGAGTTGTTCGTACTGCTAATAAATAATAAATCTCCACATATGTCACATGAGCGGCCCCAACAGCACCATCTAGCAAAACTGGGTGCGTCCTATTCACAGCAAATAATGCCGTCAGTTATGTACACAAATAATGCTAATCGTCACCCAAGGATGTGTGCATTTATGTATATATACGCAAATAACGTGTATTCCAATATTTGTCTTTGTAAATATTTATCTACACTTCCAAGGATGTAACCATCAAATATAAATGTACAAAATCTTCAACGCGAGATTTCGTTCAGCCACTCAACACACACCTACATCACCAGTTTTTACTGGAAACCCTCAAGAATCGACTCAAATATTTCCCCATTATGACCCTGAGGAGTTAAATCGTGGAGGTACCCAGCAGGAGCTACTTTCTTTAAATAGTTCCCGGAATTTGTGGAGAATTTCACTAATGTGAGAGAATGAATTCACAATAAAGCAATATAATTTCACAGAAACAGGTCATGCGGACGTGGATTTTTGTCATATTACTAAAGCAGTGAAATTTAAAAAAAAAAAAGAAAAGGCTAAATTTGAGCATCTGAGTCTGCCTAGTGTGTGCAGCAGGACAGGAGGAGGCTCAGTCCATGGAGAAGAATAAAGAATAAAATGGTGACTGTGTAGCTGAAAGCTAATCCACCAAAATCACTGCTTCAAATGCTAAAAGCTAGCATCAAAATGAAAAGACACTTTTAAATCCTTTTTGAACTCTTTCTCCTCTCCTCCTCTTCCAGGTGAGGAGCTCCTGCCAGAGACTGACCACAGCAGGCAGCCTGGGAGAGCACAGACCCCCGTCTCTCCATAGAGGGCACCCACAGACTCAGAATGCCTTGTTTGCTTGAGCTGTGTACATTTTGTGTTTGAAAGAGCAGCAAGTCAATGAATCTGGATAATGCGCGAGCCGGGCCGCATAACTCACATTGATAGTCCTTACATTGTGCCAAGAAGCGATAAATCTGCACTGGGAGACATGAATATGCAGCGACAGTCAGTCTGGCTTGTTCGTGCTTGCATGCCCCCTGATGCACAGTTTATTCCTCTGCCCCGTCCCAAGCAGAAAAATAAAACCAATGAGCCGCGGCGCTGTCTCATCACCAGCACAAAGAATTGTAGCAAAGCATTTCCCAGAATAAGCTCAGGAACTGTAAATCATTAGCATATGTGTCATTCGCACATCTATCTATCTATCTATCTATCTATCTATCTATCTATCTATCTATCTATCTATCTATCTATCTATCTATCTATCTATCTATCTATCTATCTATCTATCTATCTATCTATCTATCTATCTATCTATCTATCTATCTATCAGAAACTGCCATGAGCAGCTCTTCTCCCCTCTGTGACCGTGGAACCTGCAGCCTGTGTTTGACGGCTCTTTC
Source organism: Takifugu rubripes (assembly GCF_901000725.2). Taxonomy (NCBI): domain Eukaryota; kingdom Metazoa; phylum Chordata; class Actinopteri; order Tetraodontiformes; family Tetraodontidae; genus Takifugu; species Takifugu rubripes. The sequence goes on along the minus strand of NC_042291.1, from coordinate 2,081,571 downwards.
TATCTTTATATGAAATGAAGAGGGAACAGATATGCACCAGGCAGTTGGGGGGGGGGGGGGGGGGGGGGGGGGGGGGGGGGGGGGGGGGGGGGGGGGGGAATTTATGCACTCATTGACACAGACAGCCTCGGGAAATACTGATAAGAAGACTGATTTGTCAGGATCCAAATCCTCAACTGGCATTTCCCCCCATGTAATAAAAACATTTAAAAAAAATAACACCTCATAATCCTGCAAGCGCACGTGTGTATTTGAGTGTGTGGTGGTGGTGGTGGGGGGTCTTTTGTTGCTTGAGGCAAAGGGTAAAAATGTAATTTGTGCCCGTTCAGTAAATAAAGGACAAATCCAGATTCCCGCGACTCCTCGGGGCAGCGCAATCTAAATATGAGGCGCGATGAAATTAAAGGATAATAAAAGGGAAGAGCGGGCGGAAAGGTAGAGAACCCGATCAGCGTTCTGATCCCTCTCAGCGCCACAAAGAAGTTCTTGGACACAGTTGACAAGTATGCGTAACGACGCGTGCCTCTAGTGGCACCGTTGGAGGAGGGTCGTCAGACGCACGCAGATGCGCGGCTTTCTGCACTACATTTCCTCCCAACATCGACTGGAGAACAAATAAACGTCCGCGTAGGGAGGTTTCGGAACAAATTTGGACTTAAAAAACCCAACAAAACCCCCCAAACCGTTCGATTATCGGTTTGTGCGCAACTGGAGAGGAGGAGCGGCGGATCCAATCGTCTCATTTTACTGTTGAAACAGTTTTCAAGAGGCGGTTGAAGGATTTCTGTGATTAAACTGCACCGTGATTTCTCCTTCCGCATCTCTGGACTGCGTTTGAAATCCCCCAACGGTCATTCTCGTCCCCCTTTTTTTTTTTCCGCCTTTCGGGGGACAGGATCGTTCGAGGCGACCCAAAGTTCCGCAGGCGCAGTTCTCCTCATTCACAAAGGCGCGGGAAGTCAGGCTCGGCTGTTGCTCTGGCACTTGTCAGCAGACAGATAGCATCGGCTGTAGGAGGGGATTCAGAGACTCCTGCGGGGTAATTGTAGCAGCCTGCGTTCGCAGGTGTTAACACCGATCCGCTTGTGAGGGACCCGAGGTGCTTCATCTTGATCAAGCCGCTCTCAGACTTGAAACAGAACAAAAAAAAAAAAGAGAAAAGAAATGTTTGACCAAGTACAATGAGCGCACATCTGACGCAGACGTCAAAACCCATAGATGGTCCGTCGAATTCAGTGTTGAGGAGCGAATTTGAGTCGTCTTTGGAATTTTAAAAGAAAAAGTGGATCCAGCGACTTTGCAACCATGCGAAATACTTGGCTGCCTCGCCGGACTGCGATTTGGGAATACTGGACCTCGTTGATTGCGTGCCTCTTTTGGATTCAGCGCTCCAGTGGGATGCCCCACGTTATCAGAATAGGTGAGTGCAAACACGCGCGCACGCACACGCGGCCGTCTGCTTTCACCTTGACCCCGCTCCCCTCGGTTCGTGTCAGTGCGGTTGGTGATGCGTGCGTCCGCAGCGGTAGCGGCTGTTTTTAGGACTAAAACCAGAGTCCCCCCCCCCCACCCCCCCTCACCCGTTCATGTGAGAATTTCCACTTTTGGTGAAACGACGGCGACAAATCAGACAGCTGCGCGTTTCTGCGGACCCTTGTCTGCACAATCGAAGGTCTCCTCTCCTCTCATGCATCGAATGTGCGCGTTTGGTGTGACCTCTGCGCACCCTGCTTCCTCTGGTCCTTCAGCCAGCATGTTGGTTAACTTCCTTCCCCCTCACTTTCTAATGTAGTTGTGCTTCATGCTGTCATAAGAAAGAGGAGAAAATGAATTTAAGATGCTAGTACAGTTGGGAAGTTGCACCAGATGTTGCAAGTTGGGGATAAAGTAAAGTTGGACCCCAGAATTTCAGCCCCCACATGGAGAAAAAAGATTCCCGAGAAAAGAAAAGGATTAAGGGTCCTCCACAAAAGAGGGAGGAAGCAGACACTGTCCGGCTTGTCTGCTTCCAATCTCACACCGAAGAATAACGTGAGAAAAGTCATTTCTGGAGGCTGGCGCGGCGTGATGAAACGTTCTTCGCCGCCAACAGACAGGAACAGGACGGAGATCAATACGGTTTTTGTCATGAGGCAAAATCGTTTCTGACATTTGGCGGAGTGCCACGCAGGACAATTACTCCAAATGGCATCGGCTCTCATTAACATAGCAGGGCAGCAGCGGAGGAGAGAACAGGCGGGAGGGGAGAGCGTCCAAACGGAGCTCTTTGTCTTTGGGGTTTCAAAAATAAATACAAATAAAATATCTATATATATGGGTTCGAGTGGATGGATTAGAAAAACGCTATACACTCTACTACCTGTGGAAAATACCTGTTTGTGTAGTTTTAGTGTGCATAAGTGTGTGTGTTTGTGGAAGGGGGGTGAATTTAAATATGGAGAACATCATTGTAAAAGAGGGTCTGAACAGAAGGTGAAAGCCTCCCAGAGTGCAGGACAACAGGATGTGCTGACTGGGCGTCGGGAGCAGCTGTCCTGCAGGCCCAGCGTGCACCTGTGACTGACTGACTGCTGCGTCCCGTGGACACGCCGCGCCTCCGACGCCACTCTCAAACGCTGCACAGCGTCCTCTAAAAGCTCTGCTTCTGCTGATTTCGAACCAAATTATTTGAACAAAAGGACGTTTAGAAAAGAAAACTGGCGGCAGCTCAAAGGAAAACCTGAAATAGACGTGACAGCCTTTGTTTGTTTTTTCTTTTTAAATGTCAAAAGTGCTGAGACAAATTTACCCTGAAATGCTGCCCCAGTAGCACTGTTGCTTTTTATAGAATCTATCATTGCTTGTGGTGAAGGAGACATTTGTCTTTGGTGTGTGTGTGTGTGTGAGATTGTATTTTCAGCAAAACGAAGCGAAGAAGAGGAACATTGAAGAGAAGGTTACTGAACTTACCTGAATATGAAAGGAGGAAGAGGATAAAGACAAATTCTAAAGGCTCCTGTGTTTGTGTGATCTTCTGAGAGGTTTTACAGTGCGGCTTGTATGAGGTGTGTTTATGTATCTGATTTTTTTTTCTGCTTACAAAGCTGCAGCCTCTTTAAAATAACTACAAACCCACCATCACGTTGCATAAAATAGCAGCTGCAGATTTATTTGCCTTTGGCCGCCGTGGTTGACGGTGTTTTGATCTGTTTATTGATGACCGCTGTTTGAGTGGTGTTGTCGGGAATGCTTGTTTCCTTTGTTGACGCCCACCCGTGCACACCTCGTCTGATTCTGCCGTCTCGGGCAGCTAGCTTAAAGCCGACAGAGGGCTCTGTTGCAGAGGGGGGCGGTGGTCTCAGCTCTGTCACCGACACAAAAATAAGCAGCGAGAAATCATCGCGGCGTTTGATCACTGTCTGCGGCGTCTCTGCTGGCGGTTAGTGGCCAGCGCCGTCCTCCAAGTATGTCGTCTGGGTAATGGTGGGCATCCAAGGTAGAGTTGTTGTCATTGATTTTAGCGCTTCTGCAGCTCACGGCTCGACGTCGGGGCCAGATGGTCGCGCCGTCTCATTCTGCAGCTTCCTGCTTTTCAGTTGAGGGGGATGAAAGACGGCCTCGCTTCAGTCTTTGTGATTCTCTGTAGACGCATCTACCTGCTTTCTGTCATTTCCTTTCTTTGCCGCCTGTTTGACAGCCTCCTCCTGGGGGCCATTTCTGCTGATAAAGTCTTCTCATAATAAATAGCATACAGGTATCCTTCGTCTTGCAATCCCGGCCAACGTGGAATGGATTCGCTCACGTGCATAGCTAAGCCGTAAATTCAGGACTGGATCCATTTTCCTTTTGATGTGTTTTCGTGCTCCCCTTAAGTGAAAATACTTAAAAATCGTCATCCTGCGAGTCCCTGTTACGGCGTTCGGTCATGACAGATGATTATACATTTTTTCTTTCATCAGCGGATTGATGAAAGTAATTCATCACTTGTTGTCTCCTCTCTCTGCTCGCACTCAGCAAGGTTATTCACTGCCTGACAGGGATTTATTGAATAATCGATTGCTTTATCTGCCTAATACTTAAAACACTTAATCAGTGCCAGTTAATCAATCTACCTCATGATTTCGTGTTGATTTCATTTCCGTAGCTCCTCGCTCACCCCCGACAGCGCCCGATCCCACGGTCTGTATGTTAAAGCTCCCCAGGAGCCAACACGGCGGTCTTACCATAACAACAAAACGTGTGGAGGCTCAAATACAAGACGAGACACGAGTGCACGAGGTGCAAAAAGTAACTGGGAGAAGCTGGAGTTCGCGGTCTGCAACCGACACGGCCACATCCGAGGCCCAGCCGGAGAGACGAAGGCATTTCCAGGAGATGAAATCTGCAAGGAAACTATAGAAAGTGCTTTCTCCCCGACGTCCTCCTCGCCGGGGTTTGTGCAAATGTCTCAACTCGAAATGACTCAGGCATATTTCAAGAGACCGCGGAAAGCTCCGGTGGTACTTTGCAATTCTACTTTGAACAAAGTAGGAAACCCAAAGGGCTGCTTGGATTGAGAATCACCCACAAGGGGGTGGTGGAGCTGGCAGAGAGAAGAGAAGAGGTTTAAAAAAGATTTTGGGGATAAAAACAGGAGGGGGGGATAAATACGAGACGGGATGTTGCGCTATCAAATTAAGGCGGCCATCAGCTGCTGAGTGCAAATGAATTTTTCATTTTGATCTAAATTTAATCTCTCCCCGGACTGAGAGGGGGAGCTGATGGTGGAGGTTCGGGTCCGGGGAGTTGTTGTGGTGAATACGAACAAAGGCTGGTGGAGGTCACAGAAGAATGGGATACAACGAGCGACTCCTTTGAAGCGTAATTCCATTATCTGTCCGCCAAGGCAGAGATCGAAGGAGGAAGGAGGGGGCACGGCGGTAGTTTTTACCTGCGCTAGCATGCGTAAAGATGGGGAAAAGCCCCGCAGAGGTCCGGATTTCTGCCTTCCCTCTTTAAGCATCTGGAGCTTTGGACACACATGCTATGGACGACAACAGACCTTCCAAAACATATGTCTGGTTTCTCTGGGCCTCTTGTACACAATCCAATTCCATTGTCTCTGTCATCACACTCGCACCTCGTCATTAGCTCCAATCTCGCTGATGAGAAGCGGCAGATGTTCGTTTTGTCGAGCAGCGGGGCCCATCCCTGAACGTGCTCTCTCCTGTACTCGCTCTGTGGTGCCGTTTGTTTGCTTTCGAGGGAAACGCTCCACCTTCACGAATAAACGGGCCCTCAGCACGTCGTGGAGCATTTCTGAAGCTCTGAGCCTGTTATTGAGTTCAGGCCATAAAGCTCGTCAGCACCTCTGTTCAAGGTAACGCTCATCAAATACATGTTGATTTCTCCGACAGGGCATAATAAATACAAAATATATTTATAAGGAGGCCTTTAAGTGCACTTCAAGGACCATGTATGTGCTCCCTGATCATCCAATAATCCAAGGCTCTAGGGGCTAATAGAGCAGGTCTTCCAGTAAAACCCTCCAATAACCTAATCCTTTGACACAGCAGGGAAGCGTTCCTGCTCCAGCTATCTTAGCCTAGCCGCTGCTAGCACAGCAGATGGTGTTTTCATATCGTACAAAGTGGGTGCTCAGCAAGCAAAAGGTCTTGATGGAAGCATATGCTTCTGATGCCTATTGAACAAAATAAGGTGCTGAGTTCCATATGGCTTTAAATGTCAGCTTTTCACCCGGCAACACCGGGAAATTACCTGGCTCGCTGCGGATGCCGAGTGGGATTCAGAAATGATGATACTATTAATTATCATCGTTCATATTAAATATCATGTCCATGAGACGTCGGTAACGTGAATAATCTGCTTTGGCTATTCACAAAAATGGAGGATTTTTTTTTCTCACTTTCCGTAACTGATGACATCATATATTAGATACGCCAGCTTGATTGATGTGGTCCACGTTCTGCTTAAGTCCCCACGCGGGGCCCCGGCTGACTCCGAGTCATTCTAATGCGTCACGTGCTTCTGGGATTGACAGTAGCTTGAAATTCCTGCTATGTCAATGTTGGCCGTTTCTCCCTGAATGTTTCTGAACTGAGGCAATGAATCAAATTTCATGCTCCAGCCATTCGTCTTTATTATGTGCCCTTGTCCTTTCCATTTGACTCTCCCACCTCAGCGGTCCTCGAGGCTCCGCTGGAGACGGCAAACACCACCAGGACTGTGAGGGGCGAAAGCTCCATCACCATCACCACGGTGGTGGTGGCAGCAGTTCACACCCGCTTCATTAGCGTGGAATTTTGCGATTACTTGCCGTTCGTCCTTGCTTCTCGGCTGCGGCCGCTCCGGTGCAGATGCACGGACCACAGGCGCGGCGAGGGCAGAGGGAAAGCAGAGAGCGGCGCTGAAAGAGCGAGGGCGGCTACGCAGATGACGCTGGGGGGACTTTTATTTAGCCCCTTAATTAGCTCGAACCTTTTGATCCAAATTTTAAATCCCTGCTACGTGGTGCCGCCGCCACCTTTTATGTGTCGCCCCGAGCTGGATAAGACTCAGCTTTATTTCACCGCCTTTCAACCACCTGCCGTTCACTGGAGCAGCATTAGATTTGCTTTTACCTTATCCCTTCCCAGGCGCTCCGTGTAAACGCGGTCACCTCCAACACCACAGGCGCATATTGTTACATGCGCACTCGATGCGCACGGTCCAACCACGCGACCTTTCCTTGTCATTGTCGGCAGTTGTCGGCGGATGTATCGGCTAAGGTTTAAAACCTATTTAACTTTGGCTGAAGACGGTGAATGGAGGCCGACACTGGTTCATTCTGCCCTATTAATCAAGCCCCAATTGTTATAAATGTCAGGTCTCGGTTGTGTGATTCCCCTAAATTGCTATTCCATGACTGTAGGCAGCTGAAAGTGCGTATTTAGGGTAGAGAGGGAGAGAAAGAAAGAGAGGAAGTGTGAGTATTTGCATGACAAGGGAGTGTATAAGGGAAGATGGCGTAGAGCCCCCGGAGCATTAGGGTAGAGCAGGAGTTGCTAATCAACTGTGAGATTTCCCCTTGGAGAGGAGGAACAGATAAGACAAACCTCTTCAGGCCAAAACTGCTACAAATGATCGCCAAAAATATGAACGTGTGTAACTGGGACTAGAGGTATTTCCTTTCAACACCTCCACTTCTCCTAGCTCAGCCTAACAAATGCGACGGGCGGGAGAGCACAAGACTCGGGGCTTACCTCGGTAGCCTGTGCTCATCCCTCCACTGATGGATAGCCAGGAGGTGGAAAGCCAATGTCAATTTAGTTAACACAGCCAATACCCAGAAGATTCCACTCAGCACTCAGTCTGTGTGCAGGCCAGACAATATGGGATGGTCTCCCCTGTCTCAGCAAATGCTTTACTGGCTGATGATGTACCGTCCAGGTTCTCCCCCAGAGAGCACTGCGGTTATCCGCAAACAGCTCCCTCGTGTCTCATCTGCAGGCGGCTCGTCTGCATGTGACCAACAGTAGACGTATGAAACTAGGCAGATATCATCATCGACGGAGCGGGAGCTAATGCGCACGAGATGAGTGGCCACTAGATGATCATACGAGCTGGTGTTATTTTGTCACCACATACAAAACACTTTCTTTGAAGATCAATTCTCCATCAGAAGTTCGTGTATCATCCGGGTTGGTTTCAGTGCAACAGAAATGACATTTACACGAGCCTTGACTCAGGCTAAGGTACACCGGTGATGTTAGCGCCGGACTCAAGAGTCCTTTTAATGAGAGGGCGCTAAATAAACATGCATACATGCAATTAATGCTGCAATGATAACTTAAAGCAGAAAGACATCAAAACTAGACACCATAAAATTAGTTATTGATCCTAATGATACTGTAGGTATGTTTTTCAAGCATTTCGAAACCGAGCTCCGTTCTTTAACCCCTAAAGCTGTGGCTTTTATTTTGAGTCTCCACTTCAGAATCTAAGCACCGCTGCTAATTAGTTTTTAACAAAAGCAAAACAATAACATGAAATTGCCTGTATCACTGTGATCTGCAGTCATGAAATGGCTATTATCTAAACTGCATGAAAGGAATGCTGCCGCAATTATTTGCTAATTTGGCGAGAATGTTTTAAAAGAAACTGCACGGCTGCCATTCCAGACACAAATACTATAATCACCTCAGGGCTTCTTGTGCTTCCATAATGCACATGTACATTATGTATCGTTATAAGACTTTTCATGGTAAAATGTGCAGGGGAAGGTCGTCTGGGGATCTGCAGGAGTTGAGCTGCCGTCTTGACTCCTGTTAAATGGGATTATGGCTGTAGAAGTACAACTTGCAAACAACAGAGTGTGATGTCAGTGTAAAGGTCACTGTCACAAACCGTGCGAGACAAGGAAGGACACACATCTACTTACCGGGTACCTTTAAGCAGAACATCTTCCATTACAGCATTTTCTTGTCGCTCGTGAATTTTTGATTCACGAGTTGCTACTTGGATATATTTTCGACTGTCAGACAACTGTTTAGGTAATTGGCATCAAGCTGCATGGCCTCAAAGAATTGATGTGGTTAACGGTCGCTGCTCAGTGTTTCACTACACAAAGATCTCCAATCTGCCACAGTGATTAGACCCGTTCTCGCCATGTAGAATAGAACCAAGGCATGGGTGTTTCTAAAGGACCAGTCTAAAACTACGACTAAACTTGCAGTAAAATAGCCACATAACCAATGTGTCCATATCTTAGGGTAGTTCTAAAGAAACTGGCTTTAATAATAACATCTTAATAGATGTGCGGTGTAATTCCCAAAAAAACATTATTACATTGTTGTAGTTTGACAAAACCAATATTACCATTAAATAAACTGTTATTTGTGCTGACAGTTTACAAAGAAAATTATCACTTAAGAAGACGACTGCCATTTTAGCTTAACTGACGGCTAGCCAAAAAGGAATGCCGCGTAAAAGAATCAATTGTTTACTTGGGGGGGTCGGTTTGACGCACACTAAGACAAAAATGGAAATTTCTCAGTAGTGCAGAATTTAATTATCTGAGATGCTCTTGTGATGTGCGCGTCCCTTGTTCCCAGCATGGAGCAAAAATCAGAGAGTTAACCACACATAGTGTTGTTTAAGCTTCCTCCCCCTGCTGCTGCGTCCTTCAGATGTCGAACAGTCAACAGGGCCTGTGAATGGATTGCTAGTCCGGCTCGCTGAGGTTCAGACAGACGAAAAAAGTTTGTCATCGATCGACGAAGGCCTCGAGGTTCCAAGTGGAGCCTGTTAGCATTAGCTACCCCTGGAACCACTCTCATACTTGTAACAAAGGGCAGGAGGCGGCATCATGCCGTGCTGCGGTGCTTCTGGGAAATGGGATCAAGAAGCCCGACTTCTGTAACAGCTTTCACGCCCTTTCATTCCGGATCCCGTAGTCCGTGTGCTGCTCCCATCTTGATAAAGTCCTGTCGAATTTGGAATCGCAGTGCACGTGCAAAAGTTTCTGATTGCACTCACAAGCCACCTCTGACTCCATGCAGTGCTTTCCAGGCAACCGTGCATGCCGATTTAAGAGTCAACATTGGTGGGGGGAGGTGAAAATAGCAGCACATAAAAATGGCCTGGTGATTGCATTCCTCCCAGCGTGGTGATGAAGGACTTGAGTGAGCGTTCTCTTCATGCCCCTCCTTGGTGGTTGATTAGCTGTGCAGCCCTGGAGCTCCAGTGACATACCAGCTCATCAGACTCCGCTCAGCCTTACAGGGACCCCTGTGATTGCACAGTGCTTCATAATTGTCTCCCATTCTGTTTCTGCCACCTTATCTCCATGTCAGAGAATTCACAGCGTAGTTGACAGTTGCTTTTCAGAATAGCCGCACAATAGGGTAGCAATCCTGTCCATCTAGGCTCAAAATGCTAACAGGTGAAGAGCTGCTGTTCCCTCACCGGCTCATCTTGAATGTACAGTCCAAGTACCCTTAACAACGTGTCATCTCGGTCCAGATTATACAGTGGTGCACAACGCACAGGAAAGCACGGGGTGATTCTAGCTGCTATATTCTCGTCCATTTGCGCCAACAGCTGCGAATGGACCGCGTCCAGCGACTTGCCCAGCGAGCCCATTTGAAAAGAATTGACATAATCACGGTTATAATCATTAAAATGGTCTACGTGATTGAAGGTTAAATGTGTGATGGAACAGCCTTTAAACGTGGAGGCCATCATCAGTATTTCAGCATCAGCCTCGCGCATTTGCTAAAGCCGAGACTTCTACTGATATTGACGCTATAACAAAGGGAAAACAGCGTTTCATACTCAGAGCGCCTGTCGAGCATGATTCCACCATTAAATGATTCATTCACCAATAAGTGAGTTTGGATATTCAATTCTTGGCATGTTTGTGAACGTGAGCCCGGAGAAATCCAGTTCACAGCCCCCCTCGGACTTCAAATGCCTAAAACCATCTCTGTTTGTTCCAATGGTTGAATCAGTCTTTGTGATGCCTGCCTTTAATTTTACATGCTACCTTTTATCTCATTTTCTACTGAAGAAGGGAGGAACTGCAGCCACGGGCTTATTCATGACCCTCCTACAGGGCTGTTTTGTGTTCAAATGCTAAAACACCCGGTTATAAATCCAAATCCAGGCGTGGTTAGCTCAGCTGTGGAGCTGCTGAATGTCTCTGAGTGTATACTCTAAATACATTTAGACATTTCTGGTAGAGAGGGGAAGCCTTGTGGAAGAGGTCTAAACATAAATACTGCCTGAAGAAAGTGACCAGGATAAATTAAAAAAAATGTTTCATGCTTCTGGGTGCGGAGCAACAAACTAACACGGGTCCCGGGTGTGGAACTTTGCACAAACCTGTCAACAACAGGGTCACGGGGAGTGGGCCAAGGCACGTCCACCCCTGGACGAGTCGCCAGCTCATCGCAGGCCCCTAAATGAGCAATTGTGGGTTCTTGCCCCTACTGCCAGAACATTTCCTTGTGCTGTCCGTACTAGGGTTTGAACAGGGACCCCCATGCTTCTCAGCCCAGTCCCCAACCGCTACCACCACCCTCCAACAACTAGTCATTTTGCCATATCTCAAAATATGTCCAGGGACTCACCCCGTCAGCCACTTTAGTGATTAAACCCCCACATCTACATGAGCCAGGCTTTCAAAGTGATGGCCTGACTTGGTCTAAGAGTCACTCTCACTCGTGGAAGCCACGTTAACCTCTGGACTGTGGAGGTTGTGTAGGAACAACATTAGCCATATTAAAGTGCGTGCACATTCTTCAGCTTTATTGCTCATTAGGATCGTGGGGATGCTAAGACCTCCCCCATCACTCAGAAGACAGCCGGGACAGTCCTTCACAGGACACACACGTGAGGAGACCAATGCGACTGCGCTAACCTCCCCCGGGCTGCACGTTCTGCAGTGCATCCAGTTAAAGATCCCAGATTAGTTATGCCACCTTCCAAATCCAAGTTCAGAGTCGAGCTGGGCGAGCTTCAGCTTCTGTTGCTTCAAAGACCTCTATACCCTCAGATTCTAATTCCTACCGTCATATTTACATAGTATAATTCATTTTTTGAATGCATTGCCTCTGGCCTCAGGCAATCATAATGAACAATCTTTATGTCCGCCATGATGCTGTTGGACTGGAATTAAATGTGTAGTTGTGATGAAAATCTTACATCAATCATAAGATGTGAAGATAAAATGGTGATATAGAGAGTGACGATGCAATTCTGAGTCTTTTTAACCCCGGTTTGTGGTACCCACTGGCCGTCTGCTCCATTTAGTTTGCAGCACGTTCAAGAAGCAAATGCTGATTCTTGTGTAGTTTTTCTGCTTCTCCCCCCCCATTCATTTACAGGTATCGCTGCCTTCAGAGCTGCATGATGACCTCCGGCCCCGCTGACCCGCTGTATAAATAGTGTATTGTTGTGTGTGTTTCCGTGCTCTGTGCCCGTCCTCTCCTCTCCTCTCCTCTCCTCTCCTCTCCTCTCCTCTCCTCTCCTCTCCTCTCCTCTCCTCTCCTCTCCTCTCCTCTCCCTCACCTTCTCCTTTCCTCTCCCTCTCTTCTCCTCTCCTCTCCTCTCCTCTCCTCTCCTCTCCTCTCCTCTCCTCTCCTCTCCTCTCCTCTCCTCTCCCCTCCCCTCCCCTCCCCTCCTCTCCTCTCCTCTCCTAATGCCGTCAGTTATGTACATAAATAGTGCTAATTGTCACCCAAGGATGTGTGCATTTATGTATATATACGCAAATAACGTGTATTCCAATATTTATCTTTGTAAATATTTATCTACACTTCCAAGGATGTAACCATAAAATATAAATGTACAAAATCTTCAATGCGAGATTTCGTTCAGCCACTCAACACACACCTACATCACCTCTCCTCTCCTCTCCTCTCCTCTCCTCTCCTCTCCTCTCCTCTCCTCTCCTCTCCTCTCCTCTCCTCTCCTCTCCTCTCCCCTCCCCTCCTCTCCTCTCCTCTCCTCTCCTCTCCTCCTCCTCTCCTCTCCTCTCCTCTCCTCTCCTCTCCTCTCCTCTCCTCTCCTCTCTACCCACCCCCCCATCAGCAGGAGGGTCCCCCTACTTGAGCCTGGTCCTGCTCAAGGTTTCTTCCTGTTAAAGGGGAGTTTTTCCTTGCCACTGTTGCTTGTCTGGGGTCAGGCCCTGGGATTCTGGAAAGCGCCTTGAAACAATTTTGATTGTATAAGACGCTATATAAATAAAGATTGATTGATAACGATTGAAAGAAGATGTTACCACCTATTGATGGAGCAGACCTCCACCTTTCCTGCATTCATCTCTCAAATCCTCCCAGGACGGACGGTATTGAAAAGCTGCATGTCTTCCTGGGAATGTGTCACACCTGGAGACAGATGCTCCACCCTGGTTCAAGGCGAAGCAGATCATTTTGTTGACAAGCTGTAGCGGTGCTCCTGACCATGTTTGTGTCTAGGTAGACGTGCAAATCTATAGTCCCAGAGAGAATGATCTTATACAGTTGCTTATGTGCACATTTTATAAGATCAGAAACATGATATCCTACTAATGATTGAAACATATCAGTTTCTTTGTATAGAGTGAGCTGCACCTGAGATCTGAAGTAAACTTTCACGCTTTGTCTATTGACTCTCAGTATTTTCCTAAAGGAAATGAAAGAGAAGTCAATGTAACTGCTTTGTTTAAAGGCACAGGTCTCCATTCCCGCAAACGGGATTCCTTCAGGCTGCATCAGTGACGGCCCGGTTGCCCCTCTTGGCTGACCTCATATCCAGGCGCTCAACCACGTAACCGTGGAGCAGCAAAGCGCTGCCTGGTGGTGATGGCACGTGTTCTCAGCCTTGCTTCTCTCGATACAAAAGGTCAGCGTGAATGCGCGGAGAAAAATTGGCCTATTATATATTGGCCGAGCTATTCCAGACAACGTTTTAATTTTATAAACTCTCTGGAGCTGCAGTGGATGCGGGAATCAATAGGAGCAGTTGTTGGCTTTGTGATTTGAAATGTCCAGAGTCTCCGATGCACTATGAATGCACATTTCAGACCGGGAAAAACGTGGAAACCTCTTGTTTCCCGCATTGAGCCTGGATCATAAGGTCACTATTCTCGCTGCCAGTTGTTAAATAAGGCTAAGCCCTAACGCGCCATCTTTGTACGACCCGTTTAGTTTAAAGCCTCTTTGGAGCTGTTGTATTTTGCCTGTATTCCCGCGCGTAAACACAATTTCTTCAGCACACGAGACATTAAAGCGTCACCGCAGCCATAGTTTCAGCGTGTCTCCACTGAACACGCAGTTTTGGGGAACGCGTTTCAATTAAGCCTCCGCCAGAATCATGTCGTCGTATCTCCAAATGCAATCAGGACAGAGTTTGTTCAAACACGAGCCGAAAGTGAGGCTGTTCGTCACTCCGGCTTCTTCTTAATTATCAAAGGGTTTTGCACGCCACTCCCGTTCACGTCACCTCATGGTTGTCACACTCTCTGACAGGCTTTAATTGAAAAAGGGAGTCTGTACATTTCTTAGCAAGTTCATGATCAGCATTGATCATAGAGTGTGTTGATAGGATGTGAAACTTGGCCAAGGACACTTCACAAATCCCTCCCTCCCCCCGGTCGCCTGCTTGTCTGTCTGTCCGTCTGTCTCTCTTACCCTGGCTGTCGCAGTTGCCCTGCTCGACAAGACAGACAGTCTAGTGCGAGGACAAGTAACAACATCGTGGCTGTTGCTGTATTACAAATGTGGGCGGTGGTGCTTAATATTTGCAACTTCAGAAATTGGAATTAGCTCTGACAGGAGGAATCGGCTGGAACACCGTCAATGACGGACCGTCCTCCTCTATGTCCAGACCGCAACCCCAGCTCGCAAATTTGGCGTGAGCAATTTGGGAAAATGAACGGCTCTATTGCCCATTCAGAGACAAGAGTTTGGCTGGATTAGCAGAGGACATGGAGGCAAATTAGTGTTGACGTTCTCATAGTAGAGCTGTGCTGCTGTAACAAAAGGGAGCGAAAACAAATATCCCGGTTCAGTGTGGCTAAAAACACTCACTTCAGCTGATATTTGTAGTGCTCAGAGAAGCCGTCTGCATTTTTCATGAACATTATAAAATCAAATCACGTTTTAAAGGCTAAACAGTTCAATATTTTCTGATCTGGTCAGGTGTTCTCACAATTTTGGCCACTCCTGATTTAACAGTCCAATAGCAGAAAGCAATGAATAAATAAAAGGTTATATTGTGGTGAAATTTTACTTTTGCTTGAATTTCTAAAATGGTAACAGCAGCACCGCAGAGGAGACGCAGAGCTGTGTTATTTGAGTATGTTATTCCCCACATGCGTGTACCACACCATATTCATGTATCCACTGTGTAACCCTCCTGCTTTAATTTGTAACAATGGGGGCAGATTCACACCTGTGCCGCGCCGCAGTCATGTTTCATTCCCTCGATGCAAGTGTATCCGTGTGGCTCTCTTCAAAGGCTGGAAAAAGTGTGTGAATAAGAGAAGTGGAGTGTAAATGGTCCTCCTAATGACTCTCAGCAGGACTCCTTCTTGTATCTTTTATGAGGCAGGAAGAAAGGCATGCATCATTATACAGCGGCCATCTCAAATCCACCGGCAGGAAGATGCTGAACACAATGAATTCCCTCCTGGCAAATTGGCTGTAATGCTACACATCAAGATAGCATTAGCCCGTCTGCCTGGATCAGATCTGTCTGTGTGTGTTTGTGTGTGTGTGTGTGTCTGTCTGTCTGCTTGTTTTTATTCGTGTGTGTGTGTGTTTATGTTTATGCAACCATAATGGGTTAACACAATTTGCATTTATCTAGCAAAGAGATTTAAAAAAGAGAAAAGAAAAAGGTGACTTCGGCAAACTTTCCGTTTGAAGGTTTTTACTTCGCTTTTTTAAAGAAAGGGGATATGCTGCTGTGTTTCCTAATGGCGAGCTAATGGAGTGCCCTGACACCCTGTATCCCCCTGCTGTTATTGACATAAATATATATATGATATCTATAGACTGAGATGTGGGAATTGCATGTCACTGTTGTAATTTGTGAGGGAGAGCAGAGCATTTATCTCACTGAGGTGTGCAGATTACATGACAAAGAGGCAAAGATATAGACAAAATGGATGGAAACCACTGCAACAGATGAGCTGGATGCTGATAAACTGGTGGTTGTGGCCATACAGAGGTAAAAAAGGACCCACACAGAGATCAAATGCACGTTGGGACACAAATCCCACATCCCAAATTAAAACCATCCAGGTGTATAACGGGCAAAATCATTTGAAAGCAAAACAAAATGCCTGCATTCGGGCCAAACCCGTATGGCATGACACAGCAGCAGGCGCCTGGCCTTTCCAAGGAGGCCATAAACTATGCTTCAGTTCACCTGTTCAGTCCAGTCAGTGTGGCAGAGGAGAGGACCGTAAGGACAATAGCAGCAGGAGCTAGTCAGCGAATAATGGGAAAGTCATCTGTAAGAGATGACTATCAATTAAAGGCACTTAAGGTGGTAATGATCAGCAAAGAGTTCCTAATGAGGATATGTGAAGGTGGGAGCGCATCTCTGGAAGTCAAGTGCAGTATGCTAAAATCCACCAATGCATGCCGGCACACTTATCACACTATCAAGGTCATTAGCTGTCAACTTAGCTCGCACTATTTCAGGGAGAAATAAAGTTCCTTTGCTTTCCAACAGCAGCAGCAGGAGGAGGCCATGTGCTGCAGGAGGACAGGTGATTACTCTAATTAGTTCCTTCTGTCAGTGAGGTGCGACCTGCAGCACAATAAACCAAGGATAGATGCCCACTCTCAGCCGTTTTGGGGTGTACAGTGGCTAGCCTGTGCCTTCACACAGCTTGCTGGTTGCATTGCTAATCACCTGTGTACCATTCCTTGCAGTATATCGGTCCCATTGAGAGATTTTGGGTTCTACTGAGGGCGGTTCTGTCAAGAACCTTCACCGGGTTGCCTCCATGACACTCTTGTGTCATCTTGGCTATGCGCTGAAGGTCGTTGTCGTGTTTGAAGGTGAAAATTCAGCCCAGTCTGAGGTCCCAGCTGCTGAAAAACACCTCCGTCGGCATTACGCCGCCACCGCCATGCTTCCCTGGAGGGATGCTGAGAATGGAGGCCAAAAAGTTCAATCTTGGCTCCATCGGACCAAAGAATGTTGTTTCTCACACTGTGAGTCCTTTAGATGCTTTTAAAACTCCATTTGGGTTGTGAGGAGTCCGGCTCAGATCACTGCAGTGCTGCAGTGATGGGTGACCTTCTGGAACTTTCTCCCACCTGCACACTGCCACTGGGCTGTTGGTGGGCCCTTACCAAGAACCTTTTCCCCAGATTGATCAGTTTGGTTGGACGAACAGCTCTGCGAAAACTCCGAGATGTTCCAAACTTTGGAATAACGGGGGCTGCTGTGCTCCTGGGAAGCTTCGGTGTAGCAGACATTTTTGTAGGCTTCCACTGATCTGTGCCTTGCTACAGTCCCGTCTCTGATTTGTGGAGGCAGTCCTTGTCACCAAATGGTTTGGTATTACTCTGGTGTACAGACAGATTTGTATCTTTCCAGATGTTGTCCACCGAGGTCAGCAGTGGTGGACTCTAGCCAAGCAGTAGAAACAACTCAAAGACAATGAAGAAAAAGGTAGAGCTAACAAGCTAAAGGAGCTAAAGACCGCAGGTCTAAATAATCAGGCCAGTGCAATCGTTGGATTCTTTTGAATTAATTTACATCATTTGAAAAAAAAAAAAAAAAAAAATCCTCTTGATCGTTTGGAAAATGTTTGGAACTGTCACATTCCTGGTTTCCATCCAAAAATGAATTGAGTCTTTTGAAATATCCAATTTAAAGCCACTGGTCCGAGCGGCTGAGTGAGAGGAGTAAAAGTTGGAAAAACGCGTAGCGACTCAGTTCAGAATTTGAAATATGAAACGCGGTAACCCCGTTTGTTCTGGTTAAAAGGTAAATAAACACAAACTCTCCTGAAAACTGGATTCCGAGTGTGACCATCATGGGGGCGAGGGGGGGATTTAGCTGCCGACCTGAGGAGATCGACTGGTTTAATGGGGAATGTTTTACACCTGCTCATAGATTACGGCTCACTGCTACGACAACTCAAACATTGTTCACAAGGGTCCAGTCAAACCCTCTGCTACTTTGGACGCTAATGCTAATGGTACTCAGCAATGCTAACTAGGTAGCCAGCTGTTACACCTGAAGGAAACCGTGAATTTTGTATAAGAAATGGACACTTTACTGATTGCAAGTGTGTCGCACGTAACACCAGTAATGTGACTAATTACTTTTCAAATTAAAAGAGGCAATTACTGTCATCTAAATTGGATCTTTAGTTATTGCTTCTATGAAAATAAATGACAACATCAGAGGATTATTATTACTGCTGTCCATCAGCCAACTTGGTGGGGCACTAGGGGCATTTTATTCAATTACTGACAATCTTTTTTAGAATCTTTGCCCCTCTCGTTACTGACCCCATCGCCAAACCGCACTATAAAAACAAGGTAAAAAACCCCCCGAAAAAAACAGTCGTGGTTACTTTCAAAATGACCTGAAAAAGTCCACGCGAATGGATTAAACTCACTCGCTGAGCGAATGAAGAGAGGAAAATGTTCTCTGCTCCATTTTCACTGTGGAAAGAGAACATTTCACACACATTTGTGGTCAGGAAAGAGCACGATACCCTGACACTGCAAACACTTTCAGCACTACTGGGTATTTGATTACCTCCATAGCAACCTGCTCACCGACGACCTCCATTACCCATCTGGGTGACAGGTCAGGCACATATTGCATCAAATGAAATGCTTTTGGCGACAGTTTCAACAGAGGTCTTGTAAAACCTAAACCACCCGGGAATTTGTAAATTTGTTGCACTGCTGCTAAAGTGAATATGTTATTTTTGTTACAGTTTACTGGCTAAGAGCGAGGAAGTTCATTCAGTCATCCAATGAAAGGGTTTTTGTGTATCGACTGATTGACTTGATTTTGACTGGTTACCGGTGTCTGTTCCCTCTGGGAAAAACATCCAGTCCGTGTACTCGAAAGAGATTTACTCTCCGCAGCCTCATTATTCACAACTTTGATTACAATATTTCAATATTTTAGTACTTCCTCTCTGTTTCAATCAGTTCCTAATGGAGTCACAGTAAGAATTTGGGTAAATTAAATTGAAAAATCTCTCAAAATCTCTGCCACACACTCAGTTGAAGATATTATATTCTGTTGGGTAATTTTGATATATTTGATCATAGATGTGGGAGTGATTCAACTCTCCTCAGATGACGTCTGTTTTAATATATTGTCTTTGAGGGGTTCCAATCAGATGCTAACATGCTAGCGCCGGAGATGTCCGTACATTGTTTACCTAAAAGCGAGCCAGGCTGGCCTTGTTTCAGGCAGTTCATTTGCAGATCAGTAGTTGTGTTAATGAGAGCGAGTCCCTTTGAGACAAATAGAACGTGTGATTCGGCGGCTGCCAAAAAAGCATAGATTCAAACTATAAATGCGATTTTGATTGTGGTATTTTTCGGCCTCGTTCCCTTGGCAAAGCAGAAGCATGACTGAGCGTGTGATTTGGCCACGTGAGTGTTTTGGATTAGGATGCAAGCTTTCATAAATCTAGCAGGTTATTTTATTTTTACCCACTCGCCTGTGTTAAGAAAATGGGCAAAACACACGGTGTGCATTAGCTTTTATGTTTCCCTGACTATAAAAATATTTCGGAAATGGCCCCTCTGCTCTCCATAATGGATGACATTTGGTAAAAGGAAGCCGCTCTCTTTCATCTCAGTGCTGAATACAAGTTCGCCTCATCATACTTTGTTACTTCCCCATTGATCCTCCTTCAAACACAAGACTATGACATACTGTATGCCATTAAAGTGCACGCTTCATGACACCCTCACACCCAATTAAATCCCTTGAGATATGACATGGTCATAATAATGAAGCGGAAAAACGTACCCGGCACCTAAACTCAGCTATGTCTCTGCGTTTGAGTCCATTGAGTAATAACAGAGTGTCTTTTAGTGGCCCAATAATTAGCAGTAATGATCACCCCAGTGTGTTCTCATTAAATATTGAGAAACCACAGTAAAGTTGTGAGCACAAATTTAATAATCTGTCTTAAGAGACCAAAAGGCGTGACAGTGGTCGGAGAGGAGTCACAAGCATCTGTCCCTCTTTTTTGGATCTTTGATTGCAATTCTTTAAACACTAAATAAATGACAATCCTCAAACGAATGCAAGGATTTCCAGATTTTAACGCAAGATATAAGATGTGTTGACGTTCCCAGTGGCCAGTGTCGTTTTGCCGCTCTCTATTCTGTCAACTGAAAATACGGTAATACACTGCTGGACACCCAGGGGTCACAAAGTCATGTGGTGGTAATAAACAAGTCGGGCCACAAAGTCTCCCGGTCTCCATTTCAAACACTTTTGCAGTTTTAAAGTAAAGTTTTAATCCCAATGTGGATGTCAGTAAATCCTCTGGACCGAAGAGTCATTTTGTCCCCCAGCAATCTTAAAAAGGAAGAGAGGAAGCTTCAGTTCTGGCATTCCGGGTTCTTACCACAAGATGCCATCAGGTCTTTCAGACAGGATTGGTCAAATAACCGACTTGATGTTATGGCCCATACATAAGCCCCCCCCCCCCCCCCCCCCCCCCCCCCCCCACACACACACACACACACACACACCTGCCAGGCAGGGGCTTTCCTGCAGCTGCCGCTCCTCTTCCTCCTCCCACTGGCAGCAGGGCAGGCAGTAATTAATTTTCTCTTTTTAACTGGGAGGCAAAACGTTAGCGTCCTGGGACTGAGGCGTGCGCCACCAGCCTACGTTCAGGATTCAAGGGATTAGGATAATTAGCCCCCGTAAGAGTGGGCAGACAGATGGAAAGAGGAGACGATGGCACCTCGTGGCCGTGGAGGCTGATCCCTCACGTTCGTTCCTCTACTTGGAAGCACAGAAGCTGTAAACAATAGGTTTATATCCAAGGAAAAAAAAGGAAACCACTAACAGATTGTCAAATACTTGCCTCGGGATAATCCTGCTTACAACAAACTTCAAAAACTAGACCCCTGCTCTGGAAGACAAAGCAATCGACTGTGACTCGCTGGCAGGTGACACGGTGCTGCCTGTTCACGCGATTCTACAGGAGAAGTTCGGTCATTTCTGCCTCGTGTGCTTGCTGACCAGCGTTCTGGTCGGACCGGCAGCTCTGCTCAGCATCAAGCGTTTGTCAGTCACTTCATGAAAAGCGAGTGGACGTGTTGCAATTCGCTGATGTAGAAAATATGGATGCATGGGCTGAGCGCTCCCCTATATCGTGGCCAACAGAAGCGAGTGCCTTGAGGGCGGACGGCCCAGGAGGGATCGGCGGTAACGGGGCGGCCTCTGCTTGGAGGATAGATAGATGAGACTGTTTCTGTACTCTTATTATACCGTCATATACAGCCTCAATGTTTTGGTCCCGCTGTTGTGCAACATGATGCAGGAAATACACGTTTAATATGGTGGATATTTAAACTCTGCTGCAGGGATGCTAAAGGATGTGGTAGGCTAACTTCTGTGTCACGTAGAGAGTCACACGTGATGCTTCCATGAGTCTGCAACCACCATTAGTCATCTTTTAGAGCGTACGTGTCGACACGGCCAGGATGCGTCCCAAGTGGTGGCATGACTACATGAGACTCTCTTGTCGGGCTTTGCACCTTAGCTACTATACTATGATGTGCATCATCAACCATATGGTCTTGCATACAGCAGCAGTAGCGATGCTAATGCTAAAGGCTAGCAGCGAGGGACAGCTGGCAACTGTGAACAGGTCTGAATTATGTGTGTGTGTGTGTCGGGTGGTAGCACAAGAGTAATTTTAACAAATATTTTATAAAACAACAAACTTCAGATGACCGGATGATGAATGCACATGGTGATTGCTCTTTTCAGTATTTAATTTAAAGAACAACCATTCTGGTGTGGCGCTTAGCTCGCCACAAGTTGAGCTTTTAAAATGTCAAAGGTGTTAATGTTCAACAGTAATTGTTTCAGCGCGGTGCAATAACTCACTGTCTGTACGGGGAAAAAAGCAGCGAAGAACAAAAGAATTGCCTTTGAGGTCACTTCATTGAAGTGTTACTGTTTCCATTCTCTAGACTGGTGTAATTAGAGTTCACAGTTAAGAGCAGCACATGAATTAATTCCTGTCCAACTTTTCTCTTAATCAAGTCGACCTTCAGTTTGAATTGAACTTACAAGCACGGCTGCTACTTCAGTGGAAAAATAACACTTTTCTATCAGCCGAGAGATGTGACGTGCGTTCTGAAAGGATCATTTATACAATTTATACTATACTATCACTTGCAGCACATACTGTATATTGCTCTGTGATTCCTATGCAGAGCACGACAGGTGGACTGGATCTATTATCCATATCTGCAAAAAAGCTGATGGAGATATTTTCTCTTTAAATTTTTTGTCTCACACACGCAAATAAATTCTGCTGTTAGGATCATATTTTATACGCTAGGTTCATTACAGACATTACGGCTAAATGGGGGTCAATGGGGGTGGCCGCTGAGTAAGCTTAATTGTTTTCCACCTCTTAGGGTGAAAAAGATTGATAGCAAAGGTCCTTTTTTTGGTCAAAAGGTGGTAATAATCATTTTGCTGGGACTCGTGGCACAAGGTAGAAATACAATGAAGTAATTATGCACAGAATAATAATAGGGTCCATATTCTTCAATTCCAAGCAAAGCGAATGGGACCTTTTATTCCGCACGCTCCTGCGTAACGATCCAGAGCGACTGTGGACTCGTGAAAACGCACGTGTTTCCCGGCAACGTCGGGCTCCAAACTAAACAGCCGTTTTAGGCAACGACTAAAACGGCAGACCAAAGCTTGAAAGAAGAATAATTACATCCAAATTACCTGGTAAGCAATCATTTAATTTGCCCTGTCACATTGAATAAGGATTAATTTGCAGGCAAATATTACACAATGAATTATTGAATAACTCATCTCCCAAGCCAAATGAATCCCGAGGATTGATGGTGTGGACGTAACCTGCGCTCGCAGCAACATATTTCATGAGCCGTCGATGCCACGTTCTGCATCTACAAGGGCATTTCTTAGCGCTAACTTGATTTTAACTCATTGGGCCAGTTTAGGTTGGTCTTATACACACATGTTTGGGAGAATCAAGCCCCGTTCACCCGCCACGATGGGCCCGGGAACCATAAGCGCTGCCTGTATTGACTGATGAATTACTCCTTCAAACATCCAACATGACGCGGCGGAGCGTCGTCCCAATAGATGGCGACTCAGCAATCCAGCACCGTCCAGCGGGGCTCAGAAAAGCGCCACGGGTCAAAGAGGAGGAGCTCACGTTGAAGTTCCTCCAAGCGTCGCGGCGCTCGGGGCCGTCTCTGCCTTTGAATGGTTAAACAGGCCCTTCACTCCGCGCACTCGCCGGCTCCATCGCCGCGTTCGGGTTTCAAGTGCTGTCGCCAGATTGACTGTCACTAAACTAGTGTCACGTGAAAGTCCTTAAGATGGCGAGCATGTCACGGTTGTTTATCTGTGCGCGGCTTTCTCGCTACGCTGTTCACTCTCTTTACGCTCCCTGATCCCAGGAGCACCCTTGAGACTGGGCTGGTGGATTTAGCGGCGCTTTCAGGCCTTTATCGTTTTACTCCCTTAGATTGGCAGAATAAAACAAACGCGCCCTTCTTCTTCGCTGTGGGCCGGTTCCACCCGGTTCCAAGGGTGTCCGCAGGAGCTAGCAGTCACCAGCCTCCCAGTGTGTCACCCTAACACACGTCTGCTACTTGGACAGCTTCTGCTTTCCTGTGTAGGCTGGGCTACATTCAGGATTCACAAGCTTTTGATCAGCAAGACTCTGACAGAAATCCCGAGTTGATCACAAGCACCTTAAAAAAAATAAGAAAAAAAAAGTCTTCACGTAAATTATTAATGAGTTATTTTTAACGTATCTCTTTTTAGACACCTTTTTAATATCATATACCACAATACTCCACATTCTTTGTTAATATAATCCCTTTGATGACAGAGCATCAGTGTGTATCCTGGAGTCGGAATATGCAATGATCCAAATATACATTTTAGTCTTCCAAGAATGGACTTTGGTTTATTAGAAATAATGTTCCTTGAGTTATAATGGCCTGCACTGCAGGACTGCGACTGAGCAGGATGAAGGTTTCCAAATAGAAAATCTGCTGTTTCTAGGTTTCAAGGTTTTAGACATTTCTTCTATTTCTGTGTTTAAACATCACCGTGGAGGAGAGTACAGGTTAAGAAGGTTTCATTTTCTCAATTCCACCGTAAACCAGACTCATTAAATGGCCAATTTATAATTTAGAATACCTGAAAAAAATCTACCATCCCACATTTTTGTAGTCAATGCAATGCTACAGCAGTATTTACTGGAATTAGCAAGGGACTAGCTGACTTTTATTGCAATGCTATGTGCTTGTCAAACACAAAAAATGTGGCAGTTCGGTCGTGTCTTCTGGGTTTTTACAGCATTGTAGCTAAATTATTGCTGTGGTTTCTCCCAGAAGTTGCCTTTATTTCACAGCAGTTGTTGCCAGCGTCGTGAAATGAGTGGGTTTTATTTTCCATGTCCTTCATCAGGAGTGTTAACTCAGCAAACAAGAGAAGTAAAAAAATGAAGCGTTAATTAAAAGAAGAGGAAGCTACAGATGAGGATAGAACCCTCCAAAGACTGCAGTCAGCTTGGTCTGATTAATGCAGTGAAGGTCATTGTTCAGCTATTAGCTCACAGCAAAACACTGCAAAAATCCTTCTGTGCATTTTAAAATGGCCTAAATTTAAAATGATCGGCTTGGAAGCCTTCTCCTAGTTTACATGAGCATTTGCTATGTTAGCTGCTTATTTTCTGGTCCTATTTTTTTATTTTTTGCAAATGTATCTTTTAAAAAAAAGAGTTAAATCATTTGTTTATTTAAGGTGATTGACAGTCAGCATTGAGATGCATTGCTGCCCCCTCCTGGATCGGAGTGTATATCAGACTGACCTTTAAATGGCATCACGCGCCATTTTTTTAATAAAAAAAGATTCCACGTGGATTAGTCCGCACAAAATCACTCCCTCCTGTGTGATAAACATATTAAATCTAATTTAAGAAACAGGCAGGAATCATTCAGAGGGGATATTTGCTCTATGTTATGCTAGCGCATTTGTCATTGTGTGTTTTTCATGTTGATTCAGGTGGCAGTTGTATTCATCAGCAGGACAGGCTGCAGCCTCTGCACTTTAATAATGAATCGCCAACATACAGTGCTTGTTTTGACAGGAAACGGGCACTATAGAAAACGTAGAGTGTGAGAAGGGGAGGTAGACGATGAAAACGTGACCTTGGGTCGACACTGAGCAGCCATCGGCGGGGCCAGACAGAAATCGCAGCGTGTGCGTTTATTTTTGATGTCTTTTATAGGTAAAAGCCGCCCGGCAGGTGGTTTCAGCTAGTAATGAAGCTGTCAGCATTGAGGCTTTAAGGGTTTTGTCCCCTTTTTTCTTATTATTCAGTCCAGCACCTCTTCTGGCCACAGTCGTTTCTCCTGGCCTGTGATGCTGAGGGAACCTTTTAGCTTCCCCCCTCTGGACCCAAGTGATCACCCCTCAGTCAAAATCTAAAAGCAGCTCAGAGTGTTCCAACCGTGTTATTTCACACATGCTAAACAACCAGACCACGTGTTCTCTGTAGATAGTTTAAAGAAGTGAAAGTTAAACACAAAATGTGACGTTATTGCTACTGTTAGCATGCTCCATTATTATATTAGATCTACAGTTACAACAACACAAGCAGGGGAATTAGGCCAATGATAAGGATGTGTTTTATTATTTGGAATATCAGCGATTCTTCTTCTTTGATAGATTTTTTATTTTTTGAATGAATAAATGAAAAATTTAATCTGTTTCTAAAGTAAATAACAATAGCAGATTCATCCTAAAACACCTCTTTTTTTAATTGCAAACTTAAAATGGTGTTACATGAGATGAAACACTATTACTTCATTCCACTTATTTATCTTCCACAGGGACAATATTTAACCTGGTGGGTTTTCAGCTTCATGCCATCTCAAAGTTGCCTTTGTTCTATTTATAAATCAACACTCTGCATTCAGAAACCTCATTTTTTTCCCTCCCCTCTATTTTGTTCTGGCGAGTGATCGCGCACGTTATTGCAAATGTTGCACACACACTTCACATGCGTGTTCTCCCAGCGAGCAAACCCTGGCGGATTGTTAGCGCTCCACACTGAGATGCTTCGCGTGGCCACGTCAGGGATCGAAGCGAGCGGCGGAGACCATTTCTGCTGTGCAGCGTGTGTGACGAGGGCGAGGGCGAGGCTGGAGGAAGCCATGTGAGAAAACAAGTTGCCGCAGTAAGTCGAGATGTTGCCGGAGCGGGTGATGCTGCTGTTAGCTTCACCACCGCCGTCCCTTTTTCTGAAATACAAGAGGTTTAAACCCGCAGAGGCATTTGTTCCTAATCGAGCATTCACACAACAATGAACTCAGTGCCAATATGTCAGCCTGCCTGGGTGGTAAAAATGCAAAGGCACGCTGTGTTTGGAGGCTTACAGAGTTTATTTTTACAGTAATCTTGTATAACTGGTAATTACACAGCGTTTCAATCAAGCTGGAATGAAAAGGAGTGTGAAACATTCACAGTTCATTGCTACCACATCCATCATCTCCTCATCAGAGCTGTTTAAGTGTCCAGTTGGGCCCATATTTAAGCCATCTGTGGTCCGCAGCAGAGACTAAATGTCGGGTTTCTGAATGTTTATGGGGGCGTTAGGCGGACATGAGATTAATTTATATCGGTGATATTATGAACAGTCTGTCCATGATATCTGACCCCAGCCAGAACACGCCACCGGGGGCTGAAAAGAAGTTTTATTGTTTAAGAAGCAGTTAAATCCAGATGTCATGTCTGTGTTTGGGCAGAACCTGTGATTAGTAATCAGTTGGGTCGGAGTAACAACCCACCAGTTGTGCTTGGACCAAACGGTGGGGTCCTCGGAGGTCCTAGGAGTCCCCGAGTGGAGCACGAGCAGGAGCCCCCATGTATCAACCTCTATGAAACCATCTCCCAGCCTCCGTTAGGCGGGCCGGCGCCGTCTCCACATTTAGTAATAGACTTGAAACCTTTCTTTAAAAACACGGAGATAGGACCAACTGTCACTGGGAGATAGTTCCGCTACTCTAGCTTTAGACCGCCGAGACCCCCCGTGATGATGGGAGAAGTTTGGCCTGGAGCTGCTCCACATACAAGGCATCACGAAGGGGCTTTTGTCTTGAATTGGCATGATTAGAACTGGAAAAAATTGAAGGGAACTGGTGGTGCTTCTGTGTTTAACTAGGGGTTTTCTCTACTCCCATGACCCTTCCTCTTCGATGGTAAAACCGCCTCTGACAATAGCTCCGACTGGAGGTTTCGGGTCATCAAGTCGTGCATTCCGTTCCTTCCTGTGATCCTGATACCCCAGCAAAACCTTGAGGAATTTTATTTCCGGACTCACCGAGATCAAATCAACGTTACTGTAACAGTGAATCAAAATGCAAGATTCTGTTTCAGAACTTTCTCGACGCCGGGGGCACAAGTCCTTCCGTTCAGCCCTCCAGTCTTTTTTGTTGGTTATAACTACATAGTTTAATCAGGAAATGAATAGTCCGCTGATTGCAAACCACGCTGCCATTAACAGAAACAGCTCCAACAACAGGAAGATAAAATGTGCTTTTGAAAGAGTAAAAAAAGTTTTGGGTGCATTTTTGCCGAGCAATAACTACATAAAATTGTTACATATTTTCCACTGGATTTCCCGAGGACGCTGAAGAAACACAAGCTTAATGGGTTTGTTTAAAATGTCCTAATGGTGTTCTTGGTCTCTGTCCAAAGATACTCAGGAAGGCAAAGCAGGAATAATTTAGATGTTTAACTTTGGTCAGTATACTTTTGTCAAGGGCGCTGATCTCATTAGAACGTTGCCCGCTGGCCGCTGAATGACATTTCTTTTTGACTCACATGTTTGGCTGATTTCGCTCGCAGACTGGGCACAATGGACACCGGCGGGCGATGAGACTCGCGGCACCTGCCTGGCTGGACCGGACCCGGCGATGAAGAAGGTCCGCCGGGATGTTAACGAAGCCACGAGGCGCTCGGCCGCGAGGAATCCACCCCACTAAAAAAAGCTGGAGCCGAATCAAAATTCCCAGCACATGGCGGTGGAATGTAAATATCCTGCCTTTGCAAAGACAAGCTGGCCTCCTTCTCTGCGCTGTAATCGGCTTTGAAAAGACGGTGCAAAGTGCTTAGGAATAATGCTTGTGCTCTGTGATAAAGCAGGCTGCTTTTATTATAAACCTACAATAGTAAAACAACGTCTGAAGAAGAACTCAAATATAAGCTGTTTGCATTTGTTCTCCACACAGAGAATAAGTAGCTATCATTCAGGACCTGGTGAGAACACGTCCATTTACTCACACGGTGCCTTGTCTCATCATTTTCTTTTGTTTTATCGTCCCTGAACGACTGATGTGCGTGTCTCTGCTTGTTTTTTTGGGGGGGTGGGGGAAAGAGATCGCATCAGGAATGTAAAAATCTGTTGTTACGGCACTAATCTAATCTGCTTCCTGACGCCACATGTCGTGAACATACAAGACATCCTTCACATTGGCTACCCATCACTTTCACGCAGTCCAACACGTTCATTTCCATATAGACGAGGTAACGTGCAAAGGATTTATTTGTAAAGGCTATTTTTGCACAGTCAGTGGCTTTAATATCACAACATCTGCTTTTTGTGGTGTTTTAAATGTGCTGCCGCCAGTTTTAAACCAACACGTTTAGAGTCAGTTTGAAAGTCAAATTCTGTTCACAAGGTGTGAGTTAATGTCCTACGCTTGACTGGGCTCCACATTCATTGCTCCGTGCTCTCTGCTAATCCTCTTGAGTACATGGCCCTTCTTCACGCCCTGGGGGGACTAATCTCCTTCCTTATACCACCAGGAAAGTTGGAGAGCGATGGATAAAAAGCGAGCGCCCAGGGCTGCAATTCAGGGGAAATGATCATTTGTGTGTTTCCTGTCCCAGAAACTAGTCAGAGGTGTCCCAGATGATCTGACCTTCACCTATCCTTCATTGGGCTGCATTCGCTTTGCATGTGTGGTCCATCCCCTAATAAGTGGGGCAGGGATATATTTAGTCGCTCCTGCGGTGACTTTAAAAATCCAGGTGACTCTCGTCAAACTGAAACTCCTCCTCTACATCCGCAGGGATGTTATAATCTTGACATCAATACAGTTTATTACAAATAATGAAGTGTCTGCATCCTTAGCTGGGTTACAATTGAGCTCTGGAGAGTTCCCCAACTAGAGCCTGTCTGGGATGTTTATTGTCTTTTATGCAAGCAGCACAAAATGACCATAAACAAGATACATCCTGTGAGTGTTGCTAATGCCGCTGTCAAAGAGTTTTATACCTTACTTTGCTTAATATAATGTATTTCTGTATGTATTTTCTATGATCTATGCCTATTCTCTCCTCTCCTCTCCCCCCTCTCTTCCCCTCCCTCTCCCCTCCTCTCCTCTACCTCTCCTCTCCCCTCCTCTCTTCCCCTCTACCTCTCCTCTCCCCTCCTCTCCTCTCCTCTCCTCTCCTCTCCTCTCCTCTCCTCTCCTCTCCTCTCCTCTCCTCTCCTCTCCTCTCCTCTCCTACCTATTCTATCCTCTACCTATCCTCCCCCTTCTCCTCTCTCTCTACCCAGCTGGCCATCAGCAGGAGGGTCCCCCTACATGAGCCTGGTCCTGCTCAAGGTTTCTTCCTGTTAAAGGGGAGTTTTTCCTTGCCACTGTTGCTTGTTGGGGGTCAGGCCCTGAGATTCTGGAAAGGGTCTAGAAACAATTCTGATTGTAAAAGATGCTATATAAATTAAGATTGATTGATTGATTGATTGATTGATTGATTGATCTAAAGTCAAAATACTGATCCTAATTATGTCGCCCAATATAGCATCTTAAAGCATCAAATCTGCCAGGCGACTAATTGAAATGAAACTAAATAAAAATATCCGTCCACTTTAGCAGAGACCCTGAAGCAGCTTGCGGGAATAAACACTGGCTTTGATATTAATTGTACCTTTAGCTGTACAATCAATGTCAATTGAACCGTGCAGTGTTTTTTTCCGTGACCCAGAGTTGTTATCTAACCTTTTTTACTCCGTCCAACGTGCTTTACCCCCGGGAGCCAACCACCATTTGGTCTGCAACAGTAAAATTAAAAGGTCCTTCCAAAGTGCCACTAATGAAAATAAAGCCTCGGAGCCTCTGACTGAATCATCGCAAACAATATGAACATAAAACTGCGGCCATGATCTAAAGGCTATGGAGCTCAATGTCTCTATATTACTGTTGCTCTTCACAGAGTATTGATCGCATCACATGACGGACGAGCAGCACAGCGAAAGAGCCGAAAGTATCAACTATTCCTAAGGGATGAGCCGAGTCACCAACCAGCTTTCTGGATCATTCAAACCTTATACAATGGAACAAAGGGATTTCCTGCCACTTTTTGGCAAATTGCTGTTAATCCCTCAGAAACATGTCCTTGTGTCAGTAGATGATGCTCCAAGTCTTTATTTTAATTTGACTTTTTAAAACTGTCTGGAATTTCCTGGTGAGGACAGTAAAATCATAGAGAAGCAAGTGATAAAAAGTATCTTATGTTTAGAGTTATCACAGCAACAGCTGAATCTACGTTCTGTCTCAGGAATTCCACATAAAGAATGGAAAATATCCTAATCCTCGCCAGGAGCCACCAACCTGCTCTGCCACTACAACCTTCTATCACCTCTGCCAGGACTGTGTTTCAAACTAGCTGAAATTTAGGAACCAATTTTAATGTTTGTTTTTTTTTCAAGAATTTTATAATGGGTAAAGAAAGAGCTCAATAAAATGTCACCTAATGAATTCCGGAGGGACTTTGACCTTTAATCTAAGATCAAAGCCTTTGGGTGAACACCACGTAGAAAGGCAAAGATTCTCTAATCCAGGATGGGCAGTCGCTCCAGCTTTTGGCACTATTACATGTTCTGGAAAAAAAAATTGACTTGTGATGTGATGTTTTGGCCAGAAGTGTTTGAGGTCATCCTACGTAACAGCGAGATCAAACATCGCACGATATGTTGTGAAACTAGCATTTAAAAGTCAACTCTTACGAAAAGCGTAGCGTAGCCGACATGTTGGAGAAGTTGTCACACATGAATGCCGGTGACATTATTAGGCTATGTTGAGCTAGCGAGAGGGTGTCCATCGCTAATGGCAGAATAAGCTTTCACAGCTGGTCACATCACAATCTCACTAAGGTCAGTGGTGTATCACATCTTTCTAACCTCATTATACAGTTTAGAATGCAACGCTGGGGAAAAAGTATCAGCCCCCTTCCAGTTTTTTAAATTCATCTGGTCACCTTGAAATCTTCTGACATCATCAAACTCAATTTAATATCAAAGATAACACAAATAAATATACCATGCAGCTTGTATATGATTTAATTTCTCAAACATCTGAGGCCCCGTTTATGCAATATTTTGGGCTGAAAAATGCAAAACTGTTCATCCGTTCACTGCCTGAAAATAGAGACTTTCGTAAACGTCACCGCATCCGTCGAGCAAACGCAAGATCGGCGCGTTTTCAGCGACTATACAGACTATGCAGTCGTCAAATGTACAGAAGCATAGAATAATAACTTATCATAAGAAATAGAACAAGAAACTCCTAACTTTTTTATTCAAGGTTAGCTCAAAGAAGTGACTCAGCATCAGTGCACTGCACAATTTTGGTGCTCGCCATTATAATCTCCGAAAATGTTCACTGTTGTCGTCACATGCTTCTTTATACCTGTAGGGATGGTTCTTTCCTGCCAACTACTGGCCCAGCATGTGCACTACAGTGTCATGGTGATTTTCCAACAAATTCTCAAAACGTCATGTAAATGGGGCTTAAACCACCCAATCCCGCGTTAATTCATGAATCATCTGTGGTCAGCCAGATATTTTTAAAAGCTGGAGGTTAACTTTACGAGCTGCACTTGGAGAAAAATACTCTGTTGACTGATGAGACAATAGTGGAATCTTTGGAAGATGGGCGTCACATTAGCTGTGAAAGGGTAGCTTCCTCAAAAGAGCATCAGACTAACATGGTGGTGGCGGAGCGATGGCGTGGAGATGCCTTGCTGCCTCAGGACCTGGAAGGTTTGCTATAAAAGCTGTTTATAAGTTAAGAGACAAAGATTTAATACCCACCTAAAGACCTCTAAATGTAGGAGCTAGTCCACTGTTCGACCTGTTAGCAGTTATCGTGAATGCCTGATTGTACTACCGTATTTTCTGCACTATATGTCGCTCTGGAGTTTAAGTCGCACCAGGCAAAAAATGCATAATAAAGAAGAAAAATAGATATATAAGTCACACTGGACTATAAGTTGCATTTTGGGGGAACATTTATTTGATAAAATCCAAGACCAAAAACATACATTTAATCTTGAAAGGCAATTTAAGGTAATTATGGATTAGCAACAGGCTGAATAGGGCTACGGTATGCTAA
The DNA here is from genome assembly GCF_901000725.2 of Takifugu rubripes. Classification (NCBI taxonomy): domain Eukaryota; kingdom Metazoa; phylum Chordata; class Actinopteri; order Tetraodontiformes; family Tetraodontidae; genus Takifugu; species Takifugu rubripes. Next base: position 2,049,406 of record NC_042291.1, on the reverse strand, counting down.
CGTAACAAATTCACCTACATGGCCCACAACGAATTGAGTACGTGTCTGCTTTGTTAACGTAACATATTAACAGTTATTCAGATAACTATAGCATAAAGAACATCCGAGCAAGTTTACCAAACAGTCAAGTCTCACTCCATAGACAAAGCACCGCTTCATCTTCTGCGTCGCTAAAGGAACTCGTTCCTCCGGTACATGTACACAAGCCTCGAGCAACCTCTTGTGGTTGTCAGTGTGAAAATAACGAACATGTGAAATTCTGTAATAATGTCTTTATTTCACACATAAGTCGTTCTGGAGTACAAGTCGCACCCCCTGACCAACTATGAAAAAAAGTGCGACTTATAGTCTGGAAATTGCGGTAGTTGCTGACAATGGTGGCCAAACCAGTGATTAAGTTTAGGGGCAATTACTTCCTGTGCTTCCTAAACCCACACAGAAAGCGCGACAGCACAACGGCAAAGACCTTTTGTTTAAGCAAAATCTAGCGATTCTTTTCCCGCTGCTGGCCGCGCTCACGTCCCACTTTGCCGCTGCAGCGTGATGCCAGGGCTGCAAGAGCGCCCGTTTTCTGCCACCACGTGTGGACAATGAAAGGTGGCAGCAGGTGAAGGAGATAGATGGCACGAGCAACGTGACGGCCGCAGGTAGCCCGCCAGTGCTCACAGCCACCTTCCGCTTGGCATCAGTCACCATTGTCTTCCGCCCTGTTTTCCTGGCGCAGCCTCTGATTGAACTGGCGGCGAGGTGAGGATTTGGCACGGGGAGGGTTTTTCTACCTCCCCGGCAACAATGGGCCACCAACAGGAGAAGGTGGCAGCGTGTAGCGTGCATTGTTTAACGTGATTGTCTAATGGAGGGTCTCCGTGGATTGTGACATTACTGGATAGTTTTTTTTAAATTTTCTTTGTGAATTCGAGTCCCGCTGCTCAGCTCGCCTAATCAATTCATTGTTCGTGCTGGGTTGTCCCACAATTACAGTACGAGGCAGTTTCCTGCTACAAAAGAATCACCCTGACACAGTTTTTGCAGGATTCTTGAGAAGCCTGTATCATTATTTCTGCTTCTGTGGGGAGGAAATTTAAAAAAAGGGTATTTTCATTGCAAGCACGCCCCAACAGCCCTAATCATGACCGCGGTGCCCTGCACGGTGCAGAGCACAGGCTCCCGCCCTGAAAGATTATCCGGTGTGAATGTTTGGGAATGATAATGAGATCAAAACACCTCACTAAGCTGGGAAGAGAGGGTGGAGACCGGAGAAGGAGCGCGGCAACGCGAGCAGGCGAGAGGGCGAGCGATAGCTGCGATAAATTGCGGCAGCAGAACTACTTGAGCATAAAATTAGATTTTACAAATGCGTTGTTACCTGACAGTCCTCTGACAGAGGCGATATCACAACATTATAGGGCCGCATGAGTGCTACTAATCGCATCATATAAATACGGATGCCTCTCGGCCGCGATGGAGCCGGCTGGAGATTCAACGTGGACGCTGAGCGATCGGGCAATGTAACATAATTAAAACAGCCTCTCTCATAATGGAATCAAACATTAGACACCAAAATTCAATTTATATGATAATGTATTAAGCACTGTAAAAGCTTTGCACACACTTTGAAAGTGAAAACTCGTCATTGTTTGATTTTGTGATATAAACTGTAATCGCGATGCTGATGATCCCCCCTTGTTCATCCGCTGAATTTTTTTATCGTTATTCTCGTGGAAACCCTGTTCATGTAAATATGCAATATAAAGTGTTTGGGCTGCAGTTTTCCACCTCGAATGTGCACGTTGCTGGAAGCAACACACACTCATGGTCACCGCTCTGTTCTATTTTAGAGAAAAGTGCGATATGAGGAATCTGTCATAGTATGAAATATAAACATATTTTGCATAATGGATTGCTATGAGGCAGAGCATTTGAGGAAGCAATTCTTTGCTGCCTTATTGCTGCTACAACTAGTAATTTAAATACATCATTAAGAGAACAATGGATCCATCTAAATGACAAATGGAAGCTCAAATTCCAGTGGAAGAGTCTGCGTCTGTGTGTGTGTGTGTGTGTGTGTGTGAGAGAGAGAGAGAGAGAGTGACAGGAAGGTTATGTATCGTACAGTCGTCCAGGATGAAAACTATGAATAAATGCGGGCTGTTTTATTCCCCAAGGTGAGAAAAGCAGAAGAAGAAATGTTCTTAATGTTACTGGTCGAGCTTTAATAGAGGGAGGCTTAAAGCGCTGTTGTACAGCTCTCTGCTATAGATCACATCACAACACGCCAACACCTGCTGGCTGGCTGGCTGGATGGATGGATGGATGGATGGAAGGATAGATGGATGGATGGATGGATGATAGATGCATGGATGGATGGATGGATGGATGGATGGATGGATGGATGGATGGATGGATGGATAGATGGATGGATGGATGGATGGATGGATGGATGGATGGATGGACTGGAACAATCATGGGGGAGAAGCCTCCCCGTACAGCAGCTCAGTGTATGTTTGCCTGTTGTGTTCTTCTTTTCATTGACTGATTTGAGGTGACTTCAGTAACTAATGAGGCAACTTGCTGCCAGACTCCCCCAATAAAGCAGCATTGTTAATTTCCTCCTGTGAATGTTGTCGTTGATTAAACGGATTCCTTCCGTTTTATCCCCCCCCCCCCACACACACACACACAAGTATATTTTATACTTTTGGCAGAAAATGCTGTATCGGCCGCTTTAATCACTGGTCTCAGTGTTGTGTAACAGTTTGTCCCAAGTGATGTGTTGTACATAATTATGGAGGAACATATTCTTCTAGAAATTGGCTGCATTTGTGAGTGCTGGTGGCTGCGAGTATGTGCTCTGTGCTGCTCATTGTCCTTGTTCATTGTAAAACTGGGCACTGTTGCACATCCTGGGAGAGAAGGAACCATTCACAGCAAGACCGGCAATCTGACCAGTGCAACAGACGAGAACTCTGACCTGCAGTGGGCCAGCATGCATGTAACAACAGCAAAATCAGATGGATTCATTGTTTGGGGTTTTATTGGGGGGTTGCATTAACAAGCCTGGCCTGACACAATTGAAAAAAAAAAAAGCCTGCATCACATTTCGCAGGTAACGCATCTTTAGTTAGCTAAAATGCAGACGTGAAATAATGTAATTAACAAACAAATCAGTGTTGTGAGCTTCTTGGTTAGCTCAAAGGAGCAGAAAAGGCATTGCTCTCGCCTGCCTGGTGCTCAAATTTCAGGTTTCCACAAGGGCAACCTTATCATGTTGATTTCTTTTGTTTTTCCAGTCATGGATAAAATAGAAATAGCCTCGCCTCACTCTCAGTAATTCTGCGTTCATTTGGAGCAGCGGTGGAAACTAAAATGTGGGGCAGGACCGAAGAAATCAAAACACAAACATGGAATATATCCAGCTGACCTTTATCATGACTGTGGGATTCACCTCTGTCAAGCCTGACATGGGGCAGAATTTTAGAATAAATGCTTCCAGTGGAAACCCCGATAAGTCCAACGTGGCTAATGAAGCCGCCTCACGGGCACTCCGGCGCACATTAACAGCTTAGCCTTGTGTGTTTGCCCATGTTATAGTGGGAACACAACATGCGCGCTAGCAAACTGATATTTGTAAGGACATTTGGAGCCCAATGTGAAATCCTTCAGGCACTGCGATATCCTGCAGTAAATGGATGTGTTTGAGGGAGAAAATCACCACAGCTCACTTAAGCATGCAGTAGATGTTGTTTAGATCTTCAAAAAGAATCCTCCTGGATTCCTTGATGGTAAATTTGTGGTGATAATTAATAAATATCAATATTTAATGTTGTTTGAGCTCACTCTGCCATACGCTTGTGTCAGTGTGAATGCTCAATAATGTTGCTGAGAACGTGCACATCTTAAACCCAGCATGATAGTTCTGTTAGAACTGGAGCTATAGGATGGGGAAGCATCCTGGTTATTTACATTCCCATAATGTGGTGGTCTGATTTCTGCAATTGTGAAGTTAAAATTGGACCATCTGCTTTTCACGTTCTGCGATTTGAGTTTAAATCAGGGCTGATCCAAAATGGTCCTTAAAGACCAAAATTATGAAAACTGCTGCAATTAGTGCCTGATTTATGTGTTGTCAAAGGACCTTGTAGATTAATTAAAGCCCTTTGTGCTGCGTTCCGTTAGAGGCATGTTCATTTTAAGCCCATTCAGTGACATTCTCAGAAAAAAAAGCTGAAATCCTCCCAATTTGTGCACATATCTGCTGCAGAAGCAAGCATGTTTCGCAATATTCCAATCTGTGCATCATTAGAGTAAATTTTTCAGCTACTACTCATCCATTTTTAAACAGAGCCTCTCCAGCTCCTGTGCATTAAACCTTGATACCGTGCTTGCAGCAGGATAGTCAAACCGTCCAGAGAATTATCCACTGGATTTTCCCTCGCAAGGAGCCGGTGTTCCGCGTTTATTAAATATCTTAAAGTGCTTCTGAGCAATACCCGTTTTATCCTCTTAACAGTCAAATTACTATATACTCCAGCAATTACCTAATGTACTCTAATGAGATTTCCTCGTGAAATGGAAGGATTCATTTATTTTATTGTGACGCCTTCGAGCCAGCCAGTCCGGGGAGAATTTTGGAGTCATAAATAGTAAAAAGGGTCTTGGTTGCTGAATTGCCACTTTGTCTACAGCAACAGCTTGTAATTAGTATCTGTTTGTTTCCTTTTCTCAAAATTTGGACTCACATTTTTATCCACTTTGGAGCTGACGTTACTCTAATGAGAACTGAAGGTTGTTTTTCTTTTTTTTTTTAATGAACCCACACAACCCTACAAAGTTAAATACACATGGGGTCAACATCGAACCCATCAGAAGGGCACCAAGGGGGAGACAGAAAGCCAGAACCCTGTTAATGTTGGGCAACCGTGCACCTCCAAACACACCACATTCGAACCGATATTGCATTCTTCTTTCTTTCACAGATCCGGGGGCTTTGTTTGAGGTGCATTCATTACATCAAAGAAAACTCAAAATTTGCGGGAATTATGGGAACTCATTACTGCCACACTCTTCGGTCCGTAACCTTTATAAGCGTGAGCATCTTTGAGGACGTATCTGTTACCATGATTCAGTGTTTGGATGTGTTTTGATGCGTGATAAGCAGTTGGTATTAGGCTCTCTCCACCTCAAAGACGGCTCGTAAAAGTTAAAGATGAAAGACATTGGCTTCTTTTGATGATGGGGCCCTTTTTGCTGAATTGAGGGAAAATGGCAGGGACATGGTGCTTTGTTATTGAAATATGACGGAGGTGGTGGCAGAGGAGATCATCTCCATAAGCTGATTGCGACAGGCATCTTGTAGAAAGCTGTCTAAGCTGTCTCCTTAAAGGCTCCGGCTTCACTGCGGACGGGCTTTGTTGTTTCACATTTGACAGTACATGTACAGTTGTTACTTTACCAATTACTCACAAATAGAAGCATTTAGGCTAGTTTAATATTAGACACTTAGAACATGACAGTGAAATATTAGCAAAGACGTTGCGCGGCTTTTCAAAATAACTGGTTTGGCACGAGGCGGCTTGAATATACTCTTCAATAAAAGTCAGAATTATCTGCATTCGAAGGGTTGCGCAACATGCTGCCATTTGTGTTTTAATGACTCAAAGGAAAGGAGGGTTGCCAGTACGCATCCGAGGCCAGTTACGGGCTGGAGTGCCCCTGACCAAGGCCCAATGAGTACTACCCCTGAGCCGGACCTGTGCGTTCCTTACTGGTTTGTAAAGGACAGGTTAGATGCAGTTAGATGCAATGAATTGTGGGAATATCACTCTCCGACCAAGATGTTTCGAGTGATCTTTAGCCCCGAGACTTTGGTACATTGATGCACTTACAGACATGTTTTGGAAGAGTTTCTTGGACTCATCCAAAGAAAAGAAAGTTTTGTTTGGGGTTGTGGTAATTCGTTGAAAATATAAGTGCATCTTGATAAAAGTCAGGAACCTGAGATTTTCTGCTGCCCTGATGAACCAGACAGGAAGGCACATGCAAGCGCACACATACACACACACACCTTCTAAATCCCTTCAAGCTTTGGACTTTAGCGCTAATATTGGTTTTTTTTCTCGGTTTCAGTGAAAGTGGAGAGCGTTGCTCTGTGTTCCTGTGTGTGCAGAGCAAATATAAAGCTGGGCCCTGCTCCCCTCGCTGCTCTAAGTGCAAATGTCTCTCTGTATTTGTCTTCATTTATTCCCACTTTGACCTGTGCCAATAGTTTGCACAGTCTTTTTGAGATTTGAGACCCAAACGTTCTGTCTTTGTTTTTCAGGTGGCATCTTCGAGCAGACGGACGGACCTGTTTCACTCGTTAGCGCCGAGGAACTCGCCTTTAAATTTGCCGTTAACAACATTAACAGAAACAGGACTTTGTTGCCAAACACCACACTAACATACGACATACAGAGGATTAACATCTACGACAGCTTTGAGGCATCTAGAAAGGGTGAGTGGCCTGTTGCCTGTTGACGAGATTCCGTTCAGTCAGAACCACAAAATTCCAAACTATTTGTGTTTCGTTCCTCTTCAGCTTGTGACCAGCTGTCTTTAGGTGTGGTTGCAATATTCGGGCCCTCGCACAGTTCATCTTCTAATGCCGTGCAGTCGATCTGCAATGCCCTGGAGGTGCCGCACGTCCAGGTCCGGTGGAAACATCACCCCATGGATAATAGGGACAGCTTTTATGCCAATTTATACCCGGATTATTCTTCATTAAGCTATGCCATCCTGGACCTGGTGCAGTTTCTGAAATGGAAAACAGCCACGGTTGTATACGATGACAGCACAGGTGATTATGTTTCAAATGAAAGTCTCACCATTGTCTCGTTTAGAGAGAAATGTTCTGCTTCCTCGCTGCCGCTGCCTTCATTAGTGCTGTTTTCCCTCCTCAGGTCTCATAAGACTGCAGGAGCTGATAATGGCCCCTTCGAGATACAACATCAGGCTAAAGATCCGTCAGCTTCCTCTTGACACGCAGGACACCAGGCCTCTTCTTAAAGAAATGAAGCGGAGTCGGGAGTTCCGGATCATTTTCGACTGTAGCCACCAAATGGCTGCACAGATTCTCAAACAGGTCAGTCAGTCATACAGAAAGTTAAATCCTAAATGAAATTATTATGACAGGCTGCTGCAAATAGTCACTGCAGAGGTAGCGCTGAGTCTCATTAGCTGTGGTTGGAAACACTGCTGTGGTAGATAACACAAGAGCTGCTGTTGGTTTAAACTCGGCTCCAAACTTGGGCTAAAACTTTGGCTGAATCCCAATTCTACCCCATCGCCCTTCCTCTTTGTCTACCCTTGTTCCTTCAATACAAACTGGCAAGGGGAAAGGGGGAAAACATTACCCTAAGAAATGGAACACCACTTGACTACTACTACATCATCCAATGTCGCCGCTAGCTGGCTACATGTCACAAACCAACAGTCAACACGGCGTCGTCAATAGCGATGGTTGCCATGGTTCTCGTGTCATTCCTGCGCCTGTTCACAACAAGGCAGTCATGGAATACAAACCAATAGTGTAGTGTCCGCCTTTTGCACTGGATTGCATTGTTGTAGCTATTATTAGCTATGGATGTGTTATATCGTTAAAACGAGTGATTTTGGCAAACGTAGCTCGACATTTACGTTGCTAATGCTTTATTACCTGATGACAATATTAGTGTCGTTACGGAAGCCTATAATCATGCTTATTTGCATTTGCCTCCATCCTCTTTTTGTCTACTCTCTGCCACCATGTACTATATGGGGGAAAATTCCTCTACCCTTTTGTTTCATGTGAGGTTGTCGGCTGTCTTCCTTTTGAGCGCCATGTAGCCCTCCCCTTCCCCTTCCCCTTATGGAGGATTGTGACGCCCCTTTGCTTATCATGAACGTGCAAAACCAGGGCTAAGGGGTAGAATTAGGAAGGGACCTTAGACATCTAATATCAGCAATCCTCTTATGATTGTTGAACAAATCAAATCCGCCACAACGCTAACTCCACCTGCCAGACTTGATCAGCAGTCAGGAGACAGGAGGAGGAATCTTGACCTCTGGCTGCAGGACATTATAAAGGACTCCTCTGGATCCAAGTGGATGGAAACTGGGGTTTTGACACCAGCCTGCGAAAATATAGATTACAAGAAATAAATACTCCCCACAAAATCCCAGCCTTTTCTGAGAGTGTTGGAAAAGCTGTGTATTTTACAACTGCCAGTATTCCTAATCCAGAGGCTCGTTGTTGTGGAAATAAGGATACGAGTTTGTTTCTATCCCTCAAAACCAACTAATAAATAGGAAGATTATGACATAGCTGCGGACTGACCCTGATGAATGATGGAGGTCACATTCACGTCTGATTGCCTCTCCCAGGCCATCATTCTTGTACATGGGGGTGGACCCCTGTCAATATAATAAGTATGCCTGTTTATTTAGTTGGATTTCTCATAGATTGTTTAAAATCATTCAATTGGGCCTTCAAAATGTCATGAACAGTTCATTTTGATAAAGTCGTTCCTCTCTTTGTAGTTTGAGTGCACGTTTTACTACAGTCTACTGGAGGAGGGCAAATCAGATGTTTAATGTCCATATATAAACTATTCTGGGACTGAACTAGCTTAAGAGACAAGAGATGTTTCTCTTTGTGTTCTTTGCTGTTTTGTTTGTGTTTTTGGCGTTGGATTATTGCGTAAATTATGCTAAAGCGAGCAACAATATAACACCCAATTCAATCAGATTGGGGAAAAATCAGTAAACAGTATTTGCAAACGGATTAAGGTTACGTCGAAGTGCATGATATCAAGTTTGGTTGTAGTTCACATACAGCAAAGAAACTCAATGAACATTGAAATAAACAACTAATGCTGAGCAAGACGCAGAGAGAACTTGTTGAAGTTCTGCACGGCTTCAAAGCTGTTGGTCAGCCCCCGTTAACATGTTTACTGAACGCGGCATCGTCTCCCGAGATATTTAAATAAGGCATGCCACCGAGTCACTGAGATCTGAGGTGACACATTTCTGCTTTGGGCTAGCCTGCACGTCTCGCACCAACGAATCAGCATCCTCTTGAGAGACCGAGATGGTTTTGGGGCAAAAACGCACCAAAGTCTTCCCCTGTAGGACCAACTTGTCAGAACGTGGATATTAACAGATTAAAAACAACCCCGAACACCAACACTGTGGCCAGAGAAGTAAACTGACGAACAACCCAAAAATCTAAAGAAATAAAGCTCTACTTATCAACAATATGACATTTCTACCTCCCTGCCTACTTTATTCCACTTCATCGAAAAACATTTTTCTTAAATGTCAGCTGTAGAATATTTTGGGCAGGCAGCTGCAGCAAACCTTACCTGCCCGAAAACCCTTTAACGTTAGGTCGTTTAGACGCAGAGAGGCTCCTTCGCGAAGCTGCGAGTGGAAACTTGAGAAATCGGCGACTTGACGGATGTTTCGGGGGCAGATCTGGGCGTTGGGTAACGAGCATCCTGTGAAGGCTCCATCGAGTGTTTTTAAGAAGAGCGACTGAGACTTGAATCATGGTGGATGTTCAACCAGCGAAAAAAAAGGGAAGAACATCTCAGAGTAATGACGGCTCCCGCTAACAATGAGGAGGAGGGTGACACAACATTTCACTGTCGTGCGTTTGACTCGATGTCAAGAGACGCGGAGATGAATGTGCCTCCAAGTATGCGCACGGTCTTATTTACATAACCTTGACATTTCCTCCACGACAGATGGTGCAATTAAATGGGAAGCACAACTGCCAGGAGAATATGGTGCTTTTAATGTAGCCCGAGCCAAACAAGTGGTGGTGATGGAGCCTTGAATAGCAGGCTAAGATTACCGCGCTCCTTTGATGGAAGCTCCCCTCCCCCATGGCCTGTTTGTGTCTTGGAACTGTGGGCAGCCGTTTATGTCATAGCGAGTATCTCGTGAGCATCTTCAAGTCAATATAAGCTCATTAGAAGGTTTTTGTGCGGATCTCTTTCTTCCCGTTCTTTCCAAAATGCTGTAAAGTACAAAGGGCTTTTTTTTGCCCCGGTCCGTCTGTTCATTCATGTTTTCCTTTCTTTTCTTCTGCCTCCGCATCCCTCCAGGCCCAGACCATGGGGATGATGACAGAGTATTACCACTACATCTTCACCACTCTGGTAATGTACCTCGCTTGTTAATGCAAATGGAATCTCATTCGTTCTCATCTCCCTACCGCTTACGTATTTGATGAATTGCACCTAATTGCCGGTGGGGCTTGGCTCCAGTCCATAATATCAATTTTCTTTGACAAGCTGGAGGCATAATGGAGTTTTCAGTGTGCTGTATGGTAAACGCCTTGCTTTATATTCAAGTCAAGCGAAGCCTTTCAGGTGAGGACATATATGCCACCACCAGCGTTTTTTAAATTCAAAGAATGTCTTTTTTTTTTTACATTTTTGAATATTTAATTTATGTCATCACAGTTAGACTCTTCAGAAGATCGATCTTTGTTAAATGGGTGAAAATATCCATGTGTTTGACATATGTTAGCAATTCAACGAATGTGATTTTAATTTCCTTTAAATTGCAACCTTGTGAAAGCGTAAGCTGCTCCTGCCTCACAGAGGTTCAGCGTGAACTCCTGGCTTGATCCCCCCCCCATCTCGACCATTTTCCACCACCACTCTGATGAAATGATCTTGTCTGACTAATACAAGCAGAGCCAGCAGGGAGCCTCGGCCGCTTCCCGCCGCAGCGGCGACGGAGAGACTGGATGGGAATGAATACCAGCATGATCCGTGTTGCTCCTTTCACTCGCTCTTATTTTCTCTCTTTCACACGCTCTCGCCCACTCTGCTACGATGATGTGACTTGACACTGCGGTCCGGCACGTTTGACAGTGTGACAACAACAGAACCTGTCCAACGCTCGGAAAGCAACACCTTCAAGTCTTTTCCCTCCGCCATTTCTATTATCCACCAATACGATCCTTGATTTTCTGCAGCATTTTAGGTTTAATGTCCATCGTTTCTCCCTAGAATCAAAATCTATCGTCAGCGAAAAGCGACAAAATTCTGTCGCATTGACAGAAGGAACATTCGCACAATCACGCCCGGGGCCCTGAGTAATGAATATTTGCACATTATACGCGGTGCAACAATTTCTTCTCGATGGGATCTGTAGATGTCTGGTGTTTTATCTTCCGAGGTGAGTCAATGCTGACTTTTTAGAGCATGAAAAGCAACAGCAGACAGTATGGGGTAATAACCTCCTTGTCCTTTGAAATGAGTCTGTCACCGCTCCCATCCGCAGCCGTCTCTGGGATCGTAAAGTCGAGATTTTTCCCATCTCAAAGGCCTCAACGTGCAGTCGTGAACGTACAGGGGACGATGGCGCAACGCGGGATTGGTTGCACGATGTTGCTGCGAAAAAATAAAGGCACTGTCGGAAAAAAGTTGCATTTCGACGAAAGTTTCCAGTAGAAATCGGGGGCGTTACAAAAGATTTGTTCTCCACCCCCCCTCACTTTGGAAAGTACTTCAGTTATTCTGTTTTCTTAGCTTCAGAAGCTGGAGAAAGAAAGACTAACCTGATTTACTTTTTATTGCAATTTTGAATGTCATAGAGCTGCATTGACTTCCTTTCATCTCCATCCATGAGAGAGCACTGCGGAGTGTTCAAGTGTGAAAGATAAAAAAAGAGAGAGAAAAAGGAGAAGAAAATTCAGTGACTGGCGGCGAATGTTCTTCAGTGTCTTACATGCGTTCCTTTCCCCAGAACTAACCCCACAGGGTGCTAATGAAATATCTATGTTCATCCAAATGTATTTTCCAAGCCCCCTGGCCATTCCGACACGGCATGTGTCAACATGTGACTTCACACTTCAGCTGCAATCGCTGCCCCAGAAATTACAGCAGCTGAAAGCGAAAAGCTTTTTTTTTTTCCTTTTGCTTAGAAGCTCCACTGGCTGAATTATTAACATGATCCAACAGTGTGTGTGTGTGTGTTTTTTAATGTTCTCAGCTACAAACAATTAAAACACCTCCAAATGATGAGGAAATACACACACCGCCTCTCGTCTGGGCAGGATTTGATGGTTATGTAGACAGTCTCAGATTTTATGCTCCTGGGTTTGAAATCTATTGGGTGGTTTCTTCCGTTTACCCGCTTTAATCTCAGTTTAGCATCTCTTTAATCAGTTCCTGCGTTGTTCTCCTCAACCGTGAGGAGGAACCATCCAGGACCCCTCAGTGCTGACACACTCTCTGATTGCTGTTGTGACCCAACAGGACCTGATGGCCATCGACCTGGAGCCGTATCGTTTCTGTGGCGTCAACATGACCGGCTTCCGCATCCTCAATGTGGAAAATCCCCAGGTCGCATCTATAGTGGAGAAATGGTCAATGGAGAGGCAGATCCCACCTAAACCGGACTCGGGCCTGCTGGAGGGCATCATGACGGTATGGGCAGTGAAATTCTCCTCATATGTCGCTTTCATTTATCAACTCAACGACTTCTCTCTCTTTAACATGCTTTAGCCTGGACAGTGAAGCTCCAGCTGCTGAGTTTCCATAGAAAGAATAGCAAAAATTCATATGGCCCAAGAATACAGAAAAGAACTTCTTTGTCAACACTTTTTAACCACAGCCGATCGCTAAAGCGTTTATCTCCTTCTGCATCATCGTTATTGCCATTATGACGTGTTTTGAACTTTGATCAGTGGCCGGAGATACGTGATGAATTACGATGACCATTCTGTAAAATAAGACAAAAGATCCCGAAGACGAGAAGGATCTTAAATCCTCGTGTGATCTTGTGTACGACATCCCCTCTGCCGGCATTTTAGAACAAAATTCAGCTGAATTTTGTTTTGTTTTCTGAATATTTTTGCAGACACTTTCGCTGACTGAAGTTTGACTCTAATGAGTTAACGTAGAACAAAATGCCAATTCGTCTTTTTTTTCCCCTGATGACTCGCTCGGGTGGTGCTTTATGTATATTTGAAACCTAAACCGCCTTCAGGGTGCTCACAGAGGTTCTTCTTCAGCTCCTCTAAGAGATGAGTGGCAAAGCTGCATCTGGAAGGGCTCCTCAAAGTGCAGTGAGAATGGGTCCAGCCTCTTCACACGTGTTGTCAAGGATTGTTGCCATGTTTCCTTCTGGCATCGCGATTGAGAAGCTCCTCGGTCGAGGACAAAACCCCGATCGCTTTTGCAGTTAGATATTTGAGACGTTTCAATAGCAGGTATAAGAGTAAAGCCAAGCTCCCTTCAGCTGTGAATACAGGGGATTGGCCCATATCTGGATCAGACACTGGCAGGAATGGCACAAATCCTCACTGCTCCTCTGCATTAATCCTGCAGATATACAGTGACAGCCTGGAGAACACTTATTTAACCCTTCTGCCCCAATTACCCTCAAATGGGCCGGTCACCCTTAGCAACAATCTGCCTGCAATGGATTGTCTATAATGGATAATACAGAGCTGTCTCGGTGTTTGTGGGACAGAGATGCTGGCTCAGTCCATGGTCCACACGGTCCAAATATGAGCAGGACGACAGCCTCTCTGGGATTAAAGGGACAAAGATAGTCTCAGCAAGAATGTGCCGCAACAGATGGATGTATTTTACCGAGACTCTTGCTGATCTACGCCTCGGTGTCACCTGGTTTCCGCGGCGCTGTGGGCAGCCCAGATACCGAGTGCAAAGCCAATTCAACAAAAGAAACGTAAGACAGGAGCTTTTATTGAGTTCTCAGCGCTCCAAAAAAATCTGATCCTCTTCTTACTGACTTAAAAGCAACCGTTCCCACAGAAGATGAGCAGGTCTCGAGGGCTGGCCTTAAAACAGGTCCTGAGGCTCGACGCACGTCTCACTTTGAAGCTGGTGTCGCGTCCGTCTCCTTCCAGGCATCAGCTGAAGTAACGTTCACCCCTTATTCCAGACAGATGCAGCTCTGACCTACGACGCCGTCCACATTGTGTCCGTGTCCTACCAGCACGCTCCGCAGATGACCGTGAACTCGCTGCAGTGTCACCGCCACAAACCCTGGAGGTTTGGAGGACGCTTCATGAGCTTCATCAAAGAGGTGACGGGAGAACATTTTCCTGCGGGACTTCATGTATTGATAATCTACAGGACGTTGTCGGAGAGTGGGCCGTGACATCATCTGGGAGAACAGATTTACCCAAGAAATCAAAAACTTCCACGCAGAAATCCAACTCCCCATGATAGACGCGCCTAAACGTCTCTGTGTTTCCAGACAGAGCCCATATGTATAATAATAATGGACTCTGGTAGAAAAGAAGCTAAGTTTGAGTCTGAAGCAGAATCTGGCAGAAGTTACTCTGATTTTTATCAGCTACGTTAAGGAAAGTTCTAAAAGAAATTAATTAGTTATTGTAACTGTGGCTTCAAAGAGCTCGGCGGTTCAGACAGATGAGCGATGCAGATTCTTTAACTTCTGAGATCTTGATAAATGAGAAAGATAGCCCAGTGGCGCGCTGACGGAGGTCCTGGACATCATTTCCAAATGGTTTTAATGGCGATCCAGCCACGTGGGATGTGAGGGGTCAGTGAGACTGCGCCTGTGTAATTTATTAGAAAAGAGCTCAAGTGTAATTCAAATCATACGTGTTTTGAATATAAACGGTGAAAAAGATAATTGGAGTGAAAGTATTCGGCTTCTCTACTAAATCACAATAAATGCGGTGGAGAATCTGCTCACCAGGTTGGCTGGAATTACAAAACTGGAGCGAAATTTCTTGATTTAATATTTCTTGTTCGTGCTGCTGGTGTTCAACCACCTGTCAGGAATCTAGTTTTCACCTCAGCTTAATTTGCAGAAGTGCTTCAATTTTCTGATTTACCATTCAAATTTATAAAGGCATAAACCTCCCCATCTATTCAGAAGAAATGATTACAGATGATCAGGAGGAAGGGCAGCATACGAGATATATGTAATAATTCAGCATATTGCAGCATGTGAGAGGCAAAATATAGCAGGACTGTATTGTAGCATTAGTAGATAAACACTTCAAAAGCTCCTCTGTTGGTTCTTTTAGATGTTTTATTGATTCAATTAAATTTTTCTGAGAGTAAAAACTAAAATGTTAAAAAATCTAAAGAGAGAATTTAAAAAAACACACTTCATTTACGTTGGAGGGCGTCCGACATGTTGCGAAGGTCAAATCGGCCTTTTGGATGTGACGCATTGGAGGCGTTTATGTCGCTACGTCTGCCCCCTGGGGCCAGTTGGGATGAGGCAGGTGGGGGGGGGTGTTGGTGGTGGGGGAGGGTTGCTTGGAAGAAGGAGAGCACCGCAAATTTGTCCTTGACGCTTCCTCCGTCTCCCAACGAAATTCTGGCAGGACTGGACGCTGGTGGGGTGACAGAGCCACGGATTTAGGGACAAAGGTTAGAGGAAGCTGGCCAGAGTAGAATAACCCTGGTATGACGCACACCTCCAAAATAAAACCCCTGAATTTAGGTCGACGAGGCCACGAAGGGAGATGTACAATTAAAAAAATGTTTCACTTGTTCAGACTGTGAATATACATCCAGCGGACTTATTTTGAGTGTAACTCTCCTTGAGCCTGGCTCAAGGTTTCCTCCTGTTAAAAGCCAGTCCAGTCTGCGATTGTATCGTGTGCGATATCAATAAAACCGGAGCGACTAAAGGTGTTTGGGCGTTTGCGGCCTGCCTTGTCTTTCAGTCACACTGGGACGGGCTGACGGGGAGGCTCTCGTTCAACAAGACCACCGGCCTGCGCACGGACTTCGACCTGGACATCATCAGTCTGAAGGAGGACGGCCTGGAGAAGGTGACCTCGTCTGCCGCCTCGCTCCCATCAACAAACGCACGCCCGCCTTAACGGCAAACAGAACTCAGGGATTAAGTTTACGATTCGTCCTCTTTATTCGGAATGGATGACGCAGATCTGACAGTATCATTTACCTCCTAACAAGGAAGCAAATTGGCTGTTTAAGCATAAGCATAAGTTAGTGGATCATAAAGCAAATTGGATTAGGGTACACATTAGGGCGTTAATTGCAGCCTCTTGTAATGATAATTTGAGGTGATGCCCAAAATGCGGTTTGGTGGTAATGAGCTGTATAAACATGTTTCACTAGAACGAGAAAAACAGAAGAGAGAAGGAAAAGGTTGGTAATGTAGAACTTATTTTATTGTACTACATGGCAACGTAGCCCCTGGGCTATTACAGCTTTTCTCTTACCAGCGGGCTTTCATACATTATGAATACATCAAATATGGATAAGTCCCATTATGACTTCCTCAAGTACTCCCTAAAGGCTCGACGCTCTACTGTATAATAGCCGGGGCTTTTCAGCTCGTAACCCTTCTGTTCAAAAATAGAGCCCTTTGAAATGCCTTGCCCTCTTCCTTTCACCGCCATTTCGTTCTGCATGTGATCAATTAATTTCAAGCACGCTCATCTTGCGAAAGTATTTGATGCCACATTAGCGCGCCGTCGTTGCTGACAAATCCTACATGCCCGAGCGTGTTAGCGCTGATCCGGATTGTTGGAGGGGTTATTTTTTATGCCTTTATTATTGCCCCTTTTTTCTCGTATATCCGTGGAATCGGCTTTAACAGTTTGAGAATGTTAAGATGGAGACTTTCCTCAACTAATCCTGCGTAATTGAATATTAGCCCAAGTTGTAGCCCTGCTGTAATTATTAGAAGGCCGTTGAAAGTGCCGATTTCACTCAAGGTCGGCACACTTGGGAGGCTAAGCTACATGCAATGCTCACTGTTGCGGGAGGAAAACACCTTAAGGATGAAGGTTATTGCTTTGGATGTTCAACGAGTTGATGCAATTGTGAAAAGGTCTGATTGAAAAGAGTTTTTAGAGCTGCAAGCACGCGCCAATATTTTAAATCTCTCCGCTGGAATCCTCTTTAGTTGTGTGACAAGGTGTAACTAATGTGCTTTTCCAATAAGAGTCTTTGCCTATCTCTGGATTAAGCCAGCAGGACACGAGGAGTAGTTTCTCATGCCTTTGTGCGAGGGTGGTATGAGTTTTAAAGGGTCCACCTCGAGCACACCAACCCCTGCGAATATTAGAAGCTTTCCCTGCTGTAATGAAGAAAGCAAGAGGGCTGCGAGGAGGATTTTGGTGGAGCGCTCCACAGGCAAACACAGATCATTACCGTCAGCCACAGGACGATTTGTGCTAATGATATGTTCCAGAGTTCCCTCTTTTTTTTCTTCTCCTCCTGTTTTTTTTTTCCTTCTTTGCCTGAGGGCCTTGTGCATGTATTTATTTGTTCAAATCTCCTGGTGTATCACAATGAGACAGCAGAGCAGACGCACTTTCACAATAGAATCCACCTCCCAACCTCAAGCTGCATTCGTATCAGCTGTAGCCTGTTGGCAGTAATTGCAGATTTGAATTGTTCTTTTGTTGTTTGGGAAATAATTACAGAGAATATGTGTTTGAGGAGAATATGATGTAGAATTTTAGATAATTTGTGTTTACTTTGGGCGTCGGCGCGTTCGGTTTCTTTGATTCGAGCGTCGGAAGTTGGTTTATGTGCATTTTCACTGCAGGAAACTCAAATAGATCCTCCAGATTGCATCTGGCCTTGCTGGCTTGTGGTGTGAAAAAGAGTTCGTGGAAAATCTGGAGGATAGGAAAACATCTGTTTGCTTAAATTTAATGTTCTGATGGCGCGAACATTGTTGAGCAGCTCATTATCCCAGAGCGCCATCGTCATCTCCTGTGGCACCAGCTTCCCCATCAGAGGTAGGGCAGAACCTCCTGGCACACGTGGGAACATTTGGGTTTTATCTTCCTCAGGTGGGGAAATGGAGTGCATCTGGAGGTCTCAACATCACCGAGGCGCCAAAGCGGAAAGGGATGAACATCACTGATTCTTTGGCTAACCGATCCCTCGTCATCTCCACCATCCTGGTAGGTCCGCTGTGCAGCTAAACGGCATTTATTGTTCCTTTTACATCCACTGCAACTGAAGATGTGCAGCGACAGTACAGCTGCCCCTGCATCCACACCTCTGGGTGTAGCGAACAGCATTAAGTTAGCATGTACCATATAACCAATCAATTATATTGAGATTTAATAACAATGGGGTCCGTTTTAGAGTCTGTCCCACATAAAGACCAGAGCACAAATGTAAGGAATGAAACAGTCAGATCGTTGGTAATGTGACGTGCGACGTTCACAACGCTTCAGGCTAACTCGCTAATGTATTTCTCTCGCTGTGTGGAGCTTCCACATTAGCGTAAAGGCTAATGTCTGAGGTTCCTATTCTTTTGTTCATTAGTGCGAGATTGCCCTGCATAAACACAACTGAAACTGATTACAATGTTCCTCACACTCAACTTCCTGTTTGTGTTTTGCTTCTGAAACTGATCAATCGGATCGTCATCGTCGAGTATAAAACTATTTACCTGATAAATTATTTAATCACAACGCTCATATTGAACCCCATAGAGTGGTTGTTAAGTTGCTAAGTTCAGACGGGATAACTCCAACCCATTCAGAAGCAGCAATGGCATATCCAGAGGGATCATTTTGACATGCAAATAGCAAACAGGAGGAAAAAAACAGTTGTCATATCAGTTTTCTGCTCCCCCAGTGCTGTGATTTCTTTACAGGGGTTAAACTGAAGTGCCGGTGTGAGTATTTCCACATCCAAATTTCCCTGAATAGATATCGTACTGCGATAAACACTATCATTATGCTTGTATTTGACAGCAAAATTGTATTTGTGACAAGGGAGGTCAAGGAAATGCATAATTAATGTCCATCAGAAGTGCCCTATGTTAATTATTATGGACATAAAGGACGTGTGGACTGGATGCTACGTCGGGACGTGATCGGGGCGCCAACGACGTGTTGTTCATCCAGATTTTTTTTTTTTTTTTTTACCCTTTTCTTCAATTTTTAAGTCATTCCAAATGTCGCTGGATTCCTGGAATACTTGCAAAACCTCTAGTTGATGTCATCTCTTTAAAGTAATTTTTTTTTTTTTAAGTTTCAAATTTAATAACAGTCAGCTATCAGCATCATGTGATAGCGCATGGAGCCGATCGCAGTGACGCGTGACTAAGACATCTGACAGCCTTACAGTGATAACTTTGTCAAAGAGATTAGGCCGCTTAATGTGTTTTCCCTCTTCCATTAATTGTTTGCACTCCATTGCTTATGATGTGGCTGTGAGAGCCCACCTCCCTCCTCTGTCTCTTCTGCACCCCCCTCCCTGCTGAGACTCTGAGGTCTGAAATGGTGGGAAAGGAAAAAAAAAAGAAGCCCAAAACGGATTTGAGAGCAAACCTTGGGGAATAGCAAGAAAGGCTAGAAACAGATGGTAATGACTTTTCCCATAACGTGCAAACTTTTTGATCAACTTAATTGGACAACTTGTGCAAAGTTTGTGGCTATTTGTGCGCTCAGCCCCTAAATGCATTGTCGCCGAGCGTTCGTATTGTGTTATTTATTTCAGAGCCCGTCAGAAACGGAGTTTTCTCGCTATTAAGCAGGGTTTTTTCAGACTTTTTGGTGCCTCCGCCCACATGCCGGCACATTTAACGCAATGTCAGAGCCACCTCCAGCCTCATCTACTCTTCATCCCCCCTCCCTGAGCAAAACTCCCGTCTGAGGGCATAAATATTGCTGCGGCTGCCTTTATTCCCATCTATTTACTTAGCGCCACACACGCTGGAGTTGACTGAATAAACCACAGACAAGAAGAGGTCACCTTCGCTGGAGAATCAATTACCGCATTTGTAAATTATACAACTTGCTATTGGAGGCAATAAATTGTATTACAGCCCAGCCTAAATGGACCGACGGGGCTTTAAAATGCGGCGCGGGAGTCGGTTTCACAGGGACGTGGACGCGGGAGGTAAATAAAGGAAAGCTTTGCCTTCGCCGCCGTCTCGACGGCCGTCGTAGCCGTCGCCTCGTCTCCGAGGTCGGTGTCAACTGGCTGAGACCACATCGTGGACGGGTTTCCTGAGCAAGTCAAATCATGAGCAGCCAGCCGGGATATTACAGGGTAATCAAAAGTGTCGGCCGCCTGACCATAAAAACATCAGACCAGAGGCTCGCCTGTATAGGTCAAAGCCCAGTGTGTGTGTGTGTGTGTATGTGTGTGTGTGTGTGATGGAGGACCACGGGAAGGAAGATTGATTGTCTGAACAGTCTTTCTTCCTGCGTGTTACAAAAAGCCTGGCCACATTTGCCCTTCCCCGCCCCTTTACTCGCCGCGCCTGGCTTCTGCGCCCTCAGGTCTCCTCTCGTTAATACATCGATGTAAGGAAAGGCCTCCGCCTTCGTTCACACTTTAGCACGTTCCCGTACCCGCTCGCCGGGCTCACTCTGCTGTCAATGTCAGTTTAACGCAACGGCGAGTCATCGGCTCGAGTCGATTTGCTCCAATTAGCTGCTTGTGCTGAAACAAATTGAAGCAGCTGACCTCACCATTGGTCTCTTTTTGATCGTTTGGGTCCGTGCAGGAGGAGCCATACGTCATGCTTAAGAAGTCTGACAAGGCGCTGGTCGGGAACGACCGTTTTGAGGGGTTTTGCATCGACTTGCTCAAAGAGCTGGCCGGCATCCTGGGCTTCACCTACGAAATCCGCCTGGTGCCTGATGGGAAATATGGCTCCCAGGACGAGAAGGGCCAGTGGAACGGCATCATCAGGGAACTCATAGAACACGTAAGTTATCGGTTGATTACGGTTCGGTCAGTGTTCGGGTGCTTTATTCAATCTTTACTGTAGTCTTCTCAGAAATGATCCACGCGTTCTCATTTCCTGCCATAAATATGATTCCATGTGTAGCAGATGCCAACAGCCTGTTAGCTTAGTTTAACATATGACAGGCAACAGATGGGGAATGAAGAGACTGCTGCTCCCAGCCATGAAACCAGCGTGGGGATGTTCCCATGCAATGTCATCTTTTTTAGAATATTGTGGCACTTTGACATGTTACAGGCACGGTTAAACTTGCAAAATAATTAAAAAAAAAAATCCATACAACCAAAGGTTGCCTTTGGTGTGTCAAGAATGAAGCGACGCAGCTATACATCTCATTTAAACAAGAAGAAGAAGAAGAAGACGGTACGGGAACAGGGCGTCCGCTGAGCAGACAGCCACATAGTGATGATTGAGCACGAGTCAGGAGGAGCCTGCAAAGCTGTCAGTTACATTTATGGCACAATTATGTCAAGGTTGCCCAAAAGTTACAGGCGAGCCGACGCCATTCGGGGAGACAAACCGCTTCCTGCGGCGAGATAGATCAGGCCGGACGCGGAGACGCTCCGGCCGCCATCTCTGCGGTGAGCGATCGCAGCTGTCCGCGTCCCACTCGGAGCCCCGGCGTCCGCGGAAACGCCTCGCGTTGAGAAGATTGTGGCAATTCCCTCTTGGCATTTCCTAAGTGTCCCTGTCTGGACTCTCTCTTTGTCCTCAGCCCTTCTGGGTCAGCACTGTACTCAGCTGCAAACTTGTAATAGCTTAAGTGGCATTTGGTGCAGAGAACAGTGCGGCAGGAGTCGGCGGATGGGTGCTGAAAGGGTCGGAAGAGGTGAGCCGCCAATGCAGCCATTTATTCCTCCATCCAGGCTTTTCTGGAAGATCGGCGTTAATGACAATTACCTTGAGGGGAACAAATGGATTACTTAAGGCGGGGAATGCTGGCAGCGAGTGGAGCCGCGTGACTCGGCGGCGAAGCGGCAGCACTGGGCGCCTTCCTTCCGGGCGGCCCCGGTCTGTTTATCAATCAAGGGGATTAAATAAAAGGTTGTTTTAAAGGAGGCTGTAGGTTTACATTTCAAAGATGTAGAATCTGGTGAATTTAACCCAGGCGCACCCTCGCCCACTACTGAAGAGGGAATTTCATCCTCTAACCAGAGCCGTCCTGTTAGCCTCCAACTGTTTTTTTCCATAGGTTTTCCTATACATGACGCGATTTCTGGAACATCTGTATGTAAAGACCATCTGGAAGTGTTTAATAAAAGCAGTCACACCTCAGGTTTTTAAATCAGGAAGCATTGGAAAGGTGCTGGTTCGAGATTATTCGATCCTAGCTGAGATTTTTGATGTAATCAAAATCGGAAATTGTCAATTGAGAGTCTGGGCTCATTTTTAGTACATTAGTCTGACGTTTGTTGGCCGTTTATTCGTTTCTAATGCGGCAACCATGAGTTACCGTTCCAGAACACAATAACTCATTGGTATATTAACAGATAAGACAACCCTTTAATCATCTCGCATGGAGA
This sequence comes from Takifugu rubripes, assembly GCF_901000725.2. Lineage (NCBI taxonomy): Eukaryota > Metazoa > Chordata > Actinopteri > Tetraodontiformes > Tetraodontidae > Takifugu > Takifugu rubripes. Next base: position 2,027,132 of record NC_042291.1, on the reverse strand, counting down.
AATTATGCATAAACAGAGCGAGGTGTATATATCTGACTTGTATAGTGTTAGATAAACACCAATGCACCCCCCTAATGAAGGAGACACTCCAGCACTGACGAGTGCAGCCGTTTGTGGAGTGTTCAAAGTTCACGACGGTGCCCCGGGGCTCCGCTGGGAAGGTGCTAAACATGGCTGAAATACTCGATTAGCTCTCAATAGGTTATCGCTGTAAATGATAATAGCATGTTTAGCACATCATTGCTTGTGTCGCGGTGATGAACGTTTGCTCTCTGCTGAAGCCAACCCGCATCATTTCTATACTGGAGGGTTCTTCTTCTACTGTACATTTCCAGCTAAATACGCCTATATTCTAATTTGGATCGCATCATTTGAAGATTTTTCAATTTCCGGGGTTTTTTTTTGGAAGACGTGTGACTGTAAGAGAGTCGACAAGTTTGATTTTGATGCGACGTGACGGGCGGGGAGGAGGGGAGGGCGGCTGACCCACAGCTTCAAGGCCGAGAGGTCAAGTGCCTCAACAGCAAACATGCCCGTCTTGCCTGTCAGAGACCTCTTGAGGAAATCGCAGTCACGGGCTCAACACGCCGTGAATCCACAATGTTCTACTCATGTTCCAGAAGCTTCACGTTAAGGCCCTTGTTTATCGGGCCAATGAGCTGTTGTTGTTTACGAGTCCCACAGAAGGCACTCCCACAACATCCTTCTGGTATCTGGCCTAAACGTCCGAGCCGCAGCTTGCCGCCGCAACACGCGGCTATTATAGAATTTAAAGTTTTAGCACGACCCCAGTTTGCAACATTGCTCCCTGTAAATGGACGTGGAGGAACAGAAGCTAGCGTTGGTAAATAAAGACGGCGTCTTCTGATGTTCGCCCAGTGGATTCTCTTCTCGGAGCCTGACAGGCTGTCGTCAGGTGAGGCCGTCTGCAGCGGGAACGCCACAAAGCTCGCCATCTGCACACCCAGATAACAGGGAAGCATGTGGCACACAGTGGGCACTATCAGGTAATCTCGCCTGTGCCCAGTTCCTGTAGCAAAGCAGCCTGCAGAACAAGGACATGCTGCATGTATATTAGCCCACCGTGGAGGCGTCTGCAATCACAAGCTGCTTGATCTTCCGGCTGAGTGGCAGGCTGGTTCAAAGCTGCAGTTGGCAGCAGAGAACAGAGGGAGCGTCTGGGAAGTAGAAATTTGAGGAGTTTAGGGGGGGGCGGCAGAGGCACCGCAGGGTTCTTCACCCTGCCGTCTCCTCGGGGGACACCTTGCTGGAACGACCTCGCGCCGACCTTTGTTTACGGCCCGGGCGGGTGTTCCCGCGTGACCGAAGAGACGGAAAAACACAAAAGCGAGAAACAGGGAAAGGTTGTGATACGAGGCGATTCAAAAGGGACCGCGCCCCCGGCTGCTTCATGGAGCTCCGTCTCTTTTGAGCTTATTGAGATTTTCTGTATTTATAAAAACATTTGATTCCAATCATTAGTTTTACCGACTCCTCATAATGTCAAAAACATGAGATCTGATTTTAAGTAGGAAAAACAGCCTTGTAGCTGTAAAGATACCCTGCTGCATTTCATTATATGCTAGCAAGAAAGGAGGAAAAAAGCTATCCAAGCATGAACCAGCTGCTGCTTTCATTAACCTCCTGTCCAGCCTGTGTTCAGGGGAGTTGGGCTGTGGGGGCCGCAGGAATAAATGTTAACCTTCTGGATGTGCTGTCTTGTGGATGTATGTGGTAATAACTGACCGCAATGTATAGATCTTTATCTCCAGCATAGAATTGTCAGTTCCCACAGTTCATTCTAGTAACCTTAGAGAATGTCAGACTAATCTACCCCATTTTGTTAGGTTTCACGTTTCTGCTAGTGGAAGCTATAGCTAACAGGACATGTCAGCTGTGTGGGACGATGTGCATGGAATCAGTTAGCAGCCCCCAGGCCAGCATACTCTAAAGCTAATATAGAAATCTTTCTTCTCTTTCTTGAAGAACGTCATTGGTTTGACTTATGTCTTCTTACTGGTTGGTGGACGTGTCGGACAATGTCCCTGTCCATTAGCCTAAACTGTCCACTGGGTACCTGTCAGTGATTTGAGCTAAAACCTGCTTATTACTCTTTCTTGATATTAGTGTTTTTGGTTTTTCTTCCTTTTAAATGAGTGAGTAGTCCATGTCATGACCCTGCTTTCTGTCTTTTTTCCCTTTTAAACGATTTATTGGCTCCGGATGTTTTTTCTGGTATAATCCTGAATCAAGGGGGCTTTCATCAGACACACACTGGGACATTCCCAGCATGCACAGCAACAGAGGGCCTTTACATTAGCGTCATGCTTTCTCAACTACTGACAGTGAAATAAAATGAAATTTCAAATTTCTACTTTTTGCATCTGTCACCGTGCTCGGCGTATCAGCGGTGCAACCGTCAAACCTGGTTTATTGTTGTTGGTTTGCTATTTCCTCTTTTAGTTAGCACCGTGGGTCCATTTGTTGCTAACTTTGTGAGTGCCATTAGCCATATCGATAGTTTAGACACATAATATCACTAGTTTTTTGTTTTTTTATTAATTTCAGTATTTATGCCAACAATAAACAATAACATATGACATCATTGACTCCCCGTAAAAGTCTTGTTCCATCATATCTGTGTTTTGTTTTGTTTTCCCAGAGAGCAGACTTGGCAGTGGCTCCTCTCACCATTACCTACATGCGGGAAAAGGCCATCGACTTCACCAAACCCTTCATGAACACCGGCATCAGCATCCTGTACCGCAAACCCAATGCCACCAAAAACGGCTTCTTCTCCTTCCTGAACCCCATGACTCCTGACATCTGGGTCTACATCCTGCTGGCCTACCTGGGAGTGAGCTGCGTCCTGTTCGTCATCGCCAGGTAAGTTATTTCCCTTTCCGCCCCGTCGTTATACAAGCACCCTTTGGCTCCACGGTCATTTACACCAATCGCACCATTCTTAAGGGGGAGGGAAGCAAAATAATAATAAAAAAATAAAAACAACCTCAAGCTGAGTTGAAGTCGCTGTCATTTTAAGTGTGCAACTTCTCCTTTCCTCTGTCATTTATTTCAAATTGGTCAGAGAACACAGTTTTTAAATAATAAAATATTGGCTGAGGCACATAATAATGCAAATCTGCAAGAACCACAACACACACCTGATGTGTATTTATAAATGGTAAGCTGAATTCACATGGAAGATTCATCATTCCAAATAATAAGTCATGAAATGATCCCGCATAATGATTTAATTGCCTGAGAAGTGTCTCACTTGTGGGTTTTTTCTGGTGATGAATGTGATGAACATCCTGCAGGCACCATTTTTCAGGTTTTTTTTTTCCTCATTGCAGCTTCTCATGCAAATTGGTGCTTGAGGAAGTTCTCCAAAAAGCCCATTTTTGGAGAGTTCGGGGGCTGGAGAGCAAACAGCTGCACTCTTCTGTCTTCATTTGGTGCCGTTGTGAGACCCGTGAAATCAGCTCAAATTGTCGCGTCTTGTCTTTTTCGGGTCGGCCAGGTTGCTAAAGTCGTGGCGTGCGCAGTGAAGGATCCTTCACTGCATTCAGGCCTTTCGAAAACTGGAGATATGGAGGCACTCTGGCATTTTTAGCAGAAAGTAGACGTCTTGTCTTAATTACAGCTGGGTTATTTGTGTATAGGTGCCTTTCAGTTGGGGCACGTCGCTCAGCGTCTCAGGTTTCACTCTGCTGCTGATGGGGACATTTTCTATTAAGTCAAGATTTAAAGTTTCGCTGTAGCTTTGACTTTTTGATGAAGTGAAATGAAAGCTGAAGGATGGCGTCCCCAGACGAGCCACGGCAGCAGCTGCCTACATGCTGTCGTGTTTTACTGCTGGATAAAAGAAATATTTGCTTATAAAGTAAGCGAGGATCACGTCTCTACTCTGCCACGTCAGCTCACGGCCTCCCCGTACTTAAAAGTCACAATTCTTATTCCATAACTTCTATAGTAAAATATAGTTTCTTTAATGTGTCCCCGAGTCTTTTAATTTTTACCTGCATAATAGTCAAAGTGTGTTTGGTTCATCTTGAATATGGACGCCAAGTACCGTAATTTCTGGACTACAGAGCGCACCTAATTAAAAGCAGCATAATGTAATTTTAGAAAGAAAATCAATTTTGTACTTATACAAGCTGCACCGGATTATAAACCACAGGTATCCCACGTAGTGATATGAAAAATTAGATCGAAAACATTCAGTACCTGTATATGTTTTTATTACCGTAAGAGACAAGTCACTGATGAGTGACAGACAGGTAAGAAACAACAGCCACTCTTTTCACTTGTATGTTTATACAGAGACATTAAATCCAAATTTTATCACGTCAGGATTTTTTAACTTTTCTTTTAATTTAATCCACTTAGCAACATAAACAAATATATTGTACCGGTAAATGTTTTTTTTTTTTTCTAACGGTGTCTGTAATGCAGCTACCTTGTATCAGCTACACACAAATTACGTTGTTTATGCTTTTTTACTCAAACAATGAACAATCTAAAACTCCCTGATGGCCCACCTCTAAAATCTTCTATTTTCATGGCGGTGGCGATTGCTTTTGCCTTCCCTCTGATTTGTACAGCAGAATCATCGCGGCCGCCTGCTCTCTGTGTGTTCACCCAGTCTTCCAGAACGTTCTCAAGTTCGGGCCACCTGCGATGTTTATGTCTAAAAGCTTTTGTCGTCTTTTTGCTTTGGATCAGGTCTTCAGGCGGGCATCTCCACCTTCTCGCCATTGATTACCGTAATGCCAAGATTACGCGCGGCAGCTCGATTTCGAGTGATCGCTTTTAACTTAAAAGCTGCATCATATGCTTTTCTTCTAGTATTTTCCTTGTTGATGAGGGTTAGTAAAAATGACTGATTCACAATAGTTGTGATAGTGCACCACGAAAAAAAAACATAAATAAGCCGCACCGTAGAATAAGCTGCAGTGTTTAAAGTGTAGAAAAAAACTAGTGTTTTATAGTCCGGAAATTACGGTAAATGTAAAATTATGGTAAATTTCAGTTTGCCTTTTTATGTTGTAAACTTTGAATGTAAGCTCCGATTTCCTATAAGACTATAATATGATATTAAGCTATTGTAGCTCACTGTGGTAGCAGTCTTAGCTTCACATGACAGCAACAGTAAACGCCTGCTAAAGCCATCCCGACACCTCTGAAAAGCTGCCATTAAATGCAGCGCAGCCGTGAGTACATTACAGCAAGTGCAACGAGACGCAAACTGACACCTTATTAATCTCTCAAACATAAGTTATCACTATTTCCTGGCAGGAAATCGAGGTACAGAAAGCAGCATAGCTTCCTCCCTGCTAGCTGCTCCTAATGAGAATCCACAGCTACCGAATCAGCCAATCAGAGTGTCGACGGGGGCGTCAGTCACGTCTGAATGAGCCAGAACTTTACTAAAACGACGCTGGAGAAGCAGGTTTTTCTTTCCCGAGCGGTAATCTGGCAGCAGAGAGCGATGCACATGTCTAAAAATGTCACCTTACATTGTGTATTTCCAAGTTAAATGATGATAACCGGGAAGACGGCCGGATTTTTGCGTTGCCCTGGTTACAGGAAGGGTCCAAAAGCTGTTATTGTTCCCGTCATCTCACCTTTTTCTTGAACTTGATTGAGAGATAACAGGACTGCATGATTCAGCACATCTAGATGGTTCGAGTGAGCAGAAGCTCTGTGCACTCGGACACAGAGAAGCTAAAGTTGACATGTAAGAAAACACGAACCTGCCAATCAAAACCCACCAGTACCAGACATCAGAGGGAGGAATTTAGCGAAGAGATACTTAAAAAGCAGCTTCCCGGTTGACTTCCAGGCCTGTTCAGCGCCCTAATTAAAAAAGACCGCTGACATCTGACGAACTATTTTGTGGCACATAATTAAATTTGAGTGGGTCTGTCTCTGAGACGAATATAAATTTCAGTCTGGGAAAATTAATTTTACCTCCGTGATGGCTCTTGTGAGCTGAGAACATTCACCCCAAATTTAAAACAAACGAACAAACCATGTATGTTGAAGGTAACTCCTCAAACGAAAGAGCAGTTGTCAAGGTTATAAAGCGATTAAGCCAATCACGGAAACCCTGAGAACTAGAAACAGAATGTGTCGCCAGGTAAACGTGCGTCCAAAGATAACCTCAAAGGAAACGCTGCCTGAATCTCCTCCTTTAAGATGTTCCGGGGGCGGGGGAGTTTTAGCCCACGAGGCGCCAGCAGTGACGCTCTGTTACCTCTGCAAATTGAAAATGGCCGCGCAAGCGCCGTCCACGAAGGAGGGAGGACCGCAAGACTGCAGCAGCCAGGAGAGAACCTAACAAGCCACCTACAGCCCTTCTTCTCCTCATTTCTAACCGTTATTCTGCTTCTCGTTCTGCAGGTTCAGCCCGTACGAGTGGTACGACGCCCATCCGTGCAACCCTGGCTCGGATGTGGTGGAGAACAATTTCACCCTCCTCAACAGTTTCTGGTTTGGAGTCGGTTCTTTAATGCAGCAAGGTATATTTCCCGTCAGTCCCAGTAGCACCACGCCTCCCTTCGCCTCCCTGTGTTCTCCCAGCTCCCGCTCTCTGCCTCTTTAACTGACAAGCTCCCCAATTTTCATTCCACGACTTGTTTCGCAAGACGGTTACCTGTCGGGAGCCGCGGAGCTCCGTCTTCCATGACAAAGGAGGGCTGTTGTCACCGAGCTGCTGTTTAAAAAGGCAGGAGTAGGTGCCAGGCACTTGTCAAAGATTGTCAGCCGAGGATGGAAAACATTGCCACATCCGTCTCCCGGAAACAGAGTCGTTGGCCCCGCTCAAGACGTTTCTGATGCGGGGATGAAAAGGGTACATGTCTGACAAATGCCAGCTGTCATCCGTGCTAGGGCTGGCTGGTGCGATGCTGACAGTCGAGTCGCCGCAGACGGGCCAGGCATCTGCTTCTAGCTGTGGGACAAGGACCCCGCTGATGGGCGCGGCCTTGTGTGGCGCTTTAGTTTAAATCAAAAGGACCGAAGCCGTTTCTCCTTGAAGGAAAAAAAAAACGTCCATTTGACTGAAAATGAAACAATGGGACGTAAACGGGTTTACGCACGCTGGGCACCTTTTAAGGGGTTAGATGAATAAATGAGGGAGCGGGAAAACGGCGGAGGAAAAGGACCCTATCGTAATAAAACGCCAAAGCTCCGCGTAACAAGACAAATCAAGGAGGCTCAGGGAGGCTCGGCGGCGGATCTCCTCCCGTAAGGACAGCAAACACGTTCAGCAATTCATTAAGGCCAGACGCTCCGCAGCGCTCGGCCAATTTGCCGGTGCGGGCAGAGGACTGCGAGTGCAGCGGCGACGTGTCAGGAAGGACAGAGAATCCAGCCAAAATGAGCCAGTTAGTTGCCTTTATTATTAAGCTAAACAGGGGAGAATTCCCCATTAAAATTCTCCCCGTGACTCCGACTCGGTGCCCAAACCTCCATTGTTTTGCAAATTCGAAACCCCGAAGCTCCTGCTAATGAGGGTGTGTTCGTGCGAGGTTTGACTTTGTTTTTTTTTCCTTTTTCTTGCGAGTCGTCGCCTCGCTTGATTATAAATGTCAGGCGACTTTAAAGTTGCCTGATTATGGCGGAGTGATTAACAAACTGGGTGTTTACTTGTGAGTTTCAGACTGAAAGGGGGCTGCTGCTGGCGTTCCGTAACACACTGTGACACAAGCAGGGAGGTGGCATCGGCAGCCAGATATATTTTGTCTGTGTCGCATCAACAGACGCTCTCCGCTTGTCTGCCAAACACGGTGACAGCAGCTGAGACGGAAGCCATTTCTCTGACACGCTCAAAATGCAAATGGAAGCCTTTGAGGACAACCGAGAACCGTGGGGGTGGTGGGGGGGGGGGGTCCTAGCAGCTTGTCTGTGGGAGGAAGGTGTCGTCGACAACACAAAGGACAAAGAAAATGTAAGGAGGTGCAAAAGCAAACACTTTGTGCCCGTCAGAAGCGTTCCTGGGGGTCTCAGTGCACTTTCCCCACAGCAAACATATGTCTGATCATTCCCCATTAATTTGTCCCCCCCCCACCGTCTAAAGCGACTTTTGAAGAGACTTCAAAAGTTGGCTTATTCCCAAAGCTCTCGCTTCCACTTTCTCCTTGATTTCCTGAAAAATATGTCTGCTCTTAATAAGAGACTGATTGTTTTAGGCCAAACGGGCGACATTCAGAGCTCGTTAGATTGTGTCAGAAAGAAGCCGTGGCGGCTTTGTGTCTTCAAGGCTGGAGAGGAGAGTGAATTTGCCACTCGTTCTAATTCATGTCAATACGATAAAGACTTTCATCAGAAACATCATTATTTAAGAGCTACCACCTGACTGGGAAAGTCAGTAAAACGCTCCACGGAGGAGACAATGCGCCTGAACGCATCCCCCACCAGACACGTTGGTCTGGTTATTGTGAGCACCTGAACGCATCCTCACCAGACACGTTGGTCTGGTTATTGTGAGCACCTGAACGCATCCTCACCAGACACGTTGGTCTGGTTATTGTGAGCACCTGAACGCATCCTCACCAGACACGTTGGTCTGGTTATTGTGAGCACCTGAACGCATCCTCACCAGACACGTTGGTCTGGTTATTGTGAGCACCTGAACGCATCCTCACCAGACACGTTGGTCTGGTTATTGTTAGCGAAAGGAAAGTGTTGTAGCTGCATCTCCTGCAGCAGATTGTTGGCAGTAGTTGGTTTCTCGGCACGTTTCAGCATCGCAGATTAACTGCTCAAAGTGAAAAACGTGCACAATTACAAATTAATTTCTTAATTACTGGCCTTTCAGTCAAAATGATGGATGAATTACTTTAACCGTACAGTTTTGTGGGTTTTCCTCTAATATGATTCTGATCTTTTCTCTCTCTTTCATCTATTCGATCACACTCTCTCCAGTGTCAGGGAGCTGGGAATCAACTAATTATATATTATTTGGCGTGATAGCGTGTATTGTGCTGAGCACACATTGACAACATTCATCTGACAACATGTCCTGACATATTCCCGGGGGCCTTACTCTAACCTGTAATCCTTCCTGAAGGACACGGCAGCATAGGACCGACCTCGTTCATGGAGTTGGGACGTGTCGGGGTGGATCGCCGTGTCCTGCTGGCATCAGCATTTTAGGCCAGGTTCAGGAGGGAACGTGTGTGGACGTCCTGAGATCTGAAGGAACTTTGTTCCTGTTCCAACCTGCCAACTTCCAACTGGCCCACTAAGAACCATAATCACAAGATATAATACGCAATAAATGCTCTTATTTTCCTGAAACATCTCCTGTTAGAGCGTTTCAGCTACACTTTTCAGACCATTTCAGAGTGTGAACAGTTGTGAACAGTTCCCTAATTGCGGAATATGAATCAGGCTCTGGACAGGGTGTGCAAATGGGGTGTCTTCTACTTTTGAAGCTCATGATATAGCGCACTGCTAATGACACCGCTGTGAGAGGACTGACTACACATTAAAGCTTTAATTTTACATCGCGACGATGCGTTCAGGTTCCCGTCACCTTGAAAGGAGGCGCATCAATGACAAATGTCGAACCCCGGGGGGCAGGTCAGGCGCGTTATTTTTGTGAAATCCTAGCTCAGCTATTAGCCTAGCCGCCAATCTTGGCTGTGTGAGCGGTTCTCTCACTGGTAGCACCTTGATCAGCACCAGCCAGGCTGCCAAAAGCATTTTCAGACTAATTAACAAAAGTAAAAACAACATTTGCATTTGTCTGATTCAGCGACGGTGTTGGCAGGCTCCTGATGCTCTGGGTAACTCTTTCCCCCCTCTGTGGTGATCCAGGCTCGGAGCTGATGCCCAAAGCCCTGTCGACCAGGATCATCGGTGGGATCTGGTGGTTCTTCACGCTCATCATCATATCGTCTTACACAGCCAATTTAGCCGCTTTCCTCACCGTGGAGAGGATGGACTCGCCGGTGGACTCGGCCGACGACATCGCTAAGCAGACCAAGATTGAGTACGGCGTGGTCAAAGACGGCGCCACCATGACTTTCTTTAAGGTAAATGGAGCACGCGTAATCAATTTTAGATGAAGCAGCCTGTCGAAACGTGCACCAGAACGGACGTCTGCGCGTGTGCTACTTTATTTTAATAGATATTAATTCCTGCAGCGAGCACATTTGTTTAAGGATTCTCCTCTTCTCTGCGCCGGTCGATGCATTCCTCCATCGCAAGCTCTTCTTCCCAAGCTTTTCGCCTGCAGGCTCTTCAACTCGGGTTTATTTCATTTTATTTTTGCACGTTGTGCCGCCGCCTCTGTTGCCGTGGCGCCGAATAAACCGGCAAGTCGACAGCAAGAGAACAAAAAGACCCTTCCGGGGCATCGCTACTTGTTACACCCCCAGAAGTTTGCGGCTGAGCTCATAAATGCTGTATGTTGCTGTGTTGAATCTGCTGAATGATGCCTGAGCATTGGACCCCCCCAGCCAAAAAAAAAGCGTCCCGCTGCTGCGTTCAGGATGTGGGCTCCTGTCTCTTGTACAGCACATAACAGAAAACATTCAATCCTGTGCTGTAAAAATAGGAACAACACCGAGTTACTCTCTGTAGGTTCAACACAAGAACATGACAAGACTGAGAAGGAGCTCAGCTCCAGCTGCCGCTCCTCAACCCTTTGATGATAAATCGACCTTGAGTTCGGTTTGTCTGAAGAGCAGTTTGAAGGAAAGTTATTCTAGATGGTTTTGTGTACTTTGATGAACCGCAGGGGTGATAGTGAACTGAGTAATGGAAGGAGACGCAGGTGTTTAATTACCTCATCAGAGTGGCGTGGCTCCCGTGCCCTCTGAACCGCCCCCCGGCTCGCAGAAAGGCCCGATTATGTGGACTCAACGAGGCAGAGAGGCGCTTTAAATGCTGAAGGCAGCTCTGGAAGCGCAGAGAGGCTTTGAAAGCCACGTAATGGCGGTGGAATTGATTCAACATCTTTGCCACTAGAGCTTCTGCCAGAATCACACCTACGTCGCCCCAAAATTGGAGCTCCGTTACCGATCTATCAACCCATTTGGTGCACAAATGCCAAATATATTATCTGTATCTGTCACGCCGCTTCGGGACAAGCTCAAAACTAGCTCCTCCCACAATCTGCCGCACTTTGGACATCAGCAGCCTGATGGTCCAACGGTTGAGAGAGGGTCCGACACCTGTGAACCCTGTAAAAAGCATCTGAACGTGTCCCCTTGTGTTTTTACTTCAGCTTTATTTCCAACATCACAGTTGACACAAACATACTTTTTAATGAAACACTAACTGTAAAAGCAGAAACATAGTAGAGAAAAAAAAGTTCTGTTTTTGTGGCCACTCTTACCCAGTATTTAAAAGCAGCAGTTAAAAATTCACCTTTACCTTCTGTTGGAAGCAGAAAGAACATTACTGCGAGTGATTTGAGGCCCTGGTGAACTCTTAAAATAAGTCTTTATGGATCATTCCTTAGCTTTCTCTTCAGCGTAGATTAATTTCCTATGTTACCTCATTTTGTAATAATAAAAAATCATTTTGAAAAGATTGGCTTTGGATTGTAACAGAATAGTTTTAACCTATCAGACATTTCTTGATAATTGAGGTTGTCTCTCCCGCAATGAAGGGTTTTCCTCCCGATTCGAAATGGCTGCGAGTCTTCAGACAGTAATTATCCGGGATTAGACACGGCATTAATGTGACCTCCCAATAATACTGCGTGTAATACCAAAAAGCCTGGTGGAAGATGAATGCAAAGGTATTTTGTTGCTTTTCAACACCATTATGAGCATAAATGTGCAGCATAAAACCTGCGACGAGTTAATGTGCGCTCCTAACTTTGGAAAAGTTGCCTAGTTTCGAACCGAGCCTGCATTTTCCGTGCTGCAAACTCTCCCCTTTCAGAAATCCAAGGTTTCTACGTTTGAGAAGATGTGGGCCTTCATGAGCAGCAGGCCGAGCACGTCGCTGGTGAAATCTGTTGAAGATGGTGTTCAGCGGGTGATGCAGTCGAATTACGCCCTCCTCATGGAGTCCTCCACCATCGATTACATCACCAGGCGGAACTGTAACCTGACAAAAGTGGGCGGGCTCATCGACAGCAAAGGCTACGGCATCGGCACGCCACTCGGTAACCACAGAGCTTCCAATATTTACTCCATAATTGGGAATTCTTATAAAGGGTGGGGCTTTTTATAGTGAAGGTGAAGCGTATTGTGTAAATCAGACAGGACGCTGGCATGAAAACATGCTTTCCGCCCCTTCCAGGGTCTCCATACAGGGACAAAATCAGCATCGCCATCCTCAGCATCATGGAGGACGGGCGCCTGCACATGCTGAAGGAGAAGTGGTGGAGCGGCAGCAGCTGCTTGGATGAGGAGCGCCGCGAGACGGGCCCCATGGGTATCCAAAACCTGGGTGGTATTTTTATTGTGCTGGCATCCGGCCTGGTGCTGTCGGTGTTCGTGGCGATCGCTGAATTCATCTACAAGCTGAGGAAGACTGCAGAGCGCGAGCAGGTATGTGTCCCTAAATATTATTGTATGCATCCCACTGTATGGACGAGGTCAATGGAGCTAATTTAATTAGGGCTCTCTAGTGATCTAGTGATCAGATTAAGTACAGAATATCTAAGGATCAATCAGATTAGTCCCAGTTTAGAAATGTACTTTTATATATCACTCTATACTAATAATAATAATCACAGCCCAAGTTTGAAATCAAATACAGTGGGACCTCTACTTACGAACGTCTCTGCATGCGGAATTTCCAGGTTACGAAACCTCTCAACTGGAAAATATTTCCTCTTGTTACGAAAGAAATTTCAGGATACGAAAGGCAAAAATACGCTAAAGCTGTAATCTAATTGTAACATGTATTTACATGTTTTGATGCATTTTTATGATTTATAAAAAAAAATATGTCCGAATTTTTGGGGGCTTGGAACGGATTCGGGCATTTACATGGAAAACGCGTGTCTGCTTACGTAATTTTCAGGTTACGAAACAACTTCCGGAACCAATTAATTTCGTAAGTAGAGGTCCCACTGTAGTGGCTTTTTAAGGGGTTCTTGGATTTAAAGTATGTCAAGATGAGTTATAATTGGATCCTCTTGCTGCAATCTGGAACCCCACCAGTTGGGAGCTTGAGTTCTACAGACGAGACATTGAATTTGATCTTTGCCTCGCGGGTTTAGGTTATTAAATGATTTTAATCTAACGTCATCCTCACAGCAAAGCCAGTGGTAAATGTTTGACACGCCATGCATCGCCTCCGACTCAAGGCTGCGCTCTCATATTCAGTTCAGACGTTTCTTTAAAAGGATTTGCACGTCTTAAAATAATCTCGCGGAGTCCTTGGCCACATTACTGATTTTTACTGGCATTATTGCAAATTAGAGTGAGGGAATAAGTCCATTATTAGTCGCTGAAGATGTCAAAATAGCATTTTTTCCCGTTTTCCTCGCAGAAAGAGAGCAGCTGCATGCTCACTTCTGCTTGCTCCTCTATTACCGACGCAGCGGCAGTAAAGAACCATGTTGGCTGCAGCCGGCGGCTGTGCGAACATGCACACAAGCAAACGCTCGCTGTGACGCACCATGAATGTTCAGCCCGTCGACACATTCTGCCAGAACAATTTAAAGCTAAGATATTTATCCCGTTCCCCTCTTGTCCCCCTTCCCTCTCTTCTCCTCCCCGCATTCTCCCTTTATGCCCAGAGGTCTTTGTGCAGTGCCATGGTGGACGAGATCAGACTGTCGTTCACCTGCGAGAGGCGGGTGAAGCACAAACCTCAACCTCCAGCTATGGTGAAGACGGATGCGGTGATCAACATGCACGCCTACAACGACCGACGACTCCCGGGAAAGGACAACATGAGCTGCAGCACTGGGATGACTCCCGTGTTTCCATGACAATGTGCTCACCCCAGGCCAAAAGCCTCCTGAGCAACATCTCGGGGGTGGTGCCAGAGACTAGGGACAATGGCATAGACGGGATCACCAGATTCACCATGAACCACAGTGACATGGGGACACTAACAAAACACGGGCAACTGAAAATGGCAGCGTCGGCCACACAGGTATGACGGCATTCATCACTGTGTTCCGGATCACAAACGTCACATAAAAAATAGAAGCCTTTCTGAAATGTTCTGGGGAAACGAATAATCCGTTTCAGGTCTGATGTTTACGTGAGCAAAACGACTAGGGAATACCAACGGAGGGGATTTTTCCGGATTATGTCCACAAACGGCAGAGGAGACGCGCAATGCTTTGGCAATAGCGGCAGTAAATGGTAGATGTAGAGGGAGGAAAGGGGAACTGCAGTCACGTCAAAACCAGGATTCAACATCAACCCTCCGTTCAAAGAGAACTCGCCTATATTGTTACACAAGCGATTTCTCATCCGAGCACAGCAAAGACGGCGTTGACTCCACCTCGGGCCATTAAATCATAACGTTTCATTGGATTTTTTTTTTTCTTTTCTTAATCATGGAATTTTACACGACTTAACCCGAATCACATTAATTGCCAAAGACCTGACGGTGCAGCAAAACTGTGTGGAACGGACCGGTTCATGCACACTTAGTCCAACGCGTCAATAAATTGTAAACCGAAGTTGGGATTAATGGTATTAGGAAGAAATCCGATCAGCCATGCAGGGTAATAGATATCCAAAGTGAATTGTATTTGGCACAATCATCTCACTGTATATTTCTTATCTTCCTGAAAACAAACACTATAATGTAAATAACACAAAGCTGGTTCTTTATAATCCTAGAAGGATAATCAACACGATATCATTTCAAACGTGTGCTTACTTAGCTAAGAAACGCACAAAAAAATGGTCTCACTGGGGGCAACATTGGATCAGGCCTTTAGTTATGAAGTCTAATGTTGACCTTTGAACTTTAGGCCACTTCCGCTGTTGCTGCAACCCCCCCGAAAAGCATTTTCATCTGATTTGGGTGTCATGAAACCAGCTGTGATGAGTAATATTCAAGGATCGCGGAGGTTGTGTCTCCTGTTTGAGTAGCCCCCCCCCCCCCGGACTGAGACACTTGTTGTGCGCAAACATCCCGGAGGAAGCTGTTTGTGCGCGCTCTGGTTGACTTTTTGGTGCCAGTTGTGTACGTGCACGTCATCGACGCCACGGTCGAGAATGAAGCCGCCGCCGCCGCCTGTGAGCCAAGCGAACAACGAGCCTCTGTGAGGTTTTTCTCTGTCGAAATGCCAGGAAGAAAAAAAAGAAAGAAATAACACCACGATTTAAATAAACCGCATAAAAGTTAGCGTTGGTTTGGTAGAGCTGTTGTGTATAATTGTTTCTGGATTTCCTTCTGCAGAGTAGAGTATGTAGATAAGATCTGCAGGAGAAAATGTATTTTGCTAAATTTATATGGTCAGAAATGAATTATGTTTAAAGTGGAATAAATGATAGATGCTTACCTACTTTCTTCACCCAACTTTCACAGCCCGAAACATTGTTTATTTAGTTAAAGAAAATGAATTATATTATGGTATATTCTATCTGCATCCATGGTGGCGATGGCCAGACCAGGGGGGGCGGGGGTGGGTGGCCACCTTAAATGTGTAAAGAGTAGAGTTTATCTTTCCTAACTGGACCTATACTGCTCTGGAACCAGGGTTCAGAGCTGGTTTAAGCAGGACCGCCGCCGCCACCACGTGGTTCTACTTTAGCTCCTCCCCTCCTCATGTGTACTGTAGCGCCCCATGCAGGTGGTTTTAGACACAGGTTTGTAACGTTCACCTCTGTAACATGTGAAATAAAAAGAAAAAAAAAAATCCTTGTAATAAAAGATTTGTTGGGATTTCTACAGGGAGACGGACTGATTCAGTCAGTGCGGTTGCTGAATTTGCTGTATCTTACTTTCCTTTTCTTTATTTCAGTACATAAATCCGTGTGAATAATAAAGGCGTCTCCACAGAACTGTACGAGACGAGAGAAAAACAATGGCGAAGCGCGAGCAACGTGACCCGTGTTCTACTAGCAGTTTCGACTTCTTTAGAAAAAGAGCGCCCTTTGATTTATTTATTTATTTTCAGTTGCGCCGTTTGGCAGAAACCGTTTGGAACACAAATCTGTTGGTGCCGACCAGGGTCGTATTGTCTTTTGGGTTGTCTTTTCTCTCTCTCTCTCTCTCTCTCGGTGGACATGCAGGATTTCTATGAATATAGTTTTTTGTAAGGTTTTGTAAAAAAAATAAAAAAAAATAAAAAGATCCTGTTTTCCTAGTAACTGTATGTGTCAAGAGAACATTAAAATAACTGGCAGAGTAAACATGGAACATGGGGGGGGTCATGGAACTGTTAAAGCAACGCTATTGAATTATTTTCTTTTTGACACATAATGTGAATAATTCAAATGTACAGTTTGCTGTTTGGGTTATATGAAGTTTTAAATAAAAAAGTATACAAATCACACATTTCCTGCTGAGCTCATGTTTCTGCATCTCCATGACAACCAACCACATTGCGCAACTACGAGTAAATGTTGCGCTTGTGCAAATAGCAAAGACCCGGTCCGTCCTAAAACCTTCACGTTTTCTTCTTCCAACACCGATTTGAACCCATTCACACCTGCTCCTTCCACCGGGAGACTCTCCTCACTGCGTGCACGTCATTTTGGGGCTCAACCCGACCTCATCTTTAACATCCAGCGCTCATGGCAGCCCCTCAGACCTGCAGTATCTCCAGGATGAGCAGCACAAATGTCCAGTCTCCACTGATGTTTAGAGCAGATTCAGACTATTCTCATCCACTATCATGTTTGTAGCTGGGTTGGAGATTTCTTTTGCCATATATTTTTGTCAGTCCAGTCTTTTTACCCACGATTAAATCCACCAGCTGCATTTGTGCAGCATTACAGCTCTGGCAGCCAGCTCTGTTTTTGTGTTTTTGCCCGCGGAGCAGCACCTTTTTGGGTCTGCTTCAGAGGCGATACAGCGCTCCGATTCCCGAATGCGCCACGTCTCTGTTTTTGACAGAAGCTGGAGAAAGCTGCATGGAGAAAGCACCCGCGATCAGCCGGACAGGAAATTCCTGCTCAAACTGCAGAATATAGCGAAAACATGTCGTCATAGCGATAAAAAACAGGGGTTTCAGGCGGCTGTCCACCAGTTCATCATGCGGAGCCTGCCATGTCAGCTGACAGCACTCCCTCCCGCCCACATTACATATTGTGACCTTTAGAGCACTTTGTTGACTGCCTGAATGTTGTCAAGGACTCTCTGGCTGAAAAGGCCAAAACCAGTCTGAACTAGAGGCTGACAGGTGGGTTGAAGATGTCCGCGGATTAAATCTGTGGGTGCAGACGTCCCCCCCATGTGATGGCGCTTCGTCTTTCCTTTTCAGCCGACTTTTGGATGTGAACATTTGAAGAGACAGAGAACAATGAAGCGAGTTAAGCGGCCCTGCGCGAAGGAATATATGTCTTGACGTGAGGTCACCATTTGAGGACTGACCCTGCTGGTGACGGAACGGCACAATCAGGAAAACCCAGACTGTTGCTCCGAGGAGCAGCAGCCGCATAATGAGCCACGGGCAGAGGGCCCGTGGGCCTAATGGGAAGATTTATTATCTTTCACTATCAATTAATCCTTTCAGACCCGGGCAGGCAGAAGAACTACGGGTAAGAGAGGCAAGATGACTGAGGGAGGAGGTAAAGGAGGGGAGTCATGACAAAACAGAGAAAACGCCTCGGTTCGTAACAAGATACGATCCAGGGGAGACAGTGTGGGAATTCAAACGGTCTGAAATAAAAGGAACATTAAACGATGAGAGGGAGAATGCCAAGACCAATACCGGAGACTCCAGGTACAGGAAAGAGAATTACGAGCTGCCTCCTGCCCGTCCTTTTAAAGAATCTCTCTGTCGCCAGGTTGGCAACGGAGCCAGCCGCTGATGGAAAATATGGATAACAACTTCAGGAAGTAGGTCAACAAATACAGACTATTTTAAGATGCAAAGCATCTTCAAAATGCTCTGCGCAGTGTAATAGCATTTAATGAACTGAATCAGCCTTCAACGGCAGCTGTATGTGTGGCTGCTCAGTCACATTAGGGCTTCTTATGGCGTCTAATCTATGTTGATTTAAGGCTGTTCAGCTGCAGCTAAACGCATCATCGGTAGTTTTTACACTCCCTGCTGTTTTAATCATATTTTCCTTGTTTTTACTTAGTTAAATGCATCGTGGCTAAAATGCTAGGTGAGGAAAGTCCAATCCAATGCTAGCATGTCTGTCCCAGCTGGCTCGGTCTGGACTAGTTTCCTGACTTTAGAACAATTCTGGTTTTGATTACCTGTCAGTGGGTGATGTTTGTGCCTGACTCTCCTCAGCTGTGGAGCCTGATGGTTGTATATCACTGACCCATTTGGGGGTGAATAAATATCCAAGCCGAGCTGTGCTCGTCTCTCCGGAGCTGTCGGCTTGAGCCATCTGTAGCTGCAGCAGAGGTTTGGATTGATAGAAGGGCCAGTGTGCGCTGAACCTTGCTCGGTGTTGTCATTGTCCCAGAAAACTCAATTTCCTTTAGGAGGTGCTGCCTGTAAAGCTGTAAAGAAAACAGCTGAATGACGATTGCTGCGGACAAAGATCCCACTGCTGGAATCACATGAATTTCCATCCTTATGGCGCAGATCTTCCCATGATGCCTGGATGAACAAGTAGGGGTGGGGTGGGGTAGGGGGGTGGGGTGGGGTGGGGGTGGGGGGGATTACTGCTCTGTTGAAATCATTTCACAGTCTTTCAACAAAGGAAGAAAGTGCTTAATGGAGATTAATGAATTTAATTACATTAAAATATGGGCTCAGTCTGTTGGGGACTGGGCTGAGAAGCGGTGGGTTCTTGGTTCAAGCCCCGGTGCAGATAAAACAAGGAAGGGGTTCTGGTAGTAGTGGAAGGTTCCACGGCACCTTCAGAGCACTGTTGAGGTGCCCTTGAGCAACATATCGCCCCCACAAATGCTCATATAGGGCCCTATGGTGAACTGGCAGCTCATCCAGGGGTGGACCTGCCTCCGCCCATATGCGCCCCCTCCCCGTGACCCCAACAGCAGAAAAACCTGCCTTGCCCTAATTCAAAGCTCTTGGTTGTGGAAGGTGAAGGCTCGGGTCAGCTGGGCAGGGTTTTTGATGTGCAACTACAAAAAGGTAGGAAGTCCAAACGCGCACACAACATGCCAACTCCGCTCCAGCTGGAGTTAAACCCAGAACCATCTTCTTGATAACTCACTTGCTTCAGGTTTATTCTATCAGACGTCAGTTAAACCTAAAGATAACTCAGTTGACACAGTTCTGGATGTGGTAGCTGATGGATGTTCCGGTGGCATTCCCTCCTCCAGGTCTGAATATACCGTATCTCCCAGGATATCAAAAAGTGTCATTTAAAACGTCATATAGAGGCATAGAGTTGTGATAAAAAGGTTCTTGTTTCACCCAGCTTTGTAGCTTAATTACCTCTTTGCAAACACAGGCTTCCTTCACTGAATATGGAAATTTCCACACTGGATATAGATCGTTTGCACACACAAATGACGCTCAGATCATCTCAGCATGCAGCCTGATGATGCTACGATTGCTCTTTCAATACCGCTCCAATGTGCATCGATCACTCTTCCAATACAGCTGCAGCACAGCCGGATTAGCACGCCGTGACAAACTTGTATGCAGGTGAAAAACCAGTGGCTACTGGTTGCGAGTGTTGGCAATAAAAGACGTGAGAGGTGGAACCAGAGCTGGGGAAGCATTCCCTTTTCAGCTCCAGTGCTGGATGTCCAGAATCTTCAGAGTCTTGTTGCACAGTGCTTCGTTGCTCTTGACCAGTTGGATTCACCCACAACGTGCTTATTTAGTACCCCAAACCAACAACAATAAACCCCTCAATCTTTGTTTTATTGCTGAGCAAAAAAGCCTCAAGTTCCCCTTCATAGTAAGCTTTAAATTAGCCTTAAATTTAAATTAATTTACATTAAAATCAGGCCCTTTATATGTCATTTTGGCCTCTGTGCTTCACCCATCTGGCCGGTATTTCACCGGATCGGTTCTGTATTACCTTTGTATCGCTCTCTTGCTCTGTTTAGCTGTGCATTTCCATTAAGTGGCAGCCCTTAAATGAATCAATATTGCCAAATGTGGGCGGCACAAACGTGCGTTTGGGTTTTCCGAATCCGGACTGATTGTGTGTCCATAAGGCAGCCAGGCTTGATGCTAATCCATCATTTCTCATCGCCGATTTCCCCCTTTGAAAGCTGAGATCGGCATAAACGTGAAGCGGTCGGAGCAGAAGTCATTCATCTAAAAACTTTTCATTTCAGCATTTTCTTCCCCCTCATTTTTTATTTTGTAATGGATGAAATTGGAACTGGAATGTGACACACCGCAGAGCACGAACAAACATCACTTCAGCGGATGTTACCGACGATAAGGAGCTCATCTCATGGTTGCTTTTGACACGCGCGCAGCGTCGGGAAGCGCTAACTTATCAGCGTCCGTCCCAATAACGTTACAAGTGGTTACCAATTAATGAATGATGTGTAATTACAGCAAGCCATCATCCTTCTCTAATGAGGTGTCGCACAGCAGGACCTGAACATGGAGTTGATGCATCATATTTCAACATGACAACAACATATGGCAGAAGCTTAGTGGGGGACAAAGTCATTGTTTACAACAGACCACCGTCTTTTCTTTTTAGAGCAAATAACTGACACATCAGTATCGGAGCTTCATCTTCACGCCGTCATATTGAATTATCCAGTCGGCTCGGGGTGAAACGGCCCCGATAAAGAGATGAAATGTCTCGCCGTCTCTGCGTGACTCTGTGTCCTCTGACAACGACCGGAGACTTTCCGGGAATATAAATATAGGACGAAAGGACATTTTCATGGCTGTAAAAATGGCACTCACAGGAGGGAACGTGTGGAGCAGTTTGTCGAAAAGGTCCGTATTTTTTCATTTACTGGCCTCCTCTGAGATGGAGTCACAACCATGCGTGACTGTTGACGGCCGGTAAAGCTTTCAGCTGCACATGCAGCGCCACCCGTGCTGCTCACGCCTTGTTTTGGTCACTTTTTACAGGCTCACCGAGGATTTATAGAGCAGACAAAATCAATCAAGTGGAATACTGAGGTGTCGAGGCATGATCAGACCCGTTGAAGCTAACAGAGAGGCCAGAAAGAATATCACGCTTCAGGTGTGATGTCTTATCATCGCCAGCTCGCACTAGTGTGAACTGAGCTTAAAGTTGGAAAGGGGAAATATGAGGGAGGTGCATTATAGTTGGGCCTGTTTCCACTGGATGAGGAAAACAACAGGAACACAATGTTTTAATGACAACCTGAACACGTGGTGCATTGACTGTACTTCTTTGTGTAGGACATTCCAGGCCTGAGGGCTCAATTTTATGAAGAGACATCTATGAATACAATCAATGAATCAAACGGTCGCTTCCATCGTTGCAAGGTGGGACAGAGGCCACGCTGGCTGTTGCACAATCTTCTTCTTCTTCTTCTTCTTCTTCTACAGAGAGCTGAAAGTTAAACAGCAAATGCTTTACATGTAATCCTTGTAAACTCTTGGCAACTTTTAGGTTTGGACATTGGTTCCCAGTGTCTCACCACACTGTCTTGGTGTTTTTACCTCTTCATATGGACTTCCATTGGTTTTGGTGACAACATGGACATTTTAAATCAAATCAAATCAAATCAATCTTTATTTATATAGCCTCTTTTACAATCAAAATTATTTCAAGGCGCTTTCCAGAATCCCAGGGCCTAACCCCAGACAAGCAACAGTGGCAAGGAAAAACTCCCCTTTAACAGGAAGGAACCTTGAGCAGGACCAGGCACATGTAGGGGGACCCTCCTGCTGATGGGGGGGCTGGGTAGAGAAAGAGGAGAGGAGAGGAGAGGAGAGGAGAGGAGAGGAGAGGAGAGGAGAGGAGAGGAGAGGAGAGGAGAGGAGAGGAGAGGAGAGGAGAGGAGAGGAGAGGAGAGGATATATAGGAGAGTAAGTAGATAGATAGATAGATAGATAGATAGATAGATAGATAGATAGATAGATAGATAGATAGATAGATAGATAGATAGATAGATGGATGGATGGATGGATGGATGGATGGATGGATGGATGGATGGATGGATGGATGGATGGATGGATGGATGGAGTTTTTTAATGCACACACAGGTAAATCTTGCTGAACAGGCCCTGACATTCGCCAACACTGAAGTCATGTGACATCTTATGGCGTCTTTCTTACGTGCCTAATTATCTCGGCGGGTATTCTCACGAGGTCTGTGCACATGGCTGAAGCTGAATCATTAAAAATGATTCATCCTCGTCTGACTTTGAGTGACGGTTCTGATTTTCCAGTTTTTGTGTCTTTTCTTCCTTCAGCTTTTTAATCACACACCCTGTTGGCTACATTAGCATCCTCCTACCAAGCTAGTTTAGTCCAACCACTGGAAACACAATTTTTAATTGTATCTTTTAACATCCTTTTTTCTGTAGGCAGACTTCAGCATCAAGGATGCCACAAGATAAAATAAAATGATTTTTTTTTTAAAAAAGGGGGGGGTGTCATTAAATAGTAAACTATGTGCCAGCTTCAGTTTGGTCACATTTTAGTCAAATATAAGTCTGAGTTGTTTAAATTCAAATATCTAAACTTTCATCCGCTATCACTCAGCAGTCCAAATAATGGAGCTAGCAAAGCTAGCCAAACGCTGTTGGCATGAATAAAATAAATAAATAGATAAATAGATAGATAACGTGCTGCCACTGTGAATGTTTCACTTAAGTTGCTTCAGAAAATGTCAGATGTTATCCAGCCATCAAAGGCTGAGCTTCCTTTGAAAGCTTCAAGCCCTTAAGTCCACGCTGAGAAAAACTCTGTTTTAGATGAAACGGGGGAGAGCATTGCATTAATGTCACTGATGTTGCTGCATCAATGACAATAACATAGATGGCATTTGGATAAAGCGTATAAAAGCAAATTTCATTCAGTTTCAGGGCTGGGCAGCTCAGCGCCATGTCCCAGAACCACGGGGGGGCTGTATAGGTTTCCCAGTTTCTGCTTCTCACTGAGAAACGGGCTGGTAATGAACAAGCAGCCAGTCTACACATCAGTTTTATGCTCCGGGCTAAATGCAGTATCTGTCTGAAAGCAGGTGCTGTTTATTGTTATTGACGGGGCAGATGTGACGGTGATGATTTCAAAGAGATTCAAATAAAATAGCCAAAATAACAAAATATTTCCTGTTTGGGGGCCTTTTAAACCCCTATTTAAGGGATGTTTGTGTGTTTGTGTGTGTGTGTGTGTGGGCGGGGGGGGGGGGGGGTTCTCCTAATCCACCAGAATCTGCATCAACATCATCAAATAAAATTAAAATCTGACAAATGATTCAGTCCTGCTTGCAATTCACTGCCTTGTAACAAAGAGGTTCAATGTTCCCTCAAACAGAACTGCTTCTGATTGGTCCAAATGGATTGATCACGTTAAAAGAGGCCCTGATCCGACTCTGTGGGGCTGGTCTGATGTATCCGCTTGCCTGGCTTACTCTAAAAGCACCACACAGATGTGCTGTAGCTGTCCGCTCCTCCTCTCTTACACCCATACATCAGCCCTTCTGTGCACAGGGTTCAGTCAGCAGAACAACCAACGTTTAAGTTTATTTTGGCCTCCAGTGTCGATGGCAAAGTCTTTTCATTACCAACATTATGGTGTGTCTACGTGTGAGACTGGGAAGGAGAAAGTTTATGGGGTGTGAAGGCCAATTTGAGCAGCTTGCAGATGGATCCTTAACCCAGTATGTTACTTTCCTAATTCTACATCTCTTCAATCAAAAATGCTATTAAATCTGACTACTTCCAGCAAGCTAGTGAGAAGCAGAGTAACAGACTCCATAATTTGAACATTTAGGCTAAAGTAAATGGGCTTGTGTTCCATAAACTGCTCATTAATATTAAACAGGGAAGGGACAGTTGGAGAGACCTCTTTCTTGGACCGTGTGTGGGAGTCCAAGCGAGGGCTGGCGGTGCCGGTGAATCCGCTCTGTGCTGCTTCACCAAAGAGCAGCTGCTCCGGACTTGTTTAGGTGTGGGTTCAGTTGAAACGCTGACAAACAAAACATGTGCTGCCATGAATATTCGCCGGACAGATGAGCGGTAACGTCTCGTTCCAGCAGCCCGGCTGAAACGCCGCGCCGACGCATCGGTTCTGGACATGTCTGACGTTGCAGCGCTTGGCAGAGCTCCCCATGTTTCAGTCGGTTAGCCGGCGTCTCCTTCCGCCACATGTTTCATACGTGTTTTACAGTCACACGCCGGGCCCACGCAGTAATTAGAATGTTTCATGTGCTTTGCCTCTTAATAAGGTGATGTAATGAGGTATAACTTGGAAAAGAAAATCTAAAAATAAGGGCTAAATTCAAGTTATGACTCCTGCACATCTTACTTACTGTAAGTCCAATGACGTATACGACACATTTATTGCAACTATCGGTGATTAAAGTGTTTAAGAAGAGTGTAAACCAGAATTTACACACACAAAAAAGGCAGGAAGAGCCTCAGATTTGATGGAACAGGCCCAAAATGTGGCTTCTCTGACTAAAAAAGACCGTTAGGAAATGTTGCCTGGCACGGAGCGAGCGTCGCGCCGTTTCCTCGGCGGTTTGTGCCATCGCATATGGGAAGTCCTTCAAAGTCAGCCGTTGTGCTGCGGGCAGCATTCTAATGAGGTCATCAATAACCCGCAACAGCTGCTCAGAGAAAGAGACCTCATCTGTTTAGCTCCAGCCACCAGTGACTCCAGTACAGCTGAGCAAACCGCCGCAAAATAATGAGATGCATTCGAAGGGAACGTGCCACATCGCTTTACTATCAACACTTAATTAGTTCGACAGCAGCATATAAAAACCCCACCTGACACCAGTGAGTGATTAACGAAAAGACAGAAATCCTCAGCTCCTTGGTGGTTCGGTCCATTCTCGACACATTAGGATGGAGTAAATAATGTAAAACTCAACATTTGGTTTAAATCCAGAATCAACTCAATAGATTAATCAACGCAGCTAATGTGGTTTCAGCTACACCTGCATAGTACAGGTGAGCTGACTGGATTTACGTCTTGGTTTTCCTTGTTTTGCCGTCTTTGACTGTCAGCAGAAGGCTGAAAATCTGGAATTCATTTTGGAGGTAAAATGGGAACAAAATCAGTCGGTTTTCTAATATCAACTCAACATTTATATAGAAATCCTTTCGTTAATATATGTTAAAAGTGGCTTCGCCTTTTTAACGCGTACGTTTGAGCGGTCAGCGTGTATTCTATATAGGTGGGCACCAATGTTCCCTCTAATTTTTCATGTGTCTGAGCAGACACACAAGCTCCCTGAGGACCACTGTGAGCAACATTAGATGGGTACGCTGTGGCCACACACCTGTATCACGCTTGTTCAAAACCTTGGATCATAGCAAGTTACCTGGAATCAAATGACAGCAGGACGTAAAATGAAAAAGACAAAAATCTTGTTGAAAAAATCTCACTCAGTTTGACCGCTTGTTCTTCTATTTGCACATACTCCGACAGCCATTCCATCTTAAAAGAACCGCATTTCTCTGCCCGTTTGTTTCGACATGATGAGGGATTAGCATTTGCGTCTCTTAACTCCGCTGCACTGTTGTTAGCTAGCTAACCTGCACGGCGAGTAAGGGCAGGGCACATACGCAAACACTGTCAATGCTGATTGGCTGCGTAGCGTAAGTGAACTGCATCGGATTATTGGCTGGACACCTGTCGCTCATTGAGTTACGTTGCGAAATTGTACAGAAAACAATATTTCTGGTCTAATTAACTAGATTATATCAGTTCTAAATTTAGATATTAATTAATATGTTTCTGTTGAATTTTATGTTGTGCGCTGCATAGATTTTCTTGTGCACTAAGTATGTGCAAGCAGTGCGTGATTGCGCAAGCGCGCAGCTTAGAGGGAACATTTGTGGGCACCCGTTTATAATGGGAACATGGAGCCTTCTTATTGGTGTTTTTGGATAATTCAACCCTGCTTTGTGAGCGCCACAGCGCCACCTGCAGGCAGGGGGACTCTTACAGTCAGGCACATAACCTGCCAGAAACTACTTTCCCACCTGCTCATCTCTTACAGAAAAGCCATTATTGTCATTTTTAAAAGAAACCTCACATCCTAAAACGGAAATATCCATTGAGGCCAACTACTCAAACTAAAACAAGCAACTATAGGCTAAACTTGCCCGTTTTCAGGTAAAAAATAAAAATGTTTCTGTAATATTTTCTGACTTGATGATTGAGACGGGTGAAAAAGGAAAAAAAGGGGCCACTTCTAACAATAGAATTCATCACAGGAAGTAACACGGTGTCTTCAAGTAGCACAAAAATCCTAAAGTGATCTCTTTAGTTTGGATACAGGGTTTTGTTTTCCTGCTCCTCGCTTCCCTTCCTTGAAGCACTTGTCAAGCTTTTGATCAAGCTCATCTGTGCCACATGAAACTGAGACACTTTCTGATGTCTCTGCGCGAAGACAAGGACAACTCCCAGTTGGTTATAGATCTAGTCAATATGGAGAGAGAACAGCTGCCACTCAGCAAGATCTTGTTGCCGTCAAGTGTACCACATTTTGTGAATGTCCACAATGTAAAGTCGATATAGCTCAAATCGCGTGTCCAACTCTTTCAAAGATTAGCTGGCAAATAATCAGCGCTGCTCTCAGATCCTTTTTGAGCGGCCGTTTCACCCAAGTAGTCACATTTTGATGTAAAAAATGTACCTGAAGAGGGTTTGGAAGACAATTCCAACCCTTCGTGACTGAGGGGGGCTTCTCTTCACACCTCGCATGGCAAAATAGTGTCCCCTTAATGTTGAATTCATGCAACTATAAGACACTACTGCGGCATCGGTGAAGAGCCCCGTGTGTCCAACAAAACCCTGAAGAACCAACATGGATGTGGGCGGGGGGATCCAGGTAAGTGGGGTACACACAAAGATAATCGAGTTTTGTCCCCTTTGTCCCCCTCCTGCCCGATCACCTTATGTCTTCTGTGATTATCTTTGGTCTGAGGTGTTTTCCCAGGAAATTTGTTCCGTCAATCGGTTCTGAAAGCAGTTCGAGGTCGACAATCGTAAATACGAAACTAACAACCAAAAATCTTCACGTGAGACTAGAAAGCCGATGACGCCTGAGTCAGGACAGGGAAGACTGCAGCCAATCAGGAAACTGACTGAGGAACAAGGAAGCACGCAGGAATAAAAACAGGCGTATTTGTGCTGCTTCCAGGATTTTTCCCTGTAGTCACCTCTTGCATTCGTTTGGGATTTTTCCATTAGAAATAGTCCCTACGCCACCATCACGTCCTCCTCCATGTTGCGTGCTGTGTTTTTGATTTGCCCCGATGTGTCTTTTTCCTTTTTCGATTCTGTCGGTCCCCCTTGAGATTTAGAAACTCCTTGTGTGTGTAGGTTGCTTTAGGATCGGGCTCGTCTACTTTTCAACATTCCTTATCCTGTTGGCTGAAAATACACACTCACTTACTTTATTTTTGGTTGAGGTTCATCCAGTGCTCATCAAATGGGCGTAATCCCTGAATTTACTGATGGTCTAAATAACAAAAATGATGCATTTTATTTAAAGAAAAAAACTGATTTGTATTGAAATTAGACAGAACAGAAGAGGCCCACTTGCTGCCCTTTACGATCAGAGCAAAATTTATCCTTGAATATTGAGCATGAGATCGCAGTGTGATATTGGGCAACAGCATTAAAGATTCATTTACGCCCTTCTCTGTGTAGTACTGCCAAGAAGACACATGCGGCGTTGAGAGGCGGGAGGGGGACCGATTAAGGAGAGGTCACATGTGAGTGTTACCTGCAGCAAAGTGCAAAGGTCATGCAGTGAGCCTGCACGGGTGCAGTCAGACAACAGCAACAAAATGGAGTTAATAAAAACATGGTTACAGGGAGACGCAGCCCCGCCCAGGCAGCATAGGACCCTGGTTTCACTACAGTGGAAAAGCCTGTAATAAAAGAAGCCCCGCCCACTTTTCCCTGTTTCACTGACTGGACTGGTCAGCTGACAGCACAGAGGGGAAAACACGCTTATTTGTGCATGATTGCACGAGTTGATGGTGGGTTTATGCCTGATTACCTGTTCTCCAGTGATTTGTTTGCTGGCTTCTGATTTCAACATTTCATGGTTCAATCGTACAACCCGAGGTGACGCATTTACATTTGATTCATATATTCGCTGTTCTTCGCATATTTCTGCATATATTCTTGCCTCCGTGTAGGTGTTGGAAAGTCAGGGGATGCTTGATTACTCATGAAGGCAGACGAAGGGGAAAACACAGCTGCTGCAAAGCATTCTGGTCATTTTGGCTGCCAGCTTGTTCGTGTCACAGCGTTTGGCTCGAAATCCTTGTTGACTTTATATTTTTAAGATTTTTAAGTGGGTCAGTGACTCAAGATTCTTCACATAACCACTGAAAATGTTCTTACAAGATGTATGATCCCGTTCTGCGTCCACAAGTCAGTAAATGATATCAGCTGATTAATAATCAATGGCTAAGTTTAGCCCCCTGATGTTGCGGCTCCCGATGCCTTCAGACGTGTTCCTGATTTCTGGTGTGTTTTTGTAAAGCTTTAATCCATCGTCCCTCACAAACAGCTAACGATGGAGTTAATCACATTTATATACATTTATACCAAAATTCAGGCTAATTTAGCATTATATTGCTTCAAAACTGCATTTTAACATATATCAGTTGTGACTGAGTATGACTTCACGTTCTTATTTATATTTTTCAGCCTCTGTGTCGTGTGGAGGTCTGGGTTTTATGTTACTGACTTAAACTGAAGTCCAAAGTTGGTCCAGCCCTGAGTTTTAAAGTTTGATTTTGAGTCCAAGCTCAAATCCTCCTAAAAATGAGTCCAGTTGTCGGGAAAATCAATCAAATTCAGGTGGAAAAACACGGCCGGCGATGCTAAATGCCATAGAGGAGAGGAAAACCAGGCCTGGAGGGAGGGAAAGGTGGGTTTAAAGAGGAGGGGGAGACATTAAGACACAGCGATACATGAGGGTAGTCAGGAGAGAACACACACCAGACAACCTGAACACTCAACACACACCACGAGCCTCAGAGGTCACTTTTAGGAATATTTATTAAGCTAATCAAATCCTGCCCCCCCCCCCCCCCCCCCCCCCCTTGTGCAGCAATGAGGCAGCAGAACTGGCGTCTGAATGAATCTCGCTGTCAGACAGTTTTTTCTGCCAGGATGGGCCCGACGAACCCGTCCTGAACCATGATGCATCTGAAGAATTTACTTTCTAAATGAATCTTGAACCCGACTGCTGAGAACCTGTAAACTGATGGACAATTCCAACATGCAGATGTGACGGAACAAAACAAGTGACGGAAAGAAGAGAAAAGAGAGAAACACAAAAAAGAAAAGAAACAACCCCAAAAACAACCCCAGAAAGGAACCGAAACCACACACACATCTGCCCCTGTGGCCCCACACACACGTGCGTATTCATATCTTGTTCACTGATACTTGTGAGCTTCATTCACCAGCACGAGACGGTGATAAAAAACTAGTAACTACCCCAGTGAACCTTTCACCAATGTGAGACTGCAGCCAAAGCTTATCTCTACGATTGTTTGGGTTTTATGCAGATCTGTAGCCATGGATACGGTGCTTTTATGTCTGTGTGATGTGCACATGTTTAAGTTCACCATTGTACTCATTAGCAAGCTCGGGACCCTGTAGGCCACCACGCTGCACCAGGCAACAGGCCTCAAGCAGCACAGAAAGACAGAGAACCCCAACAAATCAAAATAAAATGTTGCCCCGTTTGTCCAGTTGTTTGTCCTGCCACCTCCATAATCCGCACGCTGCTTGAATTAGCTTCCAGACGTACCTTGATTCACTGATAGTGATTCTGATTAAGTCTTTAACGTGACTTAATGCGATTAGATAGCGAGGCTGCAGGGAGCTCCCCCATAGGCTGAACGTGCACGTGATGAAGGATGTCTGGTTTCTTGGAAGGGACGTCGGAGCTTTTGGCAAAGTAAGTGTGGCGCGCTCTGACCTCCCCTCGTCCTCCCTGCAACTTCGGCAATACTTAACATCATAATGCTGCTATTTATGGAGCCTGTTAAATGAGGCCGTATCTCAGGATCGATTCTTCCGCCACTCGCTTCACCCCTTTGGCACTCTTTCCCATCACACTCTGGATTTGATAACTCAAGCGCTATTGATTTTTCTATGAGCAAAAGTAGTGCGCACAGAGGAATAAACAAAATTAGAGCCATCAGTTACGTCCGCCTGCTATTTAAAAGATCAATATGCAAAAGTTTGTGTTTGGCTTGTGATGGTTCACCTCACCGCATATATTAAATACGCATTCTAACGTCGGTTTTCATGCGCTTGTAGGAATTTATAGGGAAAATACGAGGCTGATATTAGGAAAAGGTAAAGTTGTGTGGGGAGAGGTCATGCGGATGGAGAAAAAATGAAAAAAAAAGAGGAGGGCATAACATTCAGATGGCAGATTGGGATCTAGTTTCCTGAGTTTGGGAGAAAGTGACAGAGACTAATGGATTTTTGTGTCTGGTGTGATTAAGAGGCTGTACTAAACCTGAGATCATGTGCTGATATCTACAGGGAGCAGCTTGACGCTGGCTGATCATAATCAGTGGACCCAAGACGGTCCTAAAGTCATTCGCCCTCCCTCTCTCTCTCTCTCTCTCTCTCTCTCTCTCTCTCTCTCCCTCTCCCTGCAGGGTTCAGCGTGCCCAGCGTGTCTACGCCTCAATCACTCTTTTTCCGCTACTATGCTTAATGTAATTTAAACGGAGTCATTAATAAATGTGTTTTATGTGGAAAAACACTGTAGAACCAGGTGGATCTATGATCTCTTTCCTGTTCCCACTGATATTATCGACAGCTGTTTAAAAAAGCAACAGCGTGTAAGTTTCAGCGGGCATATATTAGCAGTGGTGCGTGAAACATGGCTGAGGCTCTCGTGCAGACCCCGGGCCTCCCCGCGCATTTTAATTTTAATCTTAATCAATGTTCCGTGCACTAATGAGAACACTGGTTTTTACACGCTTGTTGACCTGCCAGATCAGGATGGACTAAATGTGATCAGAGTCTTATTAGCCTTACGGAAGATTAGCGCTAGCCTTTAGCTCCCCATGTAATCTGTGCCAGACTGGCGAGCACAAGGGATTCAAAATGGGTCCAAAAACTTGATGCTCGGGATTCCAGTATACCTTTTCATTTCACTCCATTCTGTCATTAGTAAGTTAACTGGAGCGACGGGACTCTTTCTCTGCACAATAACAAGTCCCAGAGTGGCAACAACCATCTGTCCAGGGGTTTTCCTGGGAAAGACGCCTCCAGCTGCCCAGATTGTTGGACCTTCTTGGCACTTTCAAACCTGACAGGTACGTGGCGCCAGCAAGCTGGAACACGGAGCCGCTAACATACAGCCACAGACGCACCCTGGAGGATTTGTTGATTGATTGTGCGGCACAGCCGATCAAAATAGGCGAGATGTGGAGGAGAGTGGGGAGAAAACTTCTTTATGAGCGAGGCGAATATTCTCTGCCGCCCTATTACTGGTCTCATAGGAGCAGCTTTTAATACTCCGAACTCCTTGCATACTGACACTTGCCATGCGGTTTGGAAGGAATCGTATAAATGAGCAGGAGAGCTCATTTGTTTATTTCTTTCGCTTGTGTTCATTATTGAATTAAATGACACAATCCAATTAGTAGTGTGCATTAGGCTTTCTCACAGTTTGATTAAGCAAGTAAAAATATCCAGGCTGATGCTCAGCCGAATTAGGTTGCATTACAAATCCCCCAAATCACACGACTGTTTATTCATGTGCAAATTATGCAAAACAGACTATCGTCAACTGTAAAGAACAATCTGTATCTGTGATCTAGTTGAATAAAAAAAGTCATCAATGGCTGGTTTACTGTTATTAAGTGTAATTAGTCAGGCACATTAATTAAGTTTAATTTTTAACTGCGCTATAAGAACCTGTATTAGCTTCTCCACTTCCGAAATCTCTGCAGTTTCCACTCACAGCAACCAATCGTGCACAGAAAACACGCAGCGCGGTTGCATAGCAGTTAGCATAATCTGCTCATAGCAACTGGGTTTCTACGAAGACTGCGCCCGTGTTGGATCGCCACAGGGGTTCTGGTTTCCTCCCACAGTGGACAACACATGCACTGAGAATCTAAATGGCGTCTGGGTGTGAGGGAACGTCTGCCCCCAGTGAGACGGACCGGTGACCAGTCCGGTGTGTCTGTAGGCAGTGGCAGCATTTGAGAGGAGAATAATTGACTTATTTGATAATTGTTATTTCATTTGCCTTTTTTGGGTGTGTAAATCCCATTCTTTACATTTATATGGATTCCTGTTATAGCAAATTTTGACAGCATTGATTATATTGTAATATCTAGTAAAAAGTAATCTAGCAGCAGAGACTGCTAACCCCTGCTAATGTCAATATTTGTGGAACAATCTTCAAAATTGTGTTTTTAGTTCAATAGCTATTGTTGCTCTGCCTTCAGGAATGTTCGTTTAGCCTCACACTTTTATCCAATTACATTTCAATCATCGTGTGTTGCCAAAAAAAATTTACTCTAAAGAGATATTAAACCATAAACAGTAGAGTGGTTGGTTAAATCTGCACCAACTCTTGATTTTGGGACTTCTATTTGGCACATTTTGATGCAAAACAGTAAGAATTACTGCCCCCTATAGGTTGAAACCCAGCTATTACACGGGGATTTAGTTCCTGCTGAGATGGTTTTGGAGGCAGCTTTTGACACGAACCACCACTGTTCATTAGTTATTACAGCCTCCCTGTAATAACTACAACCTGTCCACACTGTGATCTACAACAAGTATGTTGGACTGGGAGAATTGGGTTTGAACTGGGACGGCTCTGGACCGCTGTGGTTGTGATAAATGAGCTCTCCCTGTGCTACTAGCAATGTCGCTGAAGGACAGCATGGTAGCTAGCATAATGTGTTGATGTGTGGCGATGGTGCTGAGGATAATGGGGGTTGTTGGGGAGCGGTGGAGTGTGTCTCTACTGCTCCAGAAACCCCGCCCACATCGGGGACATTTTTTTCAATTTTGGACGCACCTCAGACAAAACTTTACTCTGGGTTTAAACGACACCTGTAGCAGCTGCTGACAGTAGGGTCCTCATGTACATTAGCGACGCCATTTTCATTCCCTCTGACTGGATTGGCAGAGCGAGCGTCTGTGGCGCCCTGCGCAGGCTCAGGTATATTGGTCGTCCCTCGTCCTGTCCCAGTCCCAGCAGCTAACAGATTGCTGTAAAAGTATCCGTTATACACAACAGTAGCCGTATTCTTAAAGGGCTGGTAACCACGAACTTGGATGATGGTTTTCTACACGATGTCAGCCTGGGATGCAAGAAAAAAAAAACATTTACTTTAAGAGGCAATTATTGACAGACTCTGACGGCTATCGTTGACGATGTCATGGCAACAGCCTTTTCCATCTTTTCTGCTTCTAATACTTTTTTTTCTCCCGTTAGATTGTTGGGAGAACAAATATATGAATAGAAATGCCCTCAATTCTGAGGGAAGATTTCATTTGCTGGATGAGTGTGTTCCACGTTCTGAGGGATGGCGACATGTCAGAGACTGCCACGCTCATTCCCAAAGGAGCTAAAAATGACATTGCTCACAGCCAACGCTGCACACAGCATCCATATGTGCCAACTATTCTGGATGTCAGTACAAATATTTCACACATGGGCCGCACAGGAGGTTGCCTTTTTTTGTCTTCCTCTACTACTGTTGGGGGTTCTGGGTTGTGTCGGTCGTTGTCCTGCAGGGGGTGGTGTGGAGCACAATTGGTGGTAGCTGGCACTGCAGGGAGGCGCACCTGTAGGCAATTTACATCTTGCTGCCTATTTAAGCAGGTTGTGCCTGCCTGTCAGGGCCGGGATGTCTGTTTGTCTTGTGTGGCTGTTTGTTCGGTTCCCTTGTCGTGTGTTGAGTTTCCTGCAGTCCAGGACCTGCGGTCGTGGGGGACTGCTTCTGCCTTCCGTGTCTCTTGGGCGCGTTCGGGGTCTTCATGCCGTTTGCTTGGCTGGCGAGCGCGTTGCGCCGGACTCCTGAGTTCTCTGCAGTCCGGGAGGACTGCTGGTGGTGGAGGACTCACCGGTAGACCTGGGAAGGGCAGACGCCGGCGGTCCTGGAGGACTGCTTCGGTTCGCTGATGTTTCCGTGGCCCTGGAGGGCCGCTCCTGCTCCGTGTTCCCTGGAGGGCCGCTCCTGCTCCATGTTTCCTGGAGGGAGGTTCCTGCTCCCGGTGCCCGGGTGGGCCGCGTTTGTTCCCTGTGCCCTGGAGGGCCGCGCCCGTTTCCTGGGTGCCATGCAGTCCTGGAGGGCTGCCTTTATGTTCTTTGTGTGCTTCCCCCCGTAAATAAAGCTTTTTGACCACTCCACCATTGTGTCCTGGCCTGCGTTCGGGTCCTGTTCAACCCCGTCTCGTAACAACTACGGAGTGCGTTAACACGGAAAAGCTGTGTTTTCTTTGTCAGTCATGTCGCCGCGTTATGAGGTCGCTGGGAAACCTGGACCCCTGCCTGTAAACAATGGCTCTTTGGACAGCTTGAAGGTCATTTTACTTTCTACAGAACGGGTCAGGTGTCATTTGGAATCCACTGACATCCTGCAGCTGGCCGGTTGCTTTCAACACGAGGAAAAGGGACTATTTTCACCAGCCATCCAGAAATGCCAAAAAAACAAAGCTATGACCCCAATTTTCCTGCCGCTCATGACAGATGTCTCTCCTTGCAGGTTCCAGTGAATGCGGGGAAGGCTTGCTTTCTCTTTTAACCATCCTTTAGCGAAGGTTGGGGCGTCAGCTTGGCAAAGGCGTGCGGTCTGTGAACGCCTGTCTCGTCCATCACGACTCTTGGCACGTGTTCTGGGCAGCTAAGTTCGTCTCCCAGCGTCCTCGGAGGAAACTGTGCAATGTACTTGAGGACTCTACTCAGGCAACGTGATCAATATGTTCTGTCTTCCAACACAAAACAGAGCCGCTTGGCACTGTCGTAACGCTAGCAGCATCGAGAGAACAGGAGTCTAAAATGGCCGACAGTTATAACACGCGAGCATTCGGCCCTAAATGGAACTCCTTATTGCCTGGATCCCCCCCAGGCCTACCAAGATTGAATGGCCCATATGCTTATCTGGTGATTTTCCCTCATAGGCGGCAGCGACAACATGGATCTGACACGACCCTGTTCGTACCCACGATGCATCACTGTGAAGGCTCCTCGAGACATCCAAGAAAACGGTAAACAAGACAGCTTTAATCATGCTGGATCACCGATTATAAGCAGACATAATTCAATTACTCTTCTGGGTTTTTAGATGAATCTTTTAGTTTTCGGATTCTTTAAGCGAGCTCTTTTTTTTTTTTTTTTAATCGAGTAATTTTGGATCAATGAAATGACTTCTTCACCTGTGGATATTTTCTTTTTTTCCTTTCACCAAAGTGAATCAGTGACACCATATTAGATGGTCCTAGAAAGGTTGATCAATGGGTCGTTGATCGATGGTGTCGCGCCACGGCGGATCGGTCTGTTCCTAACTCGCGCCGAGTCCTCCAAGCCCTCAAAAAACCCAACCGGATGTGTTCATATCACAAGGAAAGGGCAGAAAATAGCTTGTTTTTTTGTCTTTTTAATGACTCCAGTTGATGCAAACAGTCATTTCTAACAGCTTGTTAAGAAAAGGTGCAAGTCTGCAAACCAACCAGGTCTTTTGTGGTCCTCTGGTTCTAATGCCGACGGTCTGACCCCCACACTGATGTCTGTGCCCGTGAATCGAGCGTGGGCTTTTATTTTGTGACATCCATATCTCATCTACTCTCGTAATGATTCCTGCCTCAGTGGCCCTCCCCCCATCATGTCCCAGTTACCTTGCTCCTGCTGCGTGGCCATTTTTAGCCCCATAATTTCCTCGGCAGTAAGCTCCTGATGAAGTTGGTCAGGGATGAAGACTTCTATTAACTCGAATGTTGTACATGAAGGGAATTGCAGACCCATAAAGCAAGGTCTTGTCAGTCTCCCAGGTGAGCTCTAGCATGAAGAGCACAGACTCGCTCGCCTCTCACTGTAGATTTACCTTAAAAGTTTCAGCGCCTGAAGGGAGGAAGGTAGAAACTTCTCTCTTTAGTCGGTCTGTTCTATTTAGTCGGAACAGCCCTGCAAAAAGACGGTGCGAGCAACTCAAATCTCTTAATGGAATACCCAGCAATCAATGGCATCCTGTAGGAGGCAACCAGGGAAGATGTGATTTAATGTAAAGATTCTAAATTCCTATTCTCACCTCTATTTTTATCTATATCTACCCTAATGTGGCCCATACAGAACATTTCTGGAAGATGAAGTAGCACTGGAGCGTATCCGAGTGGAACAAAAGTGTACTTTGTGCTTTATTTCATGTTTTAGTGTGAGCACCAACCGGGGCAGCGGTGAGGAGGTCCCAGATCAGACTTTCTCTCTGGAGTTCTCTCTTTCTTCCGGGGATTCTGGTTCCCTCCCACAGTCAAGGTCATGCAATTTAGATTGAATGGGGCCTTTAAATGATTGTGTAGATTTTGTGCTTCTCTCCCACCTCCTCCCCCCATCTCAGGTATTGCTGATCCAAAGCTGTGTGCTGACCTGCCGACCTCTGACCCCGCTGACACAATCAGCTCTAGTATTAACAGCTCATTGTAATTAAATGTATTCGCATGATTTATGTCTATTATCTCCTTAATCTGACCTCCCTCCATCTTCTCTGCCCCACCGGCCATCAGCCTGGTCCTGCTCAAGGTTTCTTCCCGTTAAAAGGGAGTTTTTCCCTACCACTGTTGCTTGTTGGGGGTCAGATCCTGGGTTGCTTGGTCCTGCAGGGTGCCTCAAGACAATATTGATTGTAAAAAATGCTTTATAAATAAAGATGAATTGAACTGCGTGAGTAAATGCTAAGTGTGTCCTGCTGTTAGCCGATGACCGATAGGCTCCAGCACCCCTACGTGATGTACTACAGGCCGCTGTAGATTTCAGCATCTGCCCGTCTTATTCACCCGTTCTTCCTTTCAGTAGGTTTGTAAATTGTGCTGAGTCATTAAAGTTAATCTCTGTTATAAACAGAACGGAGCGCACAGGACCCCAAACTTCCTGTGACCTCATTTCATCTGTCATTTGAAAACAGGCATTAGATCATATCCTTCTGAACAGGTCCTCGGAAGAAGGACGCTTACAGAAAACGAGCATTAGAGGCACAGACAGCATTGGACGCATAAAAGCATCATTGTAGAAGGAGGAAATGGAAGAGACGGTGTTTTCAGACCTACAGCAGAAAATCAAATCTGTGGGCTTTTAAAGATGATGCAATAAATTAATAAGAATGGCTGCAGCCTGAGGGCTTGGTTGGAGATACGGTTTTCTCCTGAGGGTGAAGAAAAGTCTATTTCATGCTTTCCCCTCTCCTGAAAATAGAAAACATGGGCCTTCTGAATTTGTTTATTTTTCAGGATGATGATGATGCGGGTCCAGTGATATGAAAAAAAAGGACTTTTACATCCACGTCCACTGTAAAACCCGCAACGTAGCGATACATTTACCTAGAAAATATCTTTTCCTCCCCTCTGCCTCGCAGTTCCAGCTTGAATCAACACTAGCATGTGCAGGCTGGCACTCCTTGGATTTTCCACCCACGTAAAATGCTGAACAACCTCCTATAATTTGGTTGATAACCTTCTCTGTCGTGTCAGCAGTCTAACATTGAGGATGCAGTGTAAACAACGGTGATTAGCGCTTGTTATCTCACCTGCCTACTGACACTTGTATATGTGAGGCTTGGCTAAGAAGCCGCCAGGCAATAAATAGTAGTTATTTTTTCAGGTTAAAGCGTGTTTTATTACTGTTGCACGTTGCCTTTATTTGCTCAGAGAGAAGTGACCTCAGCTGTTTGGGACCATGGCAGTTTTGACAGTCAGCTAATGGTGAACATTAGACTTGAATTATTCGGGAAAAAAAAAAAAAAAAAACTTATGTATTTATCTGCACTGTGTCTTGTGGATTCCAACCACGAGAGACAGAAAAGCAAATCCAAAAATTAAAAAAAAAAAATACATAAACTTCTGTGTCAAAAAGCAGAATTCCTGAGCTAACAGATTTCCTGAGCTAACAGATCAAACAAGCACAGCCACGAGCATCAGTATCTGCCTGCTTACCTATACGGATACACTCAGTGTTTAAACTAGACAGTAATGGAAATAATACTGATGCTGACATTGTCGACCATATGAGAATGCAATTATGATGGATTTTATCCCATTTTTGGAGCCACGCTGCCAAGAATCGCATGTGCCACTACACAAGCGGCTCGACCTATCAAGGTGTCTGACGGCACTTTAATGGGAGTCGGGGTAATGGGCTGTTTAATCTGGTCTCAGAGCCGGGATGAATATTATGATTAAGAATATGACAGTTCTACTTCCACACCTTGAGAAAAGTGATGATTCTACACGCGTCGGTTGTCGCCTTGCGTTAAACGGTTGTTTCATCACTGTCAGCGACAGATGCCGCGAACACCCTGCCGCCGTCCGGGCCTGCTGGAGGAGCCTCGTCAAAGCCGACAAAACGTGACAGCAAGACCGGAATTCGTCGGCGTGCGACATTCAGGCAAGAACATCGGGTGAGCAATTTGCGTACGTGGTGGGAAGTACCGGTTTAACCC
The DNA here is from genome assembly GCF_901000725.2 of Takifugu rubripes. Lineage (NCBI taxonomy): Eukaryota > Metazoa > Chordata > Actinopteri > Tetraodontiformes > Tetraodontidae > Takifugu > Takifugu rubripes. Next base: position 1,988,275 of record NC_042291.1, on the reverse strand, counting down.
ACCAGTACCCGGCTCGGTCTGGTGTCAGAAAAACGCCTCGGACAGGAGACAAAGCCGTTCACAACCAGATTCCCAGCTGGGAACAGAAACACTTGTGGTCTTTCACCCCTTTCGGGGGAGGGGCGCGGCTTCTGGGAGGTTGAGCCAAAGCGCGGCGACGTGTGCTAGTCATGAACTAGCAGAGTGTAATAGGCCGATCTGAATGAACAGGTTGTGCCGTCTATGATGGAGTACCCACAATTCACTGGGCCTCTGCGCTGGCCGCCCCAGGATCCTTTGTACGTCATGCTGCTGAACTGCGACATAAATATAGATTCCTCTGCTCTCAGCGGAGCAAAATCCATAAGCATGACCCAAGAGGATTTGATCCTGAACTAACATACGGCCAAGGTCGGCTTTCTTCGCTAAAGGCAAAACTGGACGATCCATAAAAAAGTGTAACCTCTGCAGGTCAAACAAATACACGTGTGCTTTTAAGATTTGTGCTTGGTCTTCGACCTGGAAGAGGGATAAAGGATGTTTCCTGAGCCGTGTCGGTGGTCTCCGTCAATAAAGCCTTCTTTACCTTTCTTGACGGGATTTATTTTTGTAGCAGAATAATCAAAGGGTTCAATCCAAAATCAAACGCTTAAACTCTGTCGTGCGGGATTTGGCAGCACCTAGTGGTGAAGAGGAGTACTGCAGACAGCAAAGAGCCAGCGGTTGGAACGGGAGAAGGGAACTAGACATTAATTTAAAAGAAAAAATAGATTATTGACAGATTATTATCAGATAATATAAGCAAATCTAGTTCTATTTGATTATTTTGAGCTGCTCGGATTTGAATTGCGCAACATTCCAGCAGCCAAGCGGGGGGGAGCTGATTCATATTTATATTTTCCTCTAAATTACATCAAAGTTCACTAATTAGCATACTTAGGTTATCATGCATTCTAAAATTGTTGCAAAAATACCATAAAACAAAGCCAATTAATTTCTCGCATGAACGCTTCAGCACAAATTCTTTCACAACTGTTTTTACTTTGAAAGTTTTCAGCTTCCAGTTGTCCTCTGGGGTGTTTTAACGTGCAAACACCGGGAAGAGACACGATGTAATGCTGAAATATTTGGCCTCAGGCCTCAAACTTGCGGCTTCTGCTGCTGGCAAGGAGCAAAGCATGATGTCAGCACACCGAAATTATGACACTCTTTAAATATAAATATATGTATATATATCTAAAACACAATTAACCAACAAAAATGAATCCTGGTTCAACTCCAGAGAACCTCAGCTTCACCGTGTTTTATTTCCTCTGCATGCTAACACCATTAATGCTAAAAATGCAGGGTGTTTCGATGTCCAGATTAACTGATGGGGCTGTACAACCCACCCACCCACACACACACACACACACACCCCACACACACACAGAAAAGACGGTTAGCTAAGGTTTAAGTGTGAACAGGAAGCTTTTGTTCAGCAGACTGGGCTCTCACTATGGACTGACATGATGATGGAGGGAGTCCGGATGGGGGAGTCCCCCCCCCCCCCCCACCGCAGTGACACTGGGGACGAGGAAGCCCCCCCACCCCCTTGTCCGTTAACAGAAGAAATTCGCTGGGTGTGATCCGAAGACTGTAAAACAGGGTCAACAGGGACTCCTGGGGCCGGACCCACGTCGAGAAATGAGGGAAGACATACAAACCCGGCTTTTAGAGCGGAGCCATTCACGGAGCGAGCAGTGAATAGGGCTCTGTCAATTTGCCAAAGTAGCCTGGATGATTAACATTTGAACTGTGGCGCATCAAGAGCCCCCCTGTGGATGAATGGTCATTCTATCAGCCTCATTAGGGGAGACCTATTGAAGGTTGCCAAGCACAAATTGTTCGGGCCCAACGGTCAAGCATGGGCGGAGAATGATAATAGCCGAGCCAAAGCAAACAGTGGGCTCCCCTAAATTGCCCCAAATCCTGCAGTAAACAACATTTGAAGCCAAGATTAGCGACAAGCTTCTTAAACCGGTAGAGTGTGTCGTAATAATAATAAGCAGCAGATCCAAGGTAGTTTTCTCTGTCAACTGGACTGGGTTTCTTCCCAGTCCAGAAACCCAGTCCAGTTGACAGAGAAAACTACCTTGGATACAATGACCTGGATGACTGAGAATTTACACAGACAATAAGCAGCAGAGAACCACGCTGAGCCACAACTCAAGGCTGCGACTCAGACTCTCAAACCCGCAGTTTGGGAGTTCTTATAGTCACTTGTACCTCAAATTTCCTGCCAGAAGATTCCGATTCATCCGACTCGATGAATATATTTAACTGTGTTTGACGCGAGAAACAAAAGACGAACAAACAGAACAGAATTTGCTCGGCTACATGCGGCAATCACCGCGTGCTACCGCTATGGCAACGGATGTCATGGACGGAAGGAAAGCACTTTACCCGCTGGGGGTTGCAGCTTATTGTATTTATGCCACTGTCTTCTACGGGGCAGATATGGCTCAACCGCATTACATTTAATAGCAGAATGCCTTAAAATGGAGAGAAATTTAAGGGTGTAATGAGCTGCCACCTGCAACTGTTGGGAGCCACAGTGAGCTTAAATAAACAAACAGGATAAAGGATTAAATAACGTCAGGCTTCTTGATAGTCTCATCTCACCTCTTGCTCCTATCCAAGGTGACATTTTCACCTCATCTGGGCTGTCCTGGACTCTCCTTTGGGAAAAAAACCCACTAGTTTTGTGGAATCCCTCCTCACTGGAGGCTGTGCATTTGTAAATCAGAGGAATAAATAGCACATGTTATCTGGTTGTCCTGCTTCCTAAGAATGAACAGAAATGAATTGAGAGCAGGTTTGGGGTTTTTGCTCTGAGAACAAAGAGATTTTCTTTCCTTTAGCGGTAAACAGCTGCCATTTTGTCCCTCTTCCAAGTCCAAACGGAGCCCTGAGAGTCATTTTTGGCACGAATCCTGTTCCCAGTTGGTGATTTCGCTCCCGTGTTTGTCCCTCCGTTCTTTTCCCTCTCCAGTTAAAAATCAGCGTGATCTTTTTGATAGACGTGTTTACCAAACTCTGGATGGAATTCATTAGCCATAATTAAGCATTTACTTGATCAGGAGGGTAAAAAAAAAGGATTATATGAAGTCAGATTAAAAGGATCTGAGGGAAACCATTGAAGAGATTATCAAGCGCTGCCAGGCAAGTAGACTGCCTTTGGATTTGGGTCCTCTCTGATCGCTATCTCCACGGCGCTTTATTCATCAAGCACAACTTAGTGCCTAAAATGAGGTTAGCTTTATCCACATTCTTTTGCATCAGCGCATGAGATACCGATAGGTGGAGTGTTGCATTTAGACTGACTGACAAATTACAAAAACTCATTGTTTCCACCGTATTAAAGGGATGACGAGAGGTTCCCGATTGTATCACCGACGAGCCGCCCGGTTGCGTTAGCTTCTGTCTTTAGCTCCGCATCTCCGGCGGGTTCAGTTTGTGTTGGGATAAAATTCACAGAAATGAGTCAAGAGCTGATTGTGTTCCTGCATTTTACCTTTTTTGGACTCGTCGACACCACCGCTGACTCACGGAATGAATACGAAGGATCTTTTTTAAAGGGCGCTGACCTGAGTGCATCCATACGGGTCAACGTGGAGTCATTAGCGCTAAACTGCGGTTTGGGTCTGTTCGTAGTCGCTGGAATGCTGAAAGGAAGCTGTAATGAGGCCTGTG